>NC_090727.1:6625438-6632938 GCF_036898095.1 Palaemon carinicauda | reverse complement strand
TTCTGAATGCCCGTTAGGGTTTGATGTATTGTTTTTGAGTATCAACTTTTTTATGATGTGTTGTATTAAAAAATTAGAATTATCATTATTATTAGATTTATCATTATTAGAATTATCATTATTAGAATGAAAAATATTAATAAAATTATAATATCAAAATTTGTCAAATTGTTGGTCCAATTCAGATTTGTTTCTGCTCTTCTTCCCTTTCGTCAAACGAGACTGAAAAATGTAAAACTTGATGTCATGTTTTCATTGTTATTGAAATTCCTTAGTCTTCTAAATGTAAATAACTGTCTCTCAAACCCTCCAGCATCTGACAGAATGCTTTGCGCATTGAGATTTTCTAATTAGAAAGATAAAAATCTAATTGCTTCTTGTCTATTTAGGTCTCGCACTATCCTTCCCCACCGCTGACTAGGAATTCTTGGTTAAGTTTTCGGTGGAATTGTAACAGTTGAACTTGTCAGGGTTATTTTTGTGGAACTTAATGGAACCGAAAAGTATCGATGTTTGTTTGTGATCAAAGTTAATTGTCCAAAGGACTCGATTTTGAAGAGGAAATGGAACAAGTCATGTGTTCTATCTCGCAATTTGAGTTTCTCTCTCTCTCTCTCTCTCTCTCTCTCTCTCTCTCTCTCTCTCTCTCTCTCTCTCTCTCATTGGTAATATCATTATGTTAGATGTTTGCAAATGAGGCTTTAAATCATAATGCTATTAACAACATTTCCGTTTGAAGGAGGGCCGCAAAATACCAGTAACTCGTAAAACTCGGCAAACAAGGGTATATGTTCACTTTCGTTTATTAAGCATTACATATTAAATGGTTCAGGGTTGACCTTTTGACCCTGGCTATACTGTGACTTCTGTTTGTTTGGTGTGTTACCAAATTATTTCCTAATAATCCCTCTGATTATTGGAAGGGTAACAGAATGTTTATACTCTGCACAGGTATCAACATATGTTATTGAACTTGATCGTTTGTATTTACTTCAGTGTTATAACATAGTGACATGTTAAGGGTTACTTGATCATGACCAAGTTTAGTATTGATGTTAAGTGATATTCCGTTAATGGAGAGCTTCAAATGTAGAAACTAAAGGGAAATTTACTGTTATGGCGAATTTCCCATTTTTGGGTTTTGATATTTTAGGAGTTGAAAAGAAATTGCTGTTGTCGCAGGAACGATAGATATCGTTGGGTGCGTCCTCATATATGTTATTAATAGGCTGGCAAGAAGGAGACTGTTGATAGCAGACAGAGGCTTCATTTTGTTGAACTTACGTGTCCAGAAAATGTTTAAATTAAACTTTACAATTGAACTGCATCAAATGGCGAGGTGAAGGGTTATCATACGACAGGGTTTGAACATTCACGTTAGGCCCTTGGGCACAACTCCCCGTACGAATTTTGTAGCCGTACGTGTCAGGGAATTTTTCAGTCGTAGCCATGAATTCCTGCGATGTAATTGGTAGTGAGTGTGTTGAGTGTTCAGTACGGGTGAAGTACGTGTGACGCACGGTTCGCAAGTGTCGTGAGATGAATGCGTGGGAAAATTATGGCGTACGGCACATGCGGAAAGAGTACTAAGCATGCACAAAGGACCTGCGTGTAATGAAGGTGACGCACTTCCAGAGTACGAGTTTTAAGCGTCCCCTGGGGGGTATAAATACCCTTGCTCCACACTCAAGGGTTGCAAGTTCTACAGCCTGGATATCCATTATATATATATATATATATATATAATATATATATATATATATATATATATATATATATATATATATCCATTTATATATATATATATATATATATATATATATAATATGCATCTATATATATGTATCCATTTATATATATATATATATATATATATATATAATATATATATATATATATATATATATTATATATATATAGACACTCAAATAATCACGGACATGAAAGCTGATTACCGTCTTTGTACAAAATTGGGGATCCGGGGAGATAGCCATTAAGGATACTGAGAGAGAGAGAGAGAGAGAGAGAGAGAGAGAGAGAGAGAGAGAGAGAGAGAGAGAGTACCTAATTGGCAAAGGGATGTACATAAGAATGATGATGTACTTTCTGCAGCAGAATATATATTCTGAAAAATCATTGTTAATATCGTGCATTAGTACTAACGTTGCCGGGTCATTGTACTACACACCTATTTTTGCCGCAATAGCATCGTATGGTGCACGTACGGACCACGTACTTCTTTTAATTCCGTACGACAAACATGCGTGGCTCGTACTTGTGACGCAAGTTAAAACGCAAATTACAAGCATTTTGCCTTTAAAAATTCTAGAGAGTTTAATATGATTGAATCGCTTTTGTATTTAGGCACTAATAATCAGGTTTTCTTGCATTTATTTTGTTTAAGATATGAGAGAGAGAGAGAGAGAGAGAGAGAGAGAGAGAGAGAGAGAGAGAGAGAGAGAGAGAATATCAAAAGGGGATGAATTTTAGGAATTCGTTGTGTATTCTCTAATTCGTTGTGTATTCTCTCTCTCTCTCTCTCTCTCTCTCTCTCTCTCTCTCTCTCTCTCTCTCTCTCTCTCTCTCTCTGGCGTTACAACTACAAAGATCAGTGACGTCATGAAGATTGTATAAAGAGCAGTTAAAGAAAGTGGGACTAAAACACCGATGATATTATTATTATTATTATTATTATTATTATTATTATTATTATTATTATTATTATTATTATTAGGTAAGCTACAACCCTGATTGAAAATGCTAAAAGCAATAGGCTCAAAGGCTCCAGCATGCAAAATTCATATTTTTTTTATTATTTTCCTGTCATGCCATGTCATTGATTTTACAAAACTTATTCACACACACACACACATATATATATATATATATATATATATATATATATATATTATATATATATATATTATATATATATATATATATACGTGTGTGTGTTTATATATATATATATTATATATATATATATATATACTATATATATATATTTATATATAATATATATATATATATATATATATATATATATATATATAGGATTAATAGCAGCATTTTGAAAATCTCTCAATGATTTGTGATATAGTTATGAACTTTCGTGAAACAAGGATTTTATTTTGGAAATCTTGAATGATGAATAAGAAATTTTGGGTATGCTAGAGAAATATCCCATTGTTTTTATTGTTAAAGTATAAGACTTTTATGTAAGAAAAAAAGAGAAAAAAATACATGTTCAACTACGTATAATACCGTTAAAACCTTTTCACTCACTTCAGATGTTTAGGAAAAAGTAAATTTGATTTTCTTTATAAAGTTTTAATTCCGGGATATAGGAATTTGTGTTATGACTTTTTTATCTATAGAAACAGTTCATTTGAAAAATAATGTCTTAGATTTTAATAAGGGGAAGTGTAAAGATATTTCTACCATTATGCTTTTAAATAAATCTTTGTAGGATATGTTCTTCATGAGCCTTACTTTCTTTGTCTGTGAGTGTTGAACACCTGGTAGTCACATTTTGTTTTATCACCTTTTCTTGTTTTGAGACATACTAGAGAACCTAATTCGTTCTTATTAAGATAAGAAGATATATTTCCATATGGGAAAAGTTAGACGATGAGGGTTAGGGATAACTGTGTCCAGCTCTATTGCTGTCCAAGAGAGAGAGAGAGAGAGAGAGAGAGAGAGAGAGAGAGAGAGAGATCGCACCATTTATTCTTTGATCTATTCAACATCTTGTTTCCTTAATCACTGCTTAATGAAAAGATAGCGTTTGCTTGTAAACTCGACATTACTATCGCTGTAAGCTAAGGAAGAGGATTTAAGGTGCCTAGGTTGTCTTGTTAATGTGTCATCAGTAATCACCATCTGAATCTTTTTGGTCCTGCCTCGGGTGGAGGTGGGTCTTTGGCACTAAGCGTAGTTGCACGATTTTGGTCTTTAGAACATTGTGAGACTATGCAGTAACCTCTCACTAACCCATACGGCTTATGGACGTCCTTTCAACCGTGAGAATCTCATACATAAGTAAATCTTTTGAGTTTATTGCTTTTTCACTTCATCAAAAGACATCGGTGCGAAAATGTACGTTATAGAAAACAAAGGATTTTTTTTTTTTTTTTTTATAGATGGAAAGCAGTGGCATTTAATGATAAAAAAGGTGTTTCTATAGGCCTCTTCGCTCTTCTTTCTCACAGTTATCCCTACATTATCTGGTCAGTTGCCTAGCATCAGGCTTAGTTAATAACATCACAGTTTTTACTATCACCTGCCCTTGTAGCCATCAATCACAGTTATTGGTCAGGTAGTCAACTGCAAGGCAGCTGTTTCCACAGTTATTGGGATAGTGGGTAGCCTTTTGCTAAAAAGCAAGACTGCAAGGCAGCAGCTGTTCTATTAGTCGCTTTCTACTTCGACACTCAGGACGTATAGTGGTAGTATTCTTATACACTTAGTATAGGGCTTTCTTTATAGGCCTCAGCACTACCACCAACTATCATGTTATTTTTTCTGTTAGTCGTTGGTAATTTGGATTGGAGGTCGACAGACTAAGAATATAGGGAAAAATTTCTCAGTAGAATATTTACATATTAAAAAGATATGGTGTAAAAGTTACGATGGTTGAAATGTTTCTTTTGTGAATTATAAACTGAAAATTACTTTGACGTGTTTAGCAGTCTTCACTCGTGACTTCCTTTCCTATGACTATGCGACCATGTCCTGTATGTTTCAATTAATCTTATATAATTGTTTTTTGGAGTAATAAGCTAGAAAATTCAAGAAAAAATATATCTTTTTATATTTGTAAAGGGACAAATGTAACATTTGAACGCATATCTCGATTCTCAATTGAAATCTATAATTTTGGATTTCTCTAAGTAAGTTTGGACGTGAAATAAGCGTCTTATCTCATTTTTGGCTTATAATTAGTGGCTCTCTCTCTCTCTCTCTCTCTCTCTCTCCTCTCTCTCTCTCCTCTCTCTCCTCTCCTCTCTCTCTCTCTCTCTCTTACAAACACCACAAAAAAGAAAAAAAATTCGACGAATCTAATGTGGCCTCTTCATGTTATGAAATTGCACCAAATGCATTGATGAATAATACTTTATCGAAGAAATCGAAGCTGTAGATTTATGCCTTTTATCTTGGATCATGTAACGCATGTACATAATATTGTTATTATTATTATTATTATCTCCAACAATGAGGTTATAAAATCAAGTTGGTTTATTTATTTATTTGTCTGTGTGTCTGTTGACTGGATTACGTCAAAACTATTCAACGGATTTTCACGAAATTGTCACCGTAGATAGATCTTAGATCATGGACTACCCCATTAAATTTTGGTAGGTGATCTGGATCCAGATCTGGATTTGAATTTTCCACAATTTCAAACGTTTCGTCAAAACGAATAGACGCAGTTTCAAGAGAATATCACCGCAAATAGATCTTGACCATGGACGACTCCATTGCCTTTTGGAGATGATCGGTACCGAATCCGGAATCTAGATCCAGATTTGTATTTTTTACAATTTTAAAGGGTTCGTCAAAACAAATTGAAATATGGGATTTTCTCTAAAATTCTAACATTGAATAGATATTATGCATCGGAAGAAGCCATGAAATTTTGGAGGCGATACGGATACATATCACGATTGCACTTTTCATCATCTACTGTACAGTCGGCATATGAAATATCGGAGGCAATATCAGTAGACTTCAGTTAAATGCGGACAAATTTATTGGCGGAGGTCTGAATCTCTGATTGCTCTTATTATTATTATTATTATTATTATTATTATTATTATTATTATTATTAGATAAGCTTCAACCCTAGTTTGAAAAGCAGGATGCAATAAGCAAAAGGGTTCAAACAGGAAAAAATAGCCCAGTGAGAAAAATAATAAACTACAAGAGAAGTAGCGAACAATTGATAAAAACATTTAAGAACAGTAACATCATTAGATTAGATTTTTCATAATATATGAATTATAAAGAGAGACTTACGTCAGCGTGTGCAGCATAATAGCTGTGCTAAGCAAAGACTTAAATTAGGAGATAAGTTGTTCACTAGATATCGAATTTTCATTCATTAATATAACGTTTAGCAAGAATGCGATCCTTACTCTTGATATTGGAGAATCCTGTTTTAAGTAAATTCTTTTAGAAACTGTTTAAAAAAAAATTATTGTTTACCATACTATGGATTGTCGTAAAGGGAAGTTCATTAATGAGTTCATGTTGCTTTTTTTACCTGATTAACAGGTTATATTTAACATCGTTAAACTCTGCCAACTTCTGTTGTTGTGATATCAAATTCCACCTCTGAGATTGCGGGAGACTTTGATGATCAAAAGTTTTCTCGAGTGAAATTTTAAGGCTCCGGTAATTCTATTGTCGAGAAAACAGCCAAGGAGGGTTTTTGGGGCTACAAAGGGAGGTGAATGTTGGTGGAAATTAACGGGTACTTGGTTTCGAGTTCTTGGATATTTTAGAAAATCTATTCGGGTAAGATTGCGTTTTTTCGTCGTCTCTGTAATGGGAAAATTACATGTATGAACAGTTCAGATTTAGCCCTCATCAGACACCCAAAATGACCATCTTAATTCAAATACAATAATGATACTAACAATGATTATTATAGTAGGTGATTATTATTACTTTCAAATATGTTAAGAAAATATCTTGCGAACAAAACAATTAAGTTACATTTGAGTACGTTATTTAGGTATAAATTTTATTTGGTATTAATGTAACAATGGCGTTAAAAGAAAACGTGATCCTCCTAGTATTTGGGATAATAAGTTCGGTGGTACTCAGAGTATCTTGAGAAACAAGGCTCTGCGGAGGTACAGTTGGATACAGGAATTCCTGGTACACCTCGTTCTGAGAAAGTGCACCTGGTCACAGCCTTACTGCGCGGCGAGTTCCTTTGTTAGGCTCCACCCACCACCTCTGCCATCTCCCTCAACACTAGCTTTTTGGTGACTCGCTGCGAAGTAAGGGTGTGACAGGGTGCACTTCTTCGGAGCGAGGTTAGTCTCTAGGACACTGTCCTCCCCCCTTGCTTCTGCTATTCATGAGTGACCTTTAAACATTTAAACTAAGAGTTGCGTTTTATGATAGGAACAAAATTAGTTGATTACCGGAAAGTTGTTCAATGATGTAAATAAATTTGATATCAAATAACTACTGCTTTCAATCAGTGTTCTACTGGAACCGGCAATTAGTTTTTGGTTTTTACTTTAGTTTTACTTCATTTGGGAATATTATTTAGAAGTCCAAATATGTATATATGATGCATAAATATATTTACAACCTTAAACTATAGTTTTTAGGTCATGGAAATCATATTTCTTGGTTAATGAAAGCAATATTTTTATATAATTTCCAAGAATGTTTTTTTTCTTTTTTTTTAATATTGGAAATTATTCATAAACTAATGACTTTAGTTGCTGAAGTTGTAAGAAAGTGGTTTTTAAAAATCTT
>NC_090727.1:6435095-6624938 GCF_036898095.1 Palaemon carinicauda | reverse complement strand
ATTATTTTTTCGTACTCATACCTCGTGTGGTTCGCACAGCATACCTAATCGAGATTACTTTCTAGCAAAATATGTGAAATAAAAAAGATAATTCTTAAAAATAACGTAAATTTACATATATTGACTTGAATGATAAATACAATTAAATGAATGACGAAAGTCTTAAGTATTTTACATACATTACTTGGCTATATGAGTGAGAACCACCCTACGAGCTGGCTAAATAGCTCTTAAATACACAATTGAAATACATGAATAAAATATTTACTCAATACTAGACCAGCTTTGTAAGGATATATATATATATATATATATATATATATATATATATATATATATATATACAAATATTTATATATCTATATATACACATACATATAAAAAATAATATATATATATATATATATATATATATATATATATATATATATATATATATATAAAATATATATATGAAGGTACATACATTCATACATATTTTTCATACTAAGTAACTGATTTCTTTCTGTAAAATATTCTATGGACACTGTTTTCACGTAAAAAATAAAAAAAAACTTAGTTTACTTACCAAGGAAAAATTTATATTTCAGTTCCCAAGCATATGGAGTATTATAAAATATAGGGCAAACTTTACTTATAAAAAATTGAGGCGTTGGTAGAAAAACTCCTGTTTTCTTCGAAAATGACCTTTCAGATAAATACTAGATAAGATATACCATAATATATCCTACAGTAATGGGAACCGAAGGTTTTGGGTAGGGAAAATTTACTGGTGACTCGGTAAATGATTGTAAAATACCAAATTTGGAAGTAATTTGTATTTTTCCTAGCATACAAACCTTTAGCTATTTATAGGGATACTGCATACGTTGTAGGTGAAAGACGAGCCATGATAACTATTTGTGAGGGATAACTACCCCATCCACTAGTTAGCAGGTAGGGTAGACTGTCTACCCCGGTCACTCACCCCTCTCCGCTGAGTAACCACTTTGCTTTATGGCAGGATTTCTCGGGGGACAGAGTGGCAGGCAAATTTGTATAAATAGCTTCAGGTTTGTATGCTAGGAAAAATACAAATTACTTCCAAATTTGTTATTTGTTCCGGCGCAAATACAAACCCTCCACTATTTATAAGGGTGACTTACTATTAGGAAGGAGGAAGTCCTTACCAACTGGCATTGGTCATGACGCAGGGTTCTCTGTATTTCGATCTGTGATCGATTGTAGAAGGAACCCTACTCCTTGCTAAAATCAAAAGCTGATTTGAATTAATGCACTGATAGCATCCTGCAAAGTGTGGCTTGTCTTTAACATAGGAACTCGAGTACAAGATCTAGGGTTCTTAAAACTTTCCCAATACCCTCCCTAAACGAGGTATTGGGGACGTAACAAATGAGTCTTACCTGTAGCAAGGTGAGGTCAGCTATGCTGAGGCTTACGACGCTGTTGTCTCTAAAAGGGAGAAAGTGAAAGGAAGAAAGGAGCCAGTCATTCTTACTCATTCACCGCAGACTAACCCAGGTAACATCAGCCCTCTGCTACTTGTCCATCAAGGAGATTGAGGTGTTTAGACCATTGTTGTGCAACTACCACAGGACCAATGGATAAGGTCTCCATGTTTCTGTGGGTTACGTCTTTGCAGGTAGTGGGCAGTGAAGGTATATTGATAATTCCTCACGCCAGCTTGGAGTACCTGCGCCACAGAATAGTTTTCTTGAAAGCCAGGGATGTAGCAGCGCCACTAACGTCACGAGCTCTGGGTCAGAGGATGGATGAGGGTTTGGATTGAGAGCAAACTCAATTGCCTTCCGATCCAGGATGGAAAAGAAATCCTTGTGACCCTCCTCTTGCTCTTCCCCATCTTGACCAACAGTGCTGACAAACGGGGGCAAGCTGCTGTCGTTCTCTTAAGGTAACGCCAGAGACTCCTCACTGGGCAAAATCCCAGTTGGATTGGGGCTTCAGTTACAGAACGAAGACTCTTTATCCAGAATGGGCAGAACCTAAGGTACAGCTCACTCAGATTTTGAGTCTTGGCAATCAACTCAGGGACGCAACAGAGAATTACTTCTCCCCATCTCTTAGAGTAGGAGACGTCGTTAGATATATCATACAACTGACTAACTCTCTAGGCCGAAGCCAAAATGAGTAGAAAAGCTGTCTTTCATGTAAGGAAGCGATCTGTTTCCTGGAATAAAGGTTCGTAGAGAGGGACCTTCCGGGACTGAAGGACCTGAATCCCGTTCCCAGGAGGAAGTAAAGTTCCGACGGGGAACAAATCATCTCAAACTTTGAGTAGAAGCATCGAGGTGAGAGATCACCCTTCCACGACATCAGTCACAAAGGACCAAATACTTCGCCTGTAAGACTGACACTGAAAAGCGTCTGAGGTATCTAGACATTTTTTTTCGCAACTCGTTGTGAAAGGCCTATTTGAGAGAGGTGGTGTTGGACAGTTTCCAGGCGTGAAGTCCAGGCAAAGCTACAGCTTTGTGGAAAGTGTTGGCATGTGGCTGTTTTAGACTATCATGTCGTGGGGGAAGATCCCTTGGAAGCTCCGTTGGGAGCTGCAGAAGGTCCAGGAACCATTCTGTGTGATGACATAGCAAGGATATTGGAGTCATTGATAAGTTCAAGCTTATTCCGACTTGGTTGGGGACTCTCTCACCAGAATGAAAGGGGGAAAATGGTACACCTTTAAGCCATCCCACCATTCTTGGAATATATAGTGCTCGACAGCCTGGGGTTCTAGGGCTGGGGAGCGGTCGAGCGGGAACCTGAAGTTCAGGGCCGTTGCGAGCAAGACCACAGTTGCGGAGCCCACAAAGGTAAGACTTTGTTGGCTAAAGGATGATTCCAAGAAACAGGGAGCCCACTATCTGAGTGGTCCTTCTCAGATTATCTGCAACAACATTCCTGTTGCCAGGAATGACGCGAGCAGATGGGGACACCTAGCTGTCATTTGTCCATCTGAGTATTTCTACTACTAAAGGGTTTTCCAAGAGAGTTATATGTTGGTACCTTTCTGATTCGGGCCAACGGACGAAGATAAATTGGTGCGGCATATGCTTCCCCCACCTTCTTTTGTCGCATCTCAAAAGAGAATCAGTTCCAGAGGGGGGACGAGAAGATTGGCCTCTTTGTGGAGGTTCTTGTCTGCCACCCACCACCTGCGGTTCGTCAAGAGGGGTCGGGAGATTGCAGAGCAAGAAAAACAACTCGAGATGATATCAAGACTTGCAACTGCTTGCACGTTTCTGCTATGATGGGGAGATCCTGTCCTCACTCCAACTGCCACCAATCTAGTGGGGTTGGCCGAGTAAGAATGATACAAAATGATAAACCAGGTAGCCAATACTGCTTGTGTTATTACAGCAATTCTCCATAGAGACCAGTCAGTACCAACCCAACGCATCCAATTATTCCCAAAGGGAGAGACTGAGACGTATCCTTCATCAATTGTCGGACGGGTAATACATGCAAAAGTCTATCTACGGACCAGTTACACAGAACTGAGAGCAAGACAAGCATACGGGCGTAGCCCGACATAAAGTCGTGCATGGAACTCAGTTGGAGAACATTGGAAATGTTTGTAACCAAGATTCCTCCATCTTACGACAAAAAACATTTGCATTTCTTCGTCTCCGATCGGTAAACTTGCATAAGTATTAAATGTCAGATACGCTTATGAAAAATTTTTGATCCTAGTATTGTAAGAGACTAAGACCTTCGATCGGGAAGAAAGGAGGAAGTGCCTAAGAAGGCAGAACGTAAATGCAGTATGTCTGGTTACAGGAAGGTAGACGAGTAATGTACTGTATAACCTAGTTTCAGTAAGGGATATAGCTATTCAACTTATTAGAACAGAGTTCTAATTGTAAGATGTATTATAGCCCTTATTGGCAGAGAGATCGCTTGTACACATATTTACTTGCCCATCTGCTTTAGCGCATGCGTAATCTTTGCCTCCAGGTAAACGTTTGCAACGAATTCGGTTGCAAGAATAATGTATAAGCGACGAATCGCAACATTATTGCCCAAGGAATTTTTTATCATTGACTAGCTGTAGTATTTTTTTAGAATGTGACCATTCCTCCTTTGGATTGCCTATCCTCCATGTGGGAGGGGCTCGCCAACGTTCAAATACAGACAGGGTTGTCTGGTTCCCTTGTGGGCGGGGTTTGTAACGTTCGTAAACATAATGAAAAGTAGCCCACGTTGTTGCTGTCATTTCAAAACGTAAGCTAACACTGCTTCCTTGGGACTAAATGCTTAGGACAATAACCCTGTAAGGGGAAAATAAATAAAAACCCTCCGAAGCCTATCGTGTAAAACGATAACTCGTTGTGCCCAGGGGCATAATGACGGGATGCGGCTGACTCACAATCGGTAATAACCAAGTTTGTGACAATAACCTCGTTGTTTTATCTTGGAGAGAGCGCATGCTACAGGAAGAGTTCTTACGGACTTTAAGAAGTTTTATTTTAACATCAGTTGAAGTTATATCAAACTTTTCAGGAACAAGAGTTTCCCAAAAAGGGAGAAGTCTCGTATCTGAGGGTTTGCTTCAACAAGACCATACATTAGGTTACCATCGTATGCTTTCTCGCTAGCGAGAAAACTACCGTCTAAAGCAGACAAGAACTGCCAGACGAATTAAACTGGAATGTAAAAATTCTTCTTACTGGCTTCCGTCTCGGCAGTTGAGGGTTTCTCGATGAGGAATGACGATCACGAGCCACCTGCTAACCTAACCACTATAAGTGGGAGGGTAGAGGAAAGGTGATGATGGTTCGTTCAGAAACGAAAGGATCGGTGCTGGCAAGACCAGCCTAGCTGTCACATAGTAATCAACTGGGAGTGTAGTGTGACGTTACACATGGTACACTGGAAGATCAATCCCGTAGGAAGGGGGGTCGACCATAGCTATCAGAGAAAGACTGGATCGCGAGAACCGTGAGATTTGGCGCGACGAGAAACTGGAGGTTCTGAATATATTTTGCGCGACCCTAATGGATCGTGAATACGTTTCGTGCGACCCTAAGGGATTGTGAATCCATTTTGCGCGACCCTAAGGGATTGTGAATCCATTTCGCATGACCCTAAGGGATCTTGAATCAATTTCCCGCGACCCTAAGGGATCGTGAATCCATTTCGCGCGACCCTAAGGGATAGTGAATCCATTTCGCGCGACCCTAAGGGATAGTGAATCCATTTCGCGCGACCCTAAGGGATCGTGAATCCATTTTACGCGACCCTAAGGGATTGTGAATCCATTTCGCGCAACCCTAAGGGATCGTGAATACATTTCACATGACCCTAAGGGGTCACGAATTTATTTTGCGTGAGCCTAAAGGATCGCCGTAACAAGAACCGGCATGAACTCTGTCACCGATTCCTGATGGAATTCCTCAGGCATTGTGTCGAGTGAACCCACAGGGTTCCCGCAATGAAAAGCATGACAAGAACCCAAAGGGACTACGTTATTGTTACCTAGAGGGAGAAGGAAAACCTGAATCAACGTGTGGGTTCACGCAACCAGAGATGACGAGAACCTGAAGGAACTACGTCATCGTTACCTAGAGGGAGAAGGAATCCTTCAGGCAATGTGTTGTGGGAACCCTAAACAGTGTTCACGCAACGAGAAGGATGACCAGAACCCAAAGGAACTACAACATTGTTACCTGGGGGAGATGGAATCCCTCGGGTAATGTGTCGTGAGAACCCACAGGATTCACGCAACAAGAATCCGAAGATTCTCTATAATGTGAGTCAACCGACTCGGCATAATGGCGGTCACAAGAACCAGAAGGTTCAGCGTGACGAGAGTCTGAAAACTCTCTGTCATGAGAGTGAAACTCGGCATAACGAGGGTCATGAGAGCCGACCAGCTCAGCCTGACTCCGCGAACCCGAAGGATCCACGCGACAAGAAGGAGAGGCCTCCCAGCTAAGGGAACCCGAAGGTTCAACGTAACACCTGGAACAAGAGCTCGCAGGCTCAGCATAACCAGTGTTGCGAGACCCCGAAGGGTTAGCGTAACAGGAAACCGAGGTTTTCCTGCTCCGAGGGATCAACGTGACAAGAGGTACAAGAACCCTAGGGCTCAGCGTAAACAAGGTTGTAAGACCCAAAAGGGTCAACGTAAAGGGAAACAGAAGTTTCCCTGCCAAGAGAGCCCGAGGACTCAACGTGACGAGAGCCCGAGGACTCAATGTGACGAGAGTCCGAGGACTCCCTGTCATGAGAGTAGAACTCAGCATGACGAGGGTTACAAGAACCGACAGGTTCAGCGCGACCTCGCGAACCCAAAGAATTCACGCGACGAGGAGGAGAGGACTCCCAGCTACGAGAACTCAAAGGTTCAGTGTAACCTCCAGCACGAGAGTCCACAGGCTTGGCGTAACCGGTGTTGCGAGACCCAGAAGGGTCAGCGGAACGGGAAACAGAGGTTTCCCTGCCCCGGGAGCCCAAGGGCTCAATGTAATCAGGGTAGTGAGACAACGAAGGGTCAAGGTAACAGGAAACAGAGGTTTCCCTGCCACAAGAGCCCGAAGCCTCAGTGTGTCGAGAGGCACGAGAGCCCAAGGGCTCAGCGTAACCAGCGATACGAGACACCAAAGGGTCAACGTAACGGGAGACCGAGATCTCCCTGCCATGAGAATCCCGAAGGTTCAGCATGACTGATGGCACGAGAGCCCGAGGCCTCAACGTAACTGGAACCCAAAAGTTCCAAGTCTCGAGAGCCTGAAGGTTCAGCGCACCGGAAACCAAAAGAACTCCCAGGGTCATGTGAACCAACAGGATCAACATGACAAGAGCCCGAAGACACGCGATCATGCCAGCCAAAAGGGTGATCTTCAGGAGACCCCGAAGGGTCAACGTAAGGAGAACCAGCAGGTTCAAAGAGACGTCTCCTCACAGCCCAAGGAGGAGAACGTCCAGGAAGGAGAGGGGTCACAAACCCTTCCACCCTACAAACCTCCGGAAAGGAACGTAAAGCTGACTCCGATCGAGGGGGAGACTGCTCCAACTACCTTCCGAGAGAGGAGGGTGTGTTCTCATGAAGGAGAATATCTCTCAAGGCAAGGTTCTACCTCTGCCTCTAGAGGAGAACACTAAGAATACAGGGACCGCCAGTGCCCAGCAGCGGTCTTCTCTCGCGAACGAGAGACGTGTTCCCCCTTAGGGGAAACCTGCCTCGGAGTATGCACTGCTACCACTCCTAGTGGATCAGCAACAACTTCGGCGTCGGACATAGACTCGAGGTTCGACAGATGCGTTGCAGTAAAAAATGTGTTGGTCTTGCCTAAATGCCATCGAGAATCGCACTTAATACACTTCAGATTTCGTGGGATAACACAATGCACTTTTAAAAATTCAAACACTACACCAGAATTATCACAATATTTTCCATGAAACTTGGCTATAGCATCAAAATAGTCAAAAGAACAGCCATTACACTTTGCTATGTTGGACTCCATACCCGACATCCAACACGTAACACAAGTAAAAAGGGACTAAACACTGGCTTTCCTTCACTCTTGGAAGTATCCAGTCAAACACAGATACCTTTGGACGTGAAACGGCAACTGTATTACTCTGCTGGAATCCTTTTAAATCTTGGTTTTCGACTGAAGTCCTTCGTAATTGGTTATGAAACAATTATGTCATAATGATGTCACAACTCTCAGCTAATAAACTGTAATTGGAACTGATTTTGCTTGCATAACAAAGCAAGTTAAAGGACTCATTAAAAGTAAACATTACCATAGAGGAAACGTCGCTCCAGACTTGGCAAAATTTTAAGTAAAATCTTACCAACTCAGATTTTGAGTCTTGGCAATCAACTCAGGAACGCAACTGAGAATTACTTCTCCCCATCTCTTAGAGTAGGAGACGTCAGAATATATATCATACAACTGACTAACTCTCTAGGCCGAAGCCAAAATAAGTTGAAAAGCTGTCTTTCATGTAAGGAAGTGATCTGTTTCCTGGCATAAAGGTTCGTAGAGAGGGCCCTTCCGGGACTGAAGGACCTGAATCCCGTTCCCAGGAGGAAGTTAAGTTCCGACGAGGAACAAGTCATCTCAAACTTTGAGTAGAAGCATCGAGGGGAGAGATCACCCTTCCACGACATCAGTCACAAAGGACCAAATACTTCGCCTGGAAGACTGACGCTGAAAAGCGTCTGAGGTGTCTAGACATTTTTTTCGCAACTCGTTGTGAAAGGCCTCTTTGAGAGAGGAGGTGTTGGACAGTTTCCAGGCGTGAAGTCGAAGCAAAGCTACAGCTTTGTGGAATGTGTTGGCATGTGGCTGTTTTAGACTACCATGTCATAGAGGAAGTTCCCTTGGAAGCTCCGTTGGGAGCTGCAGAAGGTCCAGGAACCATTCTGTGTGATGACATAGCAAAGCTATTGGAGTCATTGATAAGTTCATGCTTATTCCGACTTGGTTGGGGACTTTCTCACCAGAATGAAAGGGGGAAAATGGTACACCTCTAAACCGTCCCACCATTCTTGGAATATATCGTGCTCGACAGCCTGGGGTTCTAGGGCTGGGGAACGGTCGAGCGGGAACCTGAAGTTCAGGGCCGTTGCGAGCATGACCACAGTTGCGGAGCCCACCAAGGTAAGACTTTGTTGGCTAAAAGATGATTCCAAGAAACAGGGAGCCCACTATCTGAGTGGTCCTTCTCAGATTTTCTGCAAGAACATTCCATTGCCAGGAATGATGCGAGCAGATGGGGACACCTAGCTGTCATCTGTCCATCTGAGTATTTCTACTACTAAAGGGTTCTCCAAGAGAGTTATGTGTTGGTACCTTTCTGATTCGGGCCAACGGACGAAGATGAATTGGTGCGGCATATGCCTCCCCCACCTTCTTTTGTTGCATCCTAAGAGAGAATCAGTTCCAGAGGGGGGACGAGAAGATTGGCCTCTTTGTGGAGGTTCTTGTCTGCAACCCACCACCTGCGGTTCGTCAAGAGGGGTCGGGAGATTGCAGAGCAAGAAAAACAACTCGAGATGATATCAAGACTTGCAACTGCTTGCACGTTTCTGCTATGATGGGGAGATCCTGTCCTCACTCCAACTGCCACCAATCTAGTGGGGTTGGCCGAGTAAGAATGAAACAAAATGATAAACCAGGTAGCCAATACTGCTTGTGTTATTACAGCAATTCTCCATAGAGACCAGTCAGTACCAACCCAACGCATCCAATTATTCCCAAAGGAAGAGACTGAGACGTATCCTTCATCAATTGTCGGACGGGTAATACATGCAGAAGTCTATCTACGGACCAGTTACACAGAACTGAGAGCAAGACAAGCATACGGGCGTAGCCCGACATAAAGTCGTGCATGGAACTCAGTTGGAGAAGATTGAAAATGTTTGTAACCAAGATTCCTCCATCTTAAGACAAAAAACATTTGCATTTCTTCGTCTCCGATAGGTAAACTTGCATAAGTATTAAATATCAGATACGCTTATGAAAAGTTTTTGATCCTAGTATTGTAAGAGACTAAGACCTTCGATAGGGAAGAAAGGAGGAAGTGCCTAAGAAGGCAGAACGTAAATGCAGTATGTCTGGTTACAGGAAGGTAGACGAGTAATGTACTGTATAACCTAGTTTCAGTAAGGGATATAGCTATTCAACTTATTAGAACAGAGTTCTAATTGTAAGATGTATTATAGCCCTTATTGGCAGAGATCGCTTGCACACATATTTACTTGCCCATCTGCTTTAGCGCATGCGTAATCTTTGCCTCCAGGTAAACGTTTGCAACGAATTCGGTTGCAGGAATAATGTATAAGCGACGAATCGCAACATTATTGCCCAAGGAATTTTTTATCATTGACTAGCTGTAGTATTTTTTTAGAATGTGACCATTCCTCCTTTGGTTTGCCTATCCAACGTTCGAATACAGACAGGGTTGTCTGGTTCCCTTGTGGGCGGGGTTTGTAACGTTCGTAAACATAATGAAAAGCCTCCGAAGCCTATCGTGTAAAACGATAACTCGTTGTGCCCAGGGGCATAATGACGGGATGCGGCTGACTCATAATCGGTAAAAACCAAGTTTGTGACAATAACCTCGTTGTTTTATCTTAGAGATACCGCATGCTACAGGAAGGAGTTCTTACGGCCTTTATGAAGTTTTATTTTAACATCAGTTGAAGTTATGTCAAACTTTTCAGGAACAAGAGTTTCCCAATAAGGGAGAAGTCTCGTATCTGAGGGTTTGCTTCAACAAGACCATACATTAGGTTACCATCGTATGCTTTCTCGCTAGCGAGAAAACTACCGTCTAAAGCAGACAAGACCTGCCAGGCGAATTGAACTGGAATGTAAAAATTCTTCTTACTGGCTTTCGTCTCGGCAGTTGAGGGTTTCTCGATGAGGAGAGACGATCACGAGTCACTTGCTAACCTAACCACTATAAGTGGGAGGGTAGAGGAAAGGTGATGATGGTTCGTTCGAAAACGAAAGGATCGGTGCTGGCAAGACCAGCCTAGCTGTCACATAGTAATCAACTGGGAGTGTAGTGTGACGTTACACATGGTACATTGGAAGATCAATCCCGTAGGAAGGGGGGTCGACCATAGAGCTATCAGAGAAAGACTGGATCGCGAGAACCGTGAGATTTGGCGCGACGAGAACCTAGGGGTTCTGAATATGTTTTGCGCGACCCTAATGGATCGTGAATACGTTTCGTGCGACCCTAAAGGATTGTGAATACGTTTTGCGCAACCCTAAGGGATCGTGAATCCATTTCGCATGACCCTAAGGGATCGTGAATCCATTTCGCGTGACCCTAAGGGATCGTGAATCCATTTCGCGCGACCCTAAGGGATAGTGAATCCATTTCGCGCGACCCTAAGGGATCGTGAATCCATTTCGCGCGACCCTAAGGGATTGTGAATCCATTTCGCGCAACCCTAAGGGATCGTGAATACATTTCGCACGACCCTAAGGGATCATGAATTTATTTTGCGTGAGCCTAAAGGATCGCCGTAACGAGAACCGGCATGAACTCTGTCACCGATTCCTGATGGAATTCCGCAATGAGAAGCATGACAAGAACCCAAAGGGACTACGTTATTGTTACCTAGAGGGAGAAGGAAAACCTAAAGCAACGTGTGGGTTCACGCAACCAGAGATGACAAGAACCTGAAGGAATGAAGCGAGCTGATAGTGTTATCGAGTGGGTTTCGGTCCACCTCAGAGTCTCTACTGCAAGATGGGATAGCTGTTGCGAAAAAGTGCCTCCCTGCTTGTTGATTTAAGCCACTACCGTGGTGTTGTCGCTCATCACCACCACGGAGTGACCCGCCAGGGACCGTTGGAACTGCTGAAGAGCCAGAAAAACGGCCTTCAATTCTAGCAGGTTGATGTGAAGGTACTTTTCTGATTCTGACCAAAGGCCTGAGGCCCTTTGGTTCAGAACGTGCGCCCCCACCCTTCTTTTGACGCGTCCAAAAACAGAGTCAATTCCGGGGGGAGGACGAGAAGACTCACTCCCTTCCGCAGGTTCTCGTCGGCCAGCCACCACCGCAAGTCCGTCTGTTCCAGAGACCCCATTGGGATCAGAATGTCCGGGGAATCGGATCCTTGATTCCACCGGGACTTGAGCCGCCATTGAAGGGATCTCATCCTGAGGCGGCTGTTTGGAACCAGACGGGCCAGGGAGGATAGGTGGCCTAAAAGACGCAACCACGATTGGGCGGGGAGTTCTTTTCGCCTGAGGAAGGGTTCCGCCACCCTCCTCAGTCTTGCTATCCGGTCGTCTGATGGAAAGGCTTTGTGGAGATTGGTGTCTATTAGCATGCCTAGATAAACCAGTCGTTGGGACGGCTGCAGAGAGGACTTCTCGAGGTTTACCACGATCCCCAGATCCTGGCAAAGATCCAGAAGCCTGTCTCGGTGCCGAAGAAGGGTCGACTCCGAGTCTGCTAGGATCAGCCAATCGTCCAGGTAACGAAGGAGACGAATGCCGTTCCTGTGCGCCCAAGATGAAATCAGGGTGAACACTCTGGTGAACACCTGAGGAGCTGTGGAGAGACCGAAACACAGCACCTTGAACTGGTAGATCTTGTTGTCTAGGCAAAATCTCAGGTACTTCCTGGAAGACGGATGGATTGGGATCTGGAAGTACGCGTCCTTTAGATCCAGTGTGCACATGAAGTCTTGTGGTCTCACCGCAAGTCTGACCGTGTCTGCTGTCTCCATGCTGAACCGGGTTTGTTTGACAAACCTGTTCAGAGCTGAGAGATCGATGACGGGTCTCCAGCCTCCAGTAGCCTTCTTTACAAGAAAGAGTCGACTGAAGAAGCCTGGGGAGCCGTCCACGACCTCCTGGAGAGCACCCTTCTCGAGCATGGTCTCGACTTCGGCCTGAAGGGCCAGCCCCTTTGCCGATCCCGTGGCATAGGAGCTCAACGACACTGGATTCGCTGTCAGGGGAGGTTGAGATGTTGTGAACGGGACGCGATAGCCTTGGCCGATCACTGAGACCGTCCAAGCATCGGCCCCGTGTTGCTGCCAGCTGAGGACGCAACGCTGAAGGCATCCCCCCACAGGTGGACATGCAGGGGGACTGCCACCCCTAGGGCTTGCGGCCGCCACTCCTAGGAGTCTTGCCTCCCCTGGAGGACTTACTGCCCCTCTTGACCTTGGCTGGAAAGGGCTGGGGCTTAGACACCACCTTCTTAGCTGCCGGTGCCTGTTTGGGAGCCTTACGAGGCTGTTGCTGCTGTTGTGGCGGGGCTGGAGGCTTATAGGGCCGAGTTGTAAGGGCCCTATGGAGGAGGGAGTCCGTGCTGGATTTCCTCCACCTCTCAGCCGTTCGCTCCATGTCTTGAGGCTCAAACAGGTTCTCCCCCAGAAGGGAAGCATGTCGGAGCCTACACACATCCACGGCGGGGACCTTCGGATGGAATCTCTCGGACACAGCATCGCGACGCTTCAACACCGAGTTGGCCCACAGGGTGGTAACCTGGTGCGCCAAAAACTCGATGGAGCGGGTGCCCAAGAGCAAGAAGGTCTCTAGGGCCTTCCTATTGGTCTCCTTGGACAAGTCCTCCGATCGCAATAGGATGCCCAGAGATCCTAGCCAAAAGTCCAGCCACGAAGTGGCCTGCATGGCACACTTAGCGACCTTCTCGTGGCTAAGGATCTCTGCCGCCGAGAACGACACCTGCCGGGCAGAGAGTTTCTCAAGGGGAACTCCCTTCGCCAGCTCCTCCACAGAGTGATGGAGAGGAAGAGCGAGGTTGTGCTCACCCAGGATCTCGAAATACCTCCTCTGCTGACGACGAGGAGGAGGGATGAGCTTGTTCCCGGCAGTGGAACGACTGGAGGAGGCAAGAAGTGCGAGCTGAGCGTTGGCCCTAGCCCTGGCACTCTTCAGTCCCTGAGACCAGGGCAGAGCCGCTCTGGTCTTAGGGGCCTTCCGAACGTCAAACACTTTATCCAAAATCGTGTCTTTGCCTTCACAGGGGGGGGGATGACTGGATCCATAAGCCCGATAAGTTGCCTTATCAGGCTTAGGACCTGCCAGAAGGCATGTTCGGACTCTTGCTGTTCTCCTCCCTGCGGGCTGGCAGCTAAGTCTCCTGCCCCAAGGATCTCTTCCTGGGGTGACACGTGGACATTCCCCTGGGTAGTCGTGGGTTCCTGACGAATCCTTGCAGAGGACTTAGGGACGGTCTTGGAGTCCTTGGATTCCCTCCTGGGAGGGATACAGGATCCCAACAACGAGGTTCGAGGGGCCCCTTCCTCACGAGACGATTCTCCTGCATGAAGCGAAGTCTCCCCCCCTGGTGCCGAGGGGAAGACTACCGCCCCACTGGACTCACCTGAGGACGGAAAGGCCTCGTCCACGGGAGAAGGAGAGAGCACTCGTGCAGGAGAAGGGACCTTCGCGACCGACCTCTTGGGAACCAACTTCGCCCTGGGGGAAGTCACCACGAAGTCCACTCCTCTCTTTCTCTTCAGCGTAGGAGAGACAGCCGTTGGTTTGTTACCCTGGCCGGCGAGTGCAGGTTTCATAACCCTCACTAACGCCCGTGCCAGAGGACCAAACCAAGTCTGTTGCTCCAAGGACACAGAGTCCGAAATCCTCGCTAAAGGGAAAGGGATCGGGCGATCCTTTGGAGTAGACACCACGGTACCTGCCTGAAAAGGTGGGGAACAATGATGTACTAACCTCTCCTCGTCCTGCACTACCAACCTGTGTTTGGGTGGAGGTGATCCCGCGTGCCGTCTAGGAGCACGCGTTCCTGCTGCTACCACCGGCTGCGGAATTCGCCGCGAACGATGGTCGCGAGGGGGCGAATGGTCGCGCGGGCGAGCGATCGCGCGGGCGCGCAGGTGGATGATCGCGCGGGCGCGCAGGTGGATGATCGCGCGGGCGCGCAGGCGAGCGGTCGCGCGGGCACGTAGGCGAATGATCGCGCGGGCACGCGGGCGCGCGGGCGCGCAGGCGAGCGGTCGCGCGGGCGCACAGGCGAGTGGGCGTGAGGGTGGGCAGGTAAATGAACGCGTGTCCGAGGCGGCGAACGCAAGCGTTGGCGCGACGGCGAGGAAATGCGCTGCCACGAGGGTGAGGAAGACCGCTGGCGATTTAGATCCACAGGCGATCGATGAAGAGCTGGTGAGTGTGGTTGCTCAGGTTGGCGATGGCGTGATGTGGCATGTCGACGCGTTGGCGAGCGATGGCGAGCAGCATGCGCAGGTGAATGACCGCGCAATGGCAAGCGATGGTGAGCAGCATGCGCAGGTGAATGACCGCGTGATGGGGTGCGATGGTGATCAGCATGCGCAGGAGGGCGACCGTGCAATGGCGAGAGATGGCGAGCAGCAAGCGCAGGAAGGCGATCGCGTGATGGTGAGCGATGGCGAGCAGCATGCGCAGGTTGGCGATCGCGAGATGGTGTGAAATGGTGATCAGCATGCGCAGGAGGGCGATAGAGCAATGGCGAGCGATGGCGAGCAGCATGCGCAGGAGGGCGATCGCGTGATGGCGAGCTAGAAGCTGGCGAACCATGTTCCTTCAGGAGCGTTGGAGAACGTTGGCGCGCCGGCTGTCGCTGTTGAATAGGCGATACTAAGATCGCCTGTGCGCGCTGGCAAGCAGGCGAACGCTGGCGAGGAGGTAATTGCTGGCGCGTAGGTGATCGCTGGCGAGCCGGAGATCACTGGCGAGCAGAAGGTCGACGCGTGTCATGTGAAAGGACAGGTGGCGCGGCAGAAGGTGTGGTGCGTTCACGAGCAGGAACTGGAAGATCGCTGGCGCATTGGCGAACATGTGTTTTTGACACACGCGCAGCACGATGTTGCGTAGCCACAGGACCAGGCAGATGGTGAGCAGGGAGCTCAGCAGGAACTATAGGGTGGTCAGAGACCGCAGGGCGATGGTCCTCAAACGAGCGCTGACGCTCAGAAGAGAGCTGACGAGCAGGAGAGCGCTGGCGAGGAGGGCGAACCTCAGGAGAGAGCCGACGAGAAGGTGAGAGTCGGCGAGCAGGAGAGTCTTGACGAGCAGGAGATCGCCGACAAGCAGGAGTGCGCTGAAGATCAGGAGAGCGCTGACGAGCAGGAGAGCGCCTGTGCGTTAGCACTGCTCGAGGAAGGGAAGGATCCCTTAGCCCCGAAGGGACCGTTGCCCGTCGGGTGACGAGTTCTCCAGAAGGCGAAGATCTGGCAGGAGATGGTGAACGGTCTGCAGAGAGGTTCAAGGAGGGCGGAGCTGTAGGTTGAGGCTGACGAGGAGAGTCCCCCCCGGAGGATGAAGACCCAAAAAGGCGCCTCTTAGTCCCCCTGTAAGGGGAAGGGAGGCCCTTGTGGCGTAGCAGACGGTGAGCCTTACGGCGGAGGCGGCCTCAGGGAAGATCGTCGGGACCATCGGTCCTCCGAAGGGGAGTCTCCGTCAAAGCACTTCCCTCAGAAGGAAGGTGAGCAGCAGCAGAGACCGAAGGACTCACTTCCCCCTTCGAAGGATGTACGGAAGGGGGAGGAGAGCCTAAAGCACCATCATCCGCAACAGCACCTGCGGCGGATTGCCCAGCCACGTCGGAGGCCTCTGTCACCACGACATCAACAATAGACAGAGGGTCTACCTCTGCTACCGCCGGCGATAGCTTAACAGCGGCCCCCAACGAGACAAGGTCAATTAAAGCGACCCTGGAGGGCAAGCCCTTAAGCCCCAGGGACGACCAAATCTGTAAAAGATCATCATTGGTTAAGGCATTATCAATAACCTCCCCCGGAGGAGGAGGGGGAACCGCCTCGCTATGGGAGGCGACGCCCTTTCCCCCCACCGAAGGTCGGGAAACAGAACAAGGGCCTGCGCTCCCACTCGGCCGACTCTCCGTAGGAGGCGGACGAGGGGGAGCTTCGGAGGACGTTTGGGCGGCGGAAGAGGAGTCCCGAGAACCTTCATCCTTCAAGGCTAACCCCGGAGGAGAACGGTCTCTCTTGGACTTCTTCTTACGCCGAAGGCGAAACCTCTCCCACTGGGAGGCAGACCACTCCCTGCACTCACGGCACATGTTCTCCTGGTCACACCGTCGGCCCCGACATTGAGGGCAGAGGCTGTGCGGATCCGTAGTTACGTCCGACATGAAAGTCCCACAAGGACGGCCGGCAACTCCAGGGCATGTACGCATTGTAAAGAGGAAATAAAAAAAAAAAATAATGAAGGTCAACTTCCAACCAACACACATGCTGAAAAGAAAAAGCAGAAAATTAAAGGCTGTCACGAGGACGATGAGCAGACATGTCTGATCACCGCCGAGCCAAAAGTGAAGTGAAGCAAGTTACCGGTGTGTGGAGGGGGGAGGGGTAGCAAGCTACCCTTCCCCACCCCCCGCTAACTAGCGCGGGGGTAATTAACCCTCGTTAAAACTATTGGCTCGTCATTTCAGCTGCGCTAAAAGGTAAACCCTCTGTAAATAGCGTGGTTTGTATTTCGGTTACGGAACAACTTGGTTTTCGACTGAAGTCCTTCGTAATTGGTTATGAAACAATTATGTCATTATGATGTCACAACTCTCAGCTAATAAACTGTAATTGGAACTGATTTTGCTTGCATAACAAAGCGAGTTAAAGGACTCATTAAAAGTAAACATTACCATAGAGGAAACGTCGCTCCAGACTTGGCAAAATTTGAAGTAAAATCTTACCAACTCAGATTTTGAGTCTTGGCAATCAACTCAGGAACGCAACTGAGAATTACTTCTCCCCATCTCTTAGAGTAGGAGATGTCAGAATATATATCATACAACTGACTAACTCTCTAGGCCGAAGCCAAAATAAGTTGAAAAGCTGTCTTTCATGTAAGGAAGTGATCTGTTTCCTGGCATAAAGGTTCGTAGAGAGGGGCCTTCCGGGACTGAAGGACCTGAATCCCGTTCCCAGGAGGAAGTTAAGTTCCGACGAGGAACAAGTCATCTCAAACTTTGAGTAGAAGCATCGAGGAGAGAGATCACCCTTCCACGACATCAGTCACAAAGGACCACATACTTCGCCTGGAAGACTGATGCTGAAAAGCGTCTAAGGTGTCTAGACATTTTTTTCGCAACTCGTTGTGAAAGGCCTCTTTGAGAGAGGAGGTGTTGGACAGTTTCCAGGCGTGAAGTCGAAGCAAAGCTACAGCTTTGTGGAATGTGTTGGCATGTGGCTGTTTTAGACAACCATGTCATAGAGGAAGTTCCCTTGGAAGCTCCGTTGGGAGCTGCAGAAGGTCCAGGAACCATTCTGTGTGATGACATAGCAAAGCTATTGGAGTCATTGATAAGTTCAAGCTTATTCCGACTTGGTTGGGGACTTTCTCACCAGAATATATCGTGCTCGACAGCCTGGGGTTCTAGGGCTGGGGAACGGTCGAGCGGGAACCTGAAGTTCAGGGCCGTTGCGAGCATGACCACAGTTGCGGAGCCCACCAAGGTAAGACTTTGTTGGCTAAAAGATGATTCCAAGAAACAGGGAGCCCACTATCTGAGTGGTCCTTCTCAGATTTTCTGCAAGAACATTCCATTGCCAGGAATGATGCGAGCAGATGGGGACACCTAGCTGTCATCTGTCCATCTGAGTATTTCTACTACTAAAGGGTTTTCCAAGAGAGTTATATGTTGGTACCTTTCTGATTCGGGCCAACGGACGAAGATGAATTGGTGCGGCATATGCCTCCCCCACCTTCTTTTGTTGCATCCTAAGAGAGAATCAGTTCCAGAGGGGGGACGAGAAGATTGGCCTCTTTGTGGAGGTTCTTGTCTGCCACCCACCACCTGCGGTTCGTCAAGAGGGGTCGGGAGATTGCAGAGCAAGAAAAACAACTCGAGATGATATCAAGACTTGCAACTGCTTGCACGTTTCTGCTATGATGGGGAGATCCTGTCCTTACTCCAACTGCCACCAATCTAGTGGGGTTGGCCGAGTAAGAATGATACAAAATGATAAACCAGGTAGCCAATACTGCTTGTGTTATTACAGCAATTCTCCATAGAGACCAGTCAGTACCAACCCAACGCATCCAATTATTCCCAAAGGAAGAGACTGAGACGTATCCTTCATCAATTGTCGGACGGGTAATACGTGCATAAGTCTATCTACGGACCAGTTACACAGAACTGAGAGCAAGACAAGCATACGGGCGTAGCCCGACATAAAGTCGTGCATGGAACTCAGTTGGAGAAGATTGAAAATGTTTGTAACCAAGATTCCTCCATCTTAAGACAAAAAACATTTGCATTTCTTCGTCTCCGATCGGTAAACTTGCATAAGTATTAAATATCAGATACGCTTATGAAAAGTTTTTGATCCTAGTATTGTAAGAGACTAAGACCTTCGATCGGGAAGAAAGGAGGAAGTGCCTAAGAAGGCAGAACGTTAAAGCAGTATGTCTGGTTACAGGAGGGTAGACGAGTAATGTACTGTATAACCTAGTTTCAGTAAGGGATATAGCTATTCAACTTATTAGAACAGAGTTCTAATTGTAAGATGTATTATAGCCCTTATTGGCAGAGAGATCGCTTGTACACATATTTACTTGCCCATCTGCTTTAGCGCATGCGTAATCTTTGCCTCCAGGTAAACGTTTGCAACGAATTCGGTTGCAGGAATAATGTATAAGCGACGAATCGCAACATTATTGCCCAAGGAATTTTTTATCATTGACTAGCTGTAGTATTTTTTTAGAATGTGACCATTCCTCCTTTGGTTTGCCTATCCAACGTTCAAATACAGACAGGGTTGTCTGGTTCCCTTGTGGACGGGGTTTGTAACGTTCGTAAACATAATGAAAAGCCTCCGAAGCCTATCGTGTAAAACGATAACTCGTTGTGCCCAGGGGCATAATGACGGGATGCGGCTGACTCATAATCGGTAAAAACCAAGTTTGTGACAATAACCTCGTTGTTTTATCTTAGAGAGACCGCATGCTACAGGAAGGAGTTCTTACGGCCTTTATGAAGTTTTATTTTAACATCAGTTGAAGTTATATCAAACTTTTCAGGAACAAGAGTTTCCCAAAAAGGGAGAAGTCTCGTTTCTGAGGGTTTGCTTCAACAAGACCATATATTAGGTTACCATCGTATGCTTTCTCGCTAGCGAGAAAACTACCGTCTTACGCAGACAAGACCTGCCAGGCGAATTGAACTGGAATGTAAAAATTCTTCTTACTGGCTTCCGTCTCGGCAGTTGAGGGTTTCTCGATGAGGAGAGACGATCACGAGTCACTTGCTAACCTAACCACTATAAGTGGGAGGGTAGAGGAAAGGTGATGATGGTTCGTTCGAAAACGAAAGGATCGGTGCTGGCAAGACCAGCCTAGCTGTCACATAGTAATCAACTGGGAGTGTAGTGTGACGTTACACATGGTACACAGGAAGATCAATCCAGTAGGAAGGGGGTCGACCATAGAGCTATCAGAGAAAGACTGGATCGCGAGAACCGTGAGATTTGGCGCGACGAGAACCTAGGGGTTCTGAATATGTTTTGCGCGACCCTAATGGATCGTGAATACGTTTCGTGCGACCCTAAGGGATTGTGAATCCGTTTTGCGCAAACCTAAGGGATCGTGAATCCATTTCGCATGACCCTAAGGGATCGTGAATCCATTTCGCGTGACCCTAAGGGATCGTGAATCCATTTCACGCGACCCTAAGGGATAGTGAATCCATTTCGCGCAACCCTAAGGGATCGTGAATCCATTTCGCGCGACCCTAAGGGATTGTGAATCCATTTCGCGCAACCCTAAGGGATCGTGAATCCATTTCGCACGACCCTAAGGGGTCATGAATTTATTTTGTGTGAGCCTAAAGGATCGCCGTAACGAGAACCGGCATGAACTCTGTCACCGATTCCTGATGGAATTCCTCAGGAATTGTGTCGAGTGAACCCACAGGGTTCCCGCAATGAGAAGCATGACAAGAACCTGAAGGAACTACGTCATTGTTACCTAGAGGGAGAAGGAATCCCTCAGGCAATGTGTAGTGGGAACCCTAAACAGTGTTCACGCAACGAGAAGGATGACCAGAACCCAAAGGAACTACAACATTGTTACCTGGGGGAGATGGAATCCCTCGGGTAATGTGTCGTGAGAACCCACAGGATTCACGCAACAAGAATCCGAAGATTCTCTATAATGTGAGTCAACCGACTCGGCATAATGGCGGTCACAAGAACCAGAAGGTTCAGCGTGACGAGAGTCTGAAAACTCTCTGTCATGAGAGTGAAACTCGGCATAACGAGGGTCATGAGAGCCGACCAGCTCAGCCTGACTCCGCGAACCCGAAGGATCCACGCGACAAGAAGGAGAGGCCTCCCAGCTAAGGGAACCCGAAGGTTCAACGTAACACCTGGAACAAGAGCTCGCAGGCTCAGCATAACCAGTGTTGCGAGACCCCAAAGGGTTAGCGCAACAGGAAACCGAGGTTTTCCTGCTCCGAGGGATCAACGTGACAAGAGGTACAAGAACCCTAGGGCTCAGCGTAAACAAGGTTGTAAGACCCAAAAGGGTCAACGTAAAGGGAAACCGAAGTTTCCCTGCCAAGAGAGCCCGAGGACTCAACGTGACGAGAGCCCGAGGACTCAATGTGACGAGAGTCCGAGGACTCCCTGTCATGAGAGTAGAACTCAGCATGACGAGGGTTACAAGAACCGACAGGTTCAGCGCGACCTGGCGAACCCAAAGAATTCACGCGACGAGGAGGAGAGGACGCCCAGCTATGAGAACTCGAAGGTTCAGCGTAGCGTCCAGCACGAGAGTCCACAGGCTTGGCGTAACCGGTGTTGCGAGACCCAGAAGGGTCAGCGGAACGGGAAGCAGAGGTTTCCCTGCCCCGAGACCCCAAGGGCTCAACGTAATCAGGGTAGTGAGACAACGAAGGGTCAGGGTAACTGGAAACAGAGATTTCCCTGCCACAAGAGCCCGAAGCCTCAGTGTGTTGAGAGGCACGAGAGCCCAAGAGCTCAGCGTAACCAGCGATACGAGACACCGAAGGGTCAACGTAACGGGAGACCGAGATCTCCCTGCCATGAGAACCCGAAGGTTCAGCATGACTGATGGCACGAGAGCCCAAGGCCTCAACGTAACTGGAACCCAAAAGTTCCAAGTCTCGAGAGCCTGAGGGTTCAGCGCACCAGAAACCAAAAGAACTCCCAGGGTCATGAGAACCAGCAGGATCAACATGACGAGAGCCCGAAGACTCGCGATCATGCCAGCCTAAAGGGTGATCGTCAGGAGACCCCGAAGGGTTAACGCAAGGAGAATCAGCAGGTTCAAAGAGACGTCTCTTCACAGCCCAGGGAGGAGAACATCCAGGAAGGAGAGGGGTCACAAACCCTTCCACCCTACAAACCTCCAGAAAGGAACGTAAAGCTGACTCCGATCGAGGGGGAGACTGCTCCAACTACCTTCCCAGAAAGGAGGGTGCGATCTCATGAAGGAAAATATAGCTTAAGGCAAGGTTCTACCTCTGCTTCTGGAGGAGAACACTAAGAATACGGGGACCGCCAGTGCCCAGCAGCGGTCTTCTCTCGCGAACGAGAGACGTGTTCCCCCTTACGGGAAACCTGCCTCGGAGTATGCACTGCTACCAATACTGGTGGATCAGCAACAACATCGGCGTCGGACATAGACTCGAGGTCGGACAGATGCGTTGCAGTAAAAAATGTGTTGGTCTTGCCTAAATACCATCTGAGAATCGCACTTAATACATTTTAGATTTTTTGGGATAACACAATGCACTTTTAAAAATTCAAACACTACACCA
The DNA here is from genome assembly GCF_036898095.1 of Palaemon carinicauda. Taxonomy (NCBI): domain Eukaryota; kingdom Metazoa; phylum Arthropoda; class Malacostraca; order Decapoda; family Palaemonidae; genus Palaemon; species Palaemon carinicauda. The sequence continues at coordinate 6,602,662 of NC_090727.1, read as the reverse complement.
GAATTATCATGATATTTTCCATGAAACTTGGCTATAGCATCAAAATAGTCAAAAGAACAGCCATTACACTTCGCTATGTTGGACTCCATACCTGACATCCAACACGTAACACAAGTACAAAGGGACTAAACACCGGCTTTCCTTCACCCTTGGAAGTATCCTGTCAAACACAGATACCTTTGGACGTGAAGCGGCAACAGTATTACTCTGCTGGAATCCTTGTAAATCTTGGTTTTCGACTGAAGTCCTTCGTAATTGGTTATGAAACCATTATGCCATAATGATGTCACAACTCTCAGCTAATAAACTGTAATTGGAACTGATTTTGCTTGCGAAAGAAAGCGAGTTAAAGGGCTCATTACAAGTAAACATTACTATAGAGGAAACGTCGCTCTTGACGTGGCAAAATCTGAAGTAAAATCTTACCAACCTCATTTAATTCCATATTGTTCAATCTCTTGTATAAAAATCTACAATATTTATAAGGGGTTATTACTTCTAGCGAAGCTGAAAGAACGAGCCATTACAATTTAGTGAGGATTAACTACCCGTTACGCTAGTAAGCGGGGATAGGGGGGTGTAGCTTGCTACCACTCCCGCTCACACACCAGTGATTTAGCTGACTTTGCTTTTGGCTCGGATGGTGTACGATCGTTGCCGTTCTTCATCCTTCTCCTATTTCTACTGCCATTTAATGGTTTTGTTTGTGCTTTTTCTTTCACTAGTGTGTGTGTGTGTGTGTGTGTTAACTTCTGTGACCATGCGTACTTGCCATGGAATCGAAGGTCGTTCCTACGGAACCTTCATGTCAGCCTTGGACACCGTTCTCCACACCCTTTGTCCCAACTGCAGAGGTCAACGGTGCGATAGTGGTAACAGGTGTAGCGAGTGTCGGGAGTAGTCTGCCTCCCATTGGGAAAAGTTTGGGCGACGGCGGAGGAAGTCAAAGCGGGATAATTCTCCTTCGAAGGTTTCTTCGAAAGGTGAAAAACCCAAGACCTCTTATGCTTCCCGACCTTCCTCCAATGCTCCTGCTCATTTGGTCTCTTACGGGAAACCGTTGAGTAGTAGCATAGACCCTTTAATTTACGGCCAGCCCCGGTCCTCCTTCGGAAAACATTTCTCCTCGCATAGAGAGTTAACCAGCAGCGACAGAAGTCAGGAGGGATGATCCTGTCCGGCCTTCAATGCTTGAGTACTACCTCCTTCCTTGGAAGAAATATAAGAACTCCAAAACTCTTCCAAAGCGCTCTTCTGCGCTTCAACTCTCTGGATATGAATATGTTGAGGTGGTTTGGCAATGCTGAGAGAATGGAAAGTGGCTGTCTGCTAATGACGGTGATGAATGCAAGAGATGATGGGAGAAGTACAAGAGGAAGACCAAGGTTTGGGTGGATTGATGGAGTGAAGAAAGCTCTGGTGGATAGATGTGAGAGAGGCAGGAGAGCATGCTAGAAATAGGAATGAATGGCGAGCGATTGTGACGCAGTTCCGGTAGGCCCAGCTGCTTCTTCCAGCACCTTGGTAACCGTGGATGTAGCAGCAGTAGGGGATTCAGCGTATGAAACTTCATCTGTGGTGGATAACGGGGCTGTGACCTAGGAAGGTTTGTGACCTGGGAAGGGGAGTTCAGGGGGCTTGCCCCTGGCTAGGGGCTGTGATCTGGAAACTACTAGGTTAGGTTAAGTTAGGTTAGGTGGGTTTGCTAGGTTCTGTACCCTTTTACAAACCTTAAGTGTGTTAAGAGGACTGTCCGCTATGGTGTTTTGACATAACTTTCATGAATCGAAAATCGTATTATTGTTTCTAGTGTGCAGAAACGTATCGTACAAGCTCTCTGGAAGTTTCAGCCAATTATTTTTACAAATAATGATAATATGACAAACTTATAACAGAGTTTGTATTTTTCCTAACATACAAACCCGAATTCTTTACTATAGGAGATATTCTAGTGCGAGCTGGAAAATACGGCAGAAAAACCTTAACAAGGTTGTTAACGACCGGGCAGGTAGTTACCCACCTGTTAGCAGTGGGGGACCGCCGGTTGGTAGCTACTGTTTACTTTCAATCGGATTCTAGCTAGGATTACTCTAGGGGGGAGGTGATGGAGAAGATTTGAGTAAAGAATTCGGGTTTGTATGTTAGGAAAAGTACAAACTCTGTTATAAGTTTGTCATTTGTTCCTACACTGATACAAACCCTCATTCTTTACTATAGGAGACTTAGTCCTGAGGCTAGGGTGGCCAAGGAGTTTCCTATTCATAGGGAAGATAGTCCTCAGACTAGACTCTCTTGAAGAAAAAATCTCCTGTAAATCTTCTTTCTTTGTAGATCCCCATAATCTTTGCACAACTGAGAGTTTGTAGCTTCCTGGAAACAAATGTTTCAGGATGAAGTGGGTCAGGAACATTCGACTCGGACCCCTTCATACTTAGGATTTCCCCAACCTTGAAAATGGGAAAGCTCGTGACCACGAGTATAACTTATACCCAGTGAGAGGAATCAGATGAGTTTCATACCTTATTTCCATTGGCGAGTCCAGCTGAAACTGGCTACAGACTAGGATCCCCAGATGGGAGGGAGAAGATAGATGGATATCCTTCTTAAAACCAAGTGTAACACAGTATCCTCAACCAATGGCTACTGTCCCATGGAAGGGCGTAAGGTAGCTACAGCACCTGTTGACCTGCCACAATAGGCCCTATAAAAAAGATGTCTAGAGACCTATGTGTCACGTCGCTCAAATAGTGAGCGGTGAATGTAGATTGGCGTTTCCAGGCCCCAGCTCTTAAGACTTGGGAGACTGAGAAATTTCTCTAAATGCCAGTGAGGCAGCCACTTCCCTAACTTGATGGGCTTTGGGTTTTGCTACCTCTGGGTCTCCGTGAATAGTTCTCGCAATAACTTTCTTGAGCCAGAAAGAGATAATGTTGCGAGAGATTCTCTTCTTTACCTTGTTGGTACTATGGAAGAGATGACGGAGACATGGTCTGAAAGGTCTGGTGAGCTTCAGGTATTTACTTAGCGCCCTGACTGGGCATAGTAACAACTGGTCTGTATCCTGTGTACACCTAATTGAGGCTGGACAATTGAAATTCTCGAAAGCTCTCATCGGCAGATGAAGGATTCTGAGTCTTAGCCACAAAGCCTGGTACGAAGTTGAGAGAGACTTCCCCCCATCCCTAGAATGGGTGACGTCGTAAGACAGACCATGTAGCTCACTGACCCTTTTAGCCGAGGCCAGAGCTACGAGGAAGACGGTCTTAAGGGTCAGAAGGTGGTCTGAGGCCCTATTTAAGGGCTCATAGGGCGGACTCTTCAGGGAACGTAAGACCAAAGACACGTCTCAAGGTGGTGGTCTAATCTCAACCGGGGGACAAGATCACTCAAAACCTCGAATCAACAAGGCGATATCTTCCGAGCCAGAAAGGTCCACCCCTCTCAGTCTACAGATGAGGCTCAAGGCTGAGCGATAGCCCTTAATCGCTGAGACTGAGAGGAGCTTTTCCTCACTGAGGTACAAAAGGAAGTCTGGAAACTACTGACTCCCTCCTTCTGAGAACCCAATTGCCCTACATGGTCGCTGTTGTAGCGGTTAGGAAGTTCAGGTCTTGGCCCCAACAGCTAGGACTTCCTGTAGGGAATGCGTGGGGTCTTGGTTTCACAGGTCTTCGTGACTCGCGAGGTAGCCGACTTTACCAGACCACATGTCAAGTCAAGATATAGCCTCCAGAAGGGACATTGAAGCCGCTTCCATTGCCAAGGCTTCTATGGCTGAGAAAGAGACTGGAAGAGTAGAGTGTCTCTCCGAGGAGCAGCCAGGTGTGAGCCTCGCCATGAGGGGATTCAAGGTCAGAGGAGAAGGGTTGGCGTCTCTGACCTTGTAAAAGCACCTTTGTCTCATAAACGGGAATTGAAAAAGTTTAAGGGATCCCTGAGAATTCAGGGAACCCGTTTCTCCCGAGACCGCCTGTAAGACCTTCCTCAGATGGCCTACAGTGTGAACAGACCAGGGAAGTACAATTCTGGTCTTAGGGTTCGGTGGAGGATGACATAGCCTGTCTAAGGCTGGAGCGTCAAGAGGTTGAGGAGACAGATGCAAATCGCCGAGGCCTGATATATTACACATACTGTAGTTCTTAGAGCCCTTAAATAGGAGGATTCTAAGTCCTTCGACGGCGGCTCTTCCGAGGAATCCTCAGGCTGCGCTAATTCCTCGCGTGTTATTACAGGTGAAGTGGAGACACGAGTAGTAGACAAACCTTTTGTCTTACCCCTCACATCTTTATTATTGAAAGGGGAAGAGCGATAAAAGTCGGAGTGTCTGGAGGTAACAGCGAAGTAGGATACCGTTGACGAGAGTCGGAAGACTCTCTGTCATAAGAGTAAAACTCTTGATGACGATGGTCGCGTGCATAGCGGTAATTGCGCGCGTGCACGAACACTTTGCGTGACGAGTCTCTGTCATAAGAGTAAAACTCTTGATGACGATGGTCGCGCGTGCAAACACTTTGCGTGATGAGAGTCAGAAGACTCTCTGTCATAAGAGCAATACTCTTGATGACAATGGTCGCGTGCGTAGCGCTAATTGCGCTCTCACAAACACTTTGTGTGATGAGGGTCGGAAGACTCTCTGTCATAAGCGTAAAACTCTTGATGGTCACGCGGAGTGTTGGTTGCGCGCGCGAACACTCCGCGCAACAAGAGTCCGAAGACTCTGTCATAAGAGTAAAACTCTTGGCAACTTATTTCACGAGAACCAGAAGGTTCTGCGTGATTGCGTGAGCCCATAAAGGTCGTGTAATGAGACCCCGAAGGGTCAGAGCAACGGGAATCCGAAGTTTCCCTGTCATGAGACACCAAAGTGTCAGCCTGACTAAAGCCACGAGAGCTTGAGGGTTCACCAACCTGTGTTATGAGACAACGAAGCGATAGCGCAACGGGAAACCGAAGTATCCTTGTCACGGGACACCCAAGGGTCAGCGTGACTGATGGTACAAGAGCCCGAAGGATCAGCGTAACCGTTGCTACGAGAGCCCGAAGGCTCAGCGTAACAAACTCGAAGGTTCCAAGTCGCGACAGAGGCCCGAAGGACTCCTAAGGTCGTGAGAACCCACAGGATTAACATGACGAGAGCCCAAAGGCTCACGATCATGTCAAAAAGTGATCGTCACGAGACTCCGAAGGGTCAACGCGAGGAGTGCCAGCAGGTTCAAAAAGAGGTCTCCTCACAACACGAAGAGGAGAACGTCCGGGATGGAGAGGAGATACAAACCCTTCCACCCTACAAACCTACGGAGAGGAATCTTCAGCAGACTCTGCCCCAGGGGGAGACTGTTTCAGATCTAAAGATAACTCCTCCACGGGGGAGGTTTGTTCTCCCGAAGGAGAACGTCGCTTAAGACAAGGCTCTCACTCCACCCATGGAGGAGAACCATAAGCGTAAGGGGGGGACCGTGGATCAGCAAACTCCTACAAGTTTTCTCTCGCGAAAGAGAGGAAATTTCTCCCGAAGGAGATTGCCTAAAACAAGCTTTCTCCCTGCTCTATGGGAAAAAAGCGTAAGCGTAACAATCTCTCTCTCGCGAACAAGGGATAAATCCTCCCAAAGGAGGACATCGCATAAGACAAACTCTCTTCCAGCTCTATGGGAAAAAGCGTAGGCGTAATAATCTCTCTCCAAGCTTTCTTCCAGCTCTATGGGAAAAAGCAAATGCGTAATAATCTCTCGAGAGAGAACGAGAGAGAAGTTCTCCCAAAGGAGGGCATTGCCCAAGACAAGCTTTCTTCCAGCTCTATGGGAAAAAAGGGTAGGCGTAATAATCTCTGTCTCGCGAATGAGAGGGAAGTTCTCCCGAAGGAGGACATCACCTAAGACAAGCTACTTCCAACTCTATGGGAAAAAATCGTAAGCGTAATAATCTCTCTCTCGTGAACAAAAGAAGTTCTCCCGAAGGAGGACCTCGCATAAGACAAGCTTCTTCCAGCTCTATGGGAAAAAAGCGTAAGCGTAAAAATCTCTCTGTGGAGAACGAAAGAAAAGTTCTCCCGAAGGAGGACACCGCCTAAGACAAGCCTTCTCCCCGCTCTATGGGAAGAAAGCGTGGGCGTAATAATCTCTCTTGCAAACGTAGGAGTAATACCCCTTGAAGGAGGAACAAGCCTTAGACTTGCTTTTCCCCAGTCAAAGGGAAGAAGAAGAGTCTTCGGCGACGAGATAGCAAAAGCAAAACTCGTCAAGCCGTCCGCAACTCTTCCCGAAAGAGGGAAGGTTGCTGAACAGCTTAAGTGGGGAAGCTCTCCCTCAGAAGGGGGGGGGAGCTCAATTTCAGGGAAGGTTAACACTCCCTCGTAAGGGGAAGTTCTCCAACCCCTGGAGGCGAACCTCCTAGCAGTAATCTATGCTTCCCATCAACAAGCCTTGTGCAAGTTGAAGGTTGACAACGAGTGCTACCTCGTAACGTGGGCAGCTCACGAGCTGCCACATGAAGCACAGGATAATGAACAGAGCTGCCGAAACTATCGGCCTTGTGTTCTACATCGCTGCTATCTGGGCGTGCTTTCTTTTTATCCTCTCTTAACAAGTTTCCCCTTTTCCCTCTGCTCTCAACCAAAGAGAAGAAGGGTTGAACCCGTGTCTTCTTCCGAGGTTTTCGAGAGACTCGTAATCCCTAACTCATTAGGGAGCAATTGAACCGGGGAGGTTATCCTGTCTGAAACACGAGAGACTTGCGAGATCGAGAAGTCGAAGGGCGAGAGCAATCTTTCTCTGAAGATAAGGAGCGAAAGCGAGGAGAAGCGCTCTTTCTGACTTTCCTAGAGTGAACAGAGACCCTCAAACTAATATGCAAAGGAGAGGGTGCGAGGTCAGGACGTGCTTTCCTCTTGGCCGCGCTCCTGGCTTCTTAGATGATCCCTCGAAAGAGGAAGACAATAGCGAGGCAGAATGATGATGAGAGGAAGTGCTCTTCTTAGGTTTGCGCCGAGAGCGCTTAAAGTCTCGAAGCGAGACGTCCCATGAATAGACAGAAGGCTAGGAAGAGCAAGAATAATGATGTCTCTTCCTATAGCGCCAGTCTCTTCGGCGAGAACGTCTAGAAGGAGAGAGAGCTCTCCTTTTCCTCTTCTCTCTCTCCCAAGACTCCGAAGAGGAGGAGGAGGAGGAGGAGGAGAAAGAGGAGGAGGAGAAGGAGGCGGAGGAGAAGGAGAAAGAGGCGGAGGAGAAGGAGGAGGAGGAGGTACTGCGATGTTTGCGCTTGTGACGCTGTGTATTGTAGAAGCGCAAACGGTGTGAGAAGTTGGCACCGCAGGAGCTGAAGTTACTACATCCACTGAAACTTCAGCGGGCGCCGACTGAGTTGACGGGAGATAGGCGAGGTCCGGAACTTCCGAGGGTTCCAAAACAGAGGGGACCTGAGGCACAACTTTGCCTGCGAGGATCTGGTTCCAAACTTCCTCCGAAGGAGAACCAGGAAGTCCGAGGGAAGGCCATACTGCTTGTACATGATCTGGAATGGAAGCGGTAACAGAGTCATTCCCGGTAACAGAAAACATTGCCCTACTAGGAGAGGCAACGGGATCCACATGACCAACAGGAATGGGGGTTAAATCAAGGTGCCACTCTTCCTTGACTTCCCCCCGGAGAAGGGAGGCAAGGAAGAGTCTGAAGGGAGAGAACGAGAAGCCGGAGAGGAGGCCCGAGACTCATTACCTTTCAACGGCGAACCTGGATGTAATGAGTCCTTCTAGGATTTCTTCTTCCTTTCTCAAACTTCTCCCACTGAGAGGGCAACCACTCTCTACATACTTGGCAGGAGGAGCCTCCAGAACACCTATGACCTCTGCACCCAGGGCATAGGGAATGAGGATCTACCTCCAGCGGCGACATAAGGTGCCACAGGATTTCAGGAGAACCCCAGAACACTTCCTCATAATAGAGGACATCACATCTAACAAAGAAAAATAAAAAAAGGATTAATAAAAAAAAACAAAAAAAAAAAGCTAGTCTGCCAGTCAAACGAAAGCAGGAGCAGCGGTGTTACCACTGCGACGGCTATAATTCAATTGAAGGTAAATAGTAGCTACCGACCAGCGGTCCCCCACCACTAACAGGTGGGTAACTACATGCCCAGTCGTTAACAACCTTGTTAAGGTTTTTCTGCCATATTTTCCAGCTCGCACTAGAATATCTCCCATTGTAAAGAATAAGGGTTTGTATCAGTGTAGGAACAAAAAGCAGTCTTTAAATGATGACGTCATCTTTACTGCGTTGTCTGCATGACTGAGTTTGACAGAATTGTCTTTGTGTGTTTATTTTTGCATAGCCTATATATAGCAATGTTTTTTCACTTATATTTCGAAATCTTGTACGTCTGGCAGAGGTGGTAGGCATTGGTAGAGGGTAAGCGAATGCAAACTACGAACTACGAAAAGAACAGCCAGACTTTCCAAAGACGTATAGAAATTACGTTGCATGTGTATTTGTTTACTTGCATTTTGTATGTATATTGTGTTTCACAATGTCCTCATGAACTTTATAGCAAGGCCAATGTTACCTAAGGTCAAAGAAAGAACAAAAAGTAAACAGAGAGCAACGAAAAAAAAAGAGGAAAGCATGAAATAGAGTACAAAGTTGAAATATTCTAACTAAAACTATAGCATCAATGAGAGGCCACTGGCAACTCTTGACATCCTTACACCAAGTGTATTAGTAAACTCAGTGTTTAAATGCCTCGTTTAGGGAGCCTTCATGTAGGAATAAACATAACAAATTTGGAAATAATTTGTATTTTTCCTAACATACAAAGCTGGAGCTATTTATAGAGTATTATTTTCGGCAACACTGAAAACCAGCCAAGACAATTTTAGTGAGGGATAATTACCCCATCCGCTAGTTAGCGGGAGGGGGTTTGGGTAGACTGGTGCGATGGGGGAAAGTCTCTCCTCGCGTGATTCCCCCGGGGACGGGAAATCTTCGTCCAAAAGTGAAGGAGAGACAGTCTGGGGGAAAGAAGGAACCTGCCTCGAAGGCTTGCGTAGAGTCAGTCTTGCCCTTGGGAAGTTACCGTGTTTAGAATTCCTCTTTTTCTCTTCAAAGGGGTAGAAGCAGCCATAGATCTGTGCCCTAATTCAGAGAAGACAGGCTTGAACGCCTGCGTTACAGCTCTGATCAGTGCACCGAACCAGGGCTGTTGGCTGACAGACGCGCTGTCAGACATACCCCTTGAAGGGACAGGAATTAAAGGATCCCTGGGAGGAGTTCTCATCATTGGTGGGTTCGCCTGAAAAGGCTTTGGGATCCTGGACCCCTCTAGATGTTTCCCTTTTCCTCCAATGCGAGGTGGTATGCGCTTGTGGGGAGGGGAATGAGGCGATGGCGACCTTGCCGTGCGTAGTTCAGCAGTCTCGCACGCGGGAGGATATTGACGCTCGCGCGAGGGAGAATACCGGGATTCGCCCACGGGAGACTGCTGGCGCGCGTGCGGGAGACTGATGGCGCACAGGAGCACGTGCAGGAGACTGTGTGCGCACAGTAGCGCATGCGGGAGACTGTAGGCACGCGCGGGAGTGTTCGCACACGGACGCTCAGGATCAAGGGGTTGAGTGCGCGGGCGAGAGTTCGCGCGTGCCTGTACCAGTCATAGGGCGCGCGCAGGAGAAAGACCCCTAGTGCGCGGGCGCGCACTTGAAGCCTGTGATGCTCGTGGGCGCGCGACAGAATGTGGGCGCGAATCCGTAGGAGAGGATAGGCGAGTGTGCGCGTATCCTCAAAGTTGCGTGCGGGAGAAGGCTGGCGCGATGGCGAGCGCTGGCGCGAAGGCGAGCGCTGGCGCGAAGGCGAGCGCTGGCGCGATGGTATTAGCTGGTGCGTGGGAGAAGTCAGTTTAGTCGACTTCCCAGTAGCGCCCAGATCAGTAGATCGTTGGTGCGCAGGAAAGTTAACTGCTGGGCGTGAGAGCTGGCGCACAGGAGAGCGCTGGCGCGCAGGAGATCGATGGCGAGCAGGAGAGCGCTGGCGCGCATGAGAGCACTTGCGCGCAGGTGAGAGTTGACACGCAGCTGGGCGTGGGCGCGTAACCTTAGGCTCAGGCAAGGCCTGGCACGCAGGAGAACGTAGGCGCGTATGTGCATGAGGGCGTGCATAGCGCGTAGTGGAGCTGTGCTCCTGTTGGGACGTATGTGCATGTTGGCGCATACGCCATTGATGCCCTGTGTTAGGGTTTATTGATGGGGCCTGACGAACTACTAGAGCGCGTTCATCAAGTTTCGTTAGAGCATAGCACGTATCTTAGCGTGCTCAGATGAAGCCTTATTAGGTTTATACAGGAAGGGTGACGGCAGGTCGGCAGGTCTGTCAAGTGGAAGGTCGACGTGTCTTTTGAAAGGACGACCTTCCGCCGAAGGAGATCGCGAACGATCTGCAGAAAGGTCCAGGACCAATGCATGAACAGTGATCGGTGATTGTTGCCAAGGCTCCTCTGCAGGGGTCTGCATCAAAGATGTTGAACCAAAGAGGCGCCTCCTCACCGCAAGTGAAGGAAGGCCTCTTTGGCGAAGAGGAAGGCAAGCCTTGCGACGAATGCGCCCTCTGGGGGCCATAGGGTCAGCGAGCTGACCTTCAGCAGTCCTCCGAAGAGGAGAGCAGGAGAGACTGACGTTGGACTTAGTTTCTCCCTCGTAGGTTGAACAGGAATGGGAGAAACTAAGCCGTCAGCTACCGTAGGGTTTGAAGAGGCAGAGGTGATGGGTGATACCGCATTGGATACCTCTGACACCACAACATCGACAAGAGACAGAGGATAAACCTCTGTCGGTGACGGTGATTGCTTGACAGCGGCACCCAATCGGATGTAGTTAAGCAAAACCTCCTTGGAGGGCGAACCCATAAGCCCCAAGGAGAACCAAAGCTGAAAAAGGGGTGTTACTGACATATCCTCCCCCGGGGGGAGAAGTGGAGCTGCTTCGCTAGGGGAAGCAACGTCATCTCTCGAGCCCCGAGTTAGGTAAACAGTAGATCAGTTTACGGTACCACTCGACGGTCTCTCGAAAGAGACCGACCGAGTGGGATCTGTAAGTTTACTTGTGAACGAAGGTTCTGGAGTGGGAGGTGAGACCTTCCGGACTCACCAGTGGTAGCTTATACACCCCCCCCTGGAACCCCCCCAAGCGGCGGCGCGAGCCCTAAACCACGCCCCCTTGGGCGGAGTTACCAGAGACGAGCGGGTTGACTCGGCAATGGAAGTCACATTTTTGAAGTTGTAATAGAACAAAAAATAACACAGAAGTGGTTGAGCTTACCTTGGTAGTGCAAGTTATGAAGGAATTACTGTGAAGGTGCAAATTGTTGGACATAAAGGTCTTTTTACTAGTAAATTCAATCTTCTTGTGTTCTCTTGGTTGATATGAATATTGAAAGATTCAAGTTAGTTTGTTTTCTGTGGAATAATAGTGATTGTATGTGTGTGTTCTTGTATATAGCCTACTCTGTTGAATTATGAAGTTGTTAGAATATTCCCTCCTAAGTACTGTACATGGTCTCCTCGGCTCACGGGGGAAGGGTTGGAGGGTGACCCAGACTTTGAGTCCGGAAGGTCTCACCTCCCACTCCAGAACCTTCGTTCACAAGTAAACTTACAGTTCTGGAGAGGGAGGTCTCAACCTTCCGGACTCACCAGTGGTAGCTAGGCAGATGCTTCAGGGGGCTTGAAGATGAAGTCCAGCGACCACAGCATCGAAAGCTCCCTGTAAGCCGAGGAGAGCATAGTAAGAGCTGAAGACAGAGTCGCTTCTCCAATTCATTCTGGACATGATTTCTTGTATCGATACTCCATTGTATAGCAGTCTTGATGAAGCTTGCCCCCTTATAGAGTGAAAATTCGTTGACTGTTTAGCTGCATTTGGGTCGGCTCTGAAAATGCACTCCCTAAAAAGTTGTCTCATTTTTTGTAGAGACATTATCTTGAAGTGTTCATCTAGCCATATGTGGTCTTTCCTGTCTATGTTTCTTTCCATACAGACTTTGTTGGTGTATTCCAAATAGAAGTTCAATTGTCTGACTGGACATATTTTTGGTCTGTTAGGAAGCTTCCTAAAGCTGATCTCTATTGGCGTGTAGTTGTTCTTTTGGTTTTTGGCCATGAAGGAAGGGTGGTTCCGTAAGACAATGTGTTCTGGGGTGAAGGTGCTCCTGGAAATGCTGAGATTGTTAAATTGATTAGCTCTTAAAGGGCAAGCTAAGGCTACTAGGAACAAGGTTTTCTGTGTCAGTAGTAAGGTAGAGTTATCTTTCGTGGTGTTGAGAAATGAAATTACTTTGTCTAGATCCCAGCCAGGGAACTGGTGAGAATTTCTAGGTTTCCTTCTATTAACTCCCGATATCATTGCTTTGACATATTTGTCCTCTGCAAGACAGTAACCTGGGAAATAGCCTGACAAGATAGGACCTAAAGCTGCTCTGTAGCTCTTCAGGGTGTTGTAAGACAGACCCTTGTCTATAAGGTGATTGAAAAATAAAATAATTGCTAACAGGGGAAATTTGTTGTCTCTTCCATACTCCTTGTGAATGAAACTTTTAAAAATGTTGTATAGGTTTTCATACTTGTGCAAGGAGCTGTCCCTCAAGCTGACAGCAATTTTGGAGCAAACCTCAGGAGGAAAGACGTTAGGGAGCTGATCCTTTAAATTTTGAAGGCGATCAAAGTTGATTGGAGCTTTGCTGAGGGTGAGATACAATCCTTGAGAACTATCTGGTAGTCTTCGATCTTCACAATATATCGTTTGTGCTGCTTCGCGACTGACTTCACTAATGGAATCCATGGTTCCGTCCCCTGCGATATGGTGCAGAAAAGCATATTATTATTGCATTCTTTATTGATTTTAAAAGCTACTTTGTGTAGTAAGAATCCTGGTGGAAAGGCATAGAGGGGTGTTGATCCCTTCCAGCTAATCGTAAGTGCATTATTGCTGATGGCTTTTTGATTTGGAAGAGATGAACAGAACTTTTTGCACTTAGTATTGAAACCATTTGAGAACAGATCTATTTCTGGGGTGAAATTGAAGTCAGAGCAGATTAAGGAGAATAGACTGTCACTGAGGGAAGTTTCTGTGTGAATGGAACCCAGGTCCCTGGAAAGTGAGTCTGCGATGGTGTTACTTACTCCCCTGATCCATCTGGAATTTATCTGTATGTTGTGATCCTTCATGGTACTAAGTATTTTCCTGACTAGTTCATGGGCTAACTTGTTTCTGATACTACCCTGTTTCTTTATCCAACAATTAGTAACCTTTGAATCAACATGTATTAAGACTACCTTGTTGTATAACCTTGTGATGAAGTGTTCCAAAGAATAGAAGCAAGCTAATAACTCTCTTACATTGATGTGAAGGGAGGATTCTTCATTTGTCCAAGTTCCATTTATTGAGAGCATATTACCCGCTATTACTAATGCACCTCCCCAACCCTGGTTGGAAGCGTCAGTGAAAAGTTCTGCATCTATCTGTGGTTTTGGAATGTTAATCTCTCTGTACATTTGTCTCTGTTCCCATGGCTTTAGGTATTTTTTGAAGGTGTGGGGAATGATTTTGTACCCTGAATTAAAATAACTGTGGTACCTGTGGAGATATTTAAGATGGAATCTTCCCAAGCTTGTATAGGATGCACTAAAATTTAAAGCTCCGATTAACATTTGATAGGAATGCAGGTCGGATTTAACAGAGTTGGAGAAAGCTTTGGCCAATTCGACACACTTCTCTATGTTTTTCCCACTGGGATTCATAGTTTTCTTAATCATATTGTAATGCACTCCTAAAAATTCAATTCTTTGAGTCGGTTCAATTGTAGATTTTTTAAGTGAGATATTCCATCCTAAGTCTGACAAGATCTTAATGAATAGCTGAATGTGATTTTTACATTTTACATAATCTTTTGCTAATATGAGAATGTCATCAAGATAGTTGAATATTAAGATGTTATGTGAGGTTCTAATATACTTGATCACTGTGTACATTATTTTTGAAAAAATATAAGGTGCTGTCTTTAGTCCAAAGGGTATCACAGTCCATTTGAACTTCCTTTTACCTAGTTTGAAGGTTAGAAATTTCTGGCTACTTGCATGTAATGGAATGTGCCAATAAGCATCTTTTAAATCTAGTTTGCAGGCCCAAGAGTTTAGATGTAGATAGGGAAATATAGTATTGGCCTTGAGCATGGTAAAAGAAGGTTTTTTAATCATGGTGTTGAGCACTTTCATGTCAAAGATTAGTCGTACTGTTCCATCTGGTTTGAATTTATAAAATATGTGGTTGGAGTAGTAAAAGGAAGTTCTGGGGATCTGCTCTATGACACCTAGTTTTAGCAGTCTGTCACATTCACTTTCCAATATTTTACGCTTGTTAATTGAATAAAATCTATCTTTACCTGTTCTTTTTAATGACCTCTGGGCTTTAAGCTTATTATTAAACGGAATTCTCACCCCTTCATTGATAATTTTACAAGCAAAAGAGGCATTAGGAAGCTTTCTCCAACTATCAATATTCTTTAGTAATGACTTACCTATCCTATTCTCTGGGGGGCTCTGGGAGGAGTTATTCATTGGGTTTGAGGCCAAAGGCAAGGTCTCTTTACTTCTATCTTGATTTATAGCATTTGGCCCAATGTCATGATGGTCTAGTGCAGAGCAAAGCTCGTTATTATCTGGTGCTGAGCAAAGCTCATTAACCACTGGTGCTGAGCAAAGCTCGTTATTAACTGGTGCTGAGCAAAGCTCATTAACTGGTGCTGAGCAAAGCTCATTATTAACTGGTGCAGAGTAAACATCATTATCAACTGGTGCATAGAATACTGGTGCTGAAAATTTCTCTTTGAACTGGTGCGGAGCATGGCTCAATTTCTAGGGTCTTTCTTTTCTCTGGCTCCTGAACTATTAGCTTGTCCATTTTGTGACCTCCCCCCCCTGTACCCACCTCGCCTATTACCTCTTCTAAGTGGCTGAGACTTGAATCTAAAGTTAGGGTTACCTTTGAGGAAACTGAACCTTCTTCCCTGAAATCTGCCCCCGAAGTTGAATTTCCTACCCCTGAAGTTTGCTGCCCCTCCTCTGAGGAGGGGACCTTTGTGAAAGCAGGCAGCAATGGCTGATTTTTGGTCTTTAGTTAAATTCCAAACTTCTTTAATGTCTGCTTTGATTATAAGATCTCTTACTTCTTCCTTGAGGTATCTATGAAGTGCTCTGCTTCTGAAATTTCTTATCAAATTTTGTATGAGGTCTATGCTCCTCCTTAGGGGACCAATAATAATTTTGGACAAAAAATCAATGTCATTTACTTTGGAGGGGTATACAATGTGTGCCAGTGCTGCATGCCCTTGAAAGGCAGAAATACTCATTTTAATATTTTCAATGTCATAAAAAAATTTTCTCTTATAACTGTCATCAAATACCTTACCTTCAGGCCAGAAATTCAACTTTGGAGTATTAATTAATTTAAAAAAGTCTGAGAACTCCTTATTTTGACTACTAACAAAGAATTTATCCCGGTTATCACTATGGCCTTCACTGAAAGTTAATGCTACTAGTGAATTATTCAATTGAATTTTCCCTTCTCTATGAAAAGATGGTTCAGCTTTGAAATTGGTGGAAATATATGAAGGAATGGGTTTATTGAATGTAAGAAGGTTGAAATCTTCGTAATCACTTTCGTCTCCATTATTATAAAAGGAAAAGAGGTCTAAATTTGCACTTTCAGGTAATTCAGGTGATCGTCTTGAGCGCTTAGTAGGAGGGGGAGCCTCATTCTTCTTAGCAGGTGAACCACTTCTGCCGAGATGAATGTTTAATATCAGTGATTTATTTACCATAGAATAATTGAAATTTTGTTCAACTGGTATAGTAAATATGGACAGCAGCGGACCTAGAAGGCTGAAGTCAGGCAATGGGGTTCACGACTCAAATAGCCCTCTTAGGTTAATTCAGTGCCATATTTAAGTGAATGATAAGTTTAAATCTGTTATTATTAATAAACTAGACCTGCCTCATATGTAACCCTTATCAGATAGCCCCCCAGGGCCTAGGCTAGTGTCGATAGGTTTAAAGCGAGAAATGTAAGCTCGAACTTACCTGTGGTCTAGCCTACTGCCTATTAAGCGCGTGCTTTTAATGTGTCAGGCAAGCAATTTGTTTTGTGTGCTTAATTATAATTTTGTAATATATAAAAATTGGAGTATTTAGTTTGTTTATACCGATTAATCGTGTAGTAATCATGCACATGCTTTGCTTAAGCTACTTACGCTATGTTCGGAAGTGCCTGCTCTAAGCATTCAAATCATAACAAGCTTACGTATGGGGGCCGCCATTTGCATTTGTGACGTCATTAGTCTAAATCAGCTGCTTTCCATATGACGTTTTCGTTGTAAACAGAATTTAAAACCTTACCTTTTCTGGATGATTTGCATAAGAGTTTGATTCTGTTGTAGTAACATATTTACGATATCAGAATTAGAAGGCATATCACTATCTGCAGTCGATTGTGTGCGTTTTTCGTTACTGATTACGTTCTCCTCTCCGCTGGAGTCTTCGCTAAGCCGATGCACCTCCGTGGAGGTAAGAATTTGCCTAGACATAATTAAGCCGTGGGCTGAGATATTACTCTGGTTGCTGAGTGCAGGATAATGAAAATCAGCAAATGTTGGGAGCAGCGGGAGGGAAAAAGAGGAGAACGTTCTGTGCCGAAGTCAACTTCAGAAATGTGACTTCCATTGCCGAGTCAACCCGCTCGTCTCTGGTAACTCCGCCCAAGGGGGCGTGGTTTAGGGCTCGCGCCGCCGCTTGGGGGGGTTCCAGGGGGGGGTGTATAAGCTACCACTGGTGAGTCCGGAAGGTTGAGACCTCCCTCTCCAGAATGATTGATTGAAAGTTTTCTGGCATCCTGACATCTAAGGTCATTGACGCCCATAGCATTTATTATATATGAAAAATAAAAGAGAATTCAATTAAAACCATAAAAGTTAAGAAGTCATTACAATAGTTAAATAGTTTTCAGAAGACTTGCTTCTGAAATAAATCTAAAAATTCCACTCGCATAGTAGGACACATCATGTCCAAGAATCTTGGCAAGGATGAACCTGCCATCCTCACCTCGAGCCTCAAACAGATATCTATTTCTTAAGTTAGTAAAAATGTTATTTTCCTTAGTAAAATAAATTTTTGAATATACTTACCCGATGATCATGTAGCTGTCAACTCTGTTGCCCGACAGAAATCTAAGGTCGGGATACGCCAGCGATCGCTATACAGGTGGGGGTGTACACAACAGCGCCATCTGTCGAGCAGGTACTCAGGTACTTCTTGTCAACAAGAACTCAATTTTCTCCTCGGTCCACTGGTTCTCTATGGGGAGGAAGGGAGGGTCCTTAAATTCATGATCATCGGGTAAGTATATTCAAAAATTTATTTTACTAAGGAAAATAACATTTTTCAATATTAATCTTACCCGATGATCATGTAGCTGATTCACACCCAGGGGGGTGGGTGGAGACCAGCATACATGTTAACATTAGAAGCTAAGTATCCCGTATTTCATTTTAGCAGTTATTCAAAATAACAAACATAAAATAAATAAGTACCTGGTAAGGAAGTCGACTTGAACCATTACTCTGCCTTTTTAAGTACGTCTTCCTTACTGAGCCTAGCGATCCTCTTAGGATGCTGAGCGACTCCTAGGTGCTGAAGTATGAAGGGCTGCAACCCATACTAAAGGACCTCATCACAACCTCTAATCTAGGCGCTTCTCAAGAAAGAATTTGACCACCCGCCAAATCAACCAGGATGCGGAAGGCTTCTTAGCCTTCCGTACAACCCAAAAAACAACAATAAAAAGCATTCAAGAGAAAGATTAAAAAAGGTTATGGGATTATGGGAATGTAGTGGTTGAGCCCTCACCTACTACTGCACTCGCTGCTACGAATGGTCCCAGGGTGTAGCAGTTCTCGTAAAGAGACTGGACATCTTTGAGGTAAAATGATGCGAACACTGACTTGCTTATCCAATAGGTTGCATACATAACACTCTGCAGAGAACGGTTCTGTTTGAAGGCCACTGAAGTAGAGACAGCCCTAACTTCATGTGTCCTTACCTTCAGCAAAGCAAGGTCTTCTTCCTTCAGATGAGAATGGGCCTCTCTAATCAAAAGCCTGATGTAGTAAGAAACTGCGTTCTTAGACATCGGTAAAGCAGGTTTCTTGATAGAACACCATAAAGCTTCTGATTGTCCTCGCAATGGCTTTGTACGTCTTAAATAGTACTTAAGAGCTCTTACTGGGCAAAGTACTCTCTCTAGTTCGTTCCCCACCAAGTTGGAGAGGCTTGGGATCTCGAACAACTTGGGCCAAGGACGAGAAGGAAGCTCGTTTTTAGCCAAAAAACCGAGCTGCAAGGAACATGTAGCCGTTTCAGATGTAAAACCTATGTTCCTGCTGAAGGCGTGGATCTCACTGACTCTTTTAGCTGTTGCTAAGCAAACGAGGAAAAGAGTCTTTAATGTGAGATCCTTAAAAGAGGCTGATTGAAGCGGTTCGAATCTTGCTGACATCAGGAACCTTAAAACCACGTCTAGGTTCCAGCCTGGTGTAGTCAACCGACGCTCCTTTGAGGTCTCAAAAGACCTAAGGAGGTCCTGTAGATCTTTGTTGGTGGAAAGATCTAAGCCTCTGTGGCGGAAGACCGCTGCCAACATGCTTCTGTAACCCTTGATCGTAGGAGCTGATAGGGATCTTACATTCCTTAGATGTAACAGAAAGTCAGCTATCTGCGTTACAGAGGTACTGGTTGAGGAAACTGCATTCGCCTTGCACCAGCTTCGGAAGACTTCCCATTTTGACTGATAGACTCTGAGAGTGGATGTCCTCCTTGCTCTGGCAATCGCTCTGGCTGCCTCCTTCGAAAAGCCTCTAGCTCTTGAGATTCTTTCGATAGTCTGAAGGCAGTCAGACGAAGAGCGTGGAGGCTTGGGTGTACCTTCTTTACGTGCGGCTGACGCAGAAGGTCCACTCTTAGAGGAAGAGTCCTGGGAACGTCCACTAGCCATTGCAGTACCTCGGTGAACCATTCTCTCTCGGGCCAGAGGGGAGCAACCAACGTCAACCGTGTCCCTTCGTGAGAGGCGAACTTCTGAAGTACCCTGTTGACAATCTTGAACGGAGGGAACGCATACAGGTCTAGATGGGACCAATCCAGAAGAAAGGCATCCACGTGAACTGCTGCTGGGTCTGGAATCGGAGAACAATACATCGGGAGCCTCTTGGTCATCGAGGTAGCGAATAGATCTATGGTGGGCTGACCCCACAGGGCCCATAGTCTGCTGCAAACATTCTTGTGAAGGGTCCACTCTGTGGGGATGACCTGACCCTTCCGGCTGAGGCGATCTGCCATGACATTCATGTCGCCCTGAATGAACCTCGTTACCAGCGAAATCTTTCGATCTTTTGACCAAATGAGGAGGTCCCTTGCGATCTCGAACAACTTCCTCGAATGAGTCCCTCCTTGCTTGGAGATGTACGCCAAGGCTGTGGTGTTGTCGGAGTTCACCTCCACCACCTTGCTTAGCTGGAGGGACTTGAAGTTTATCAAGGCCAGATGAACTGCCAAAAGCTCCTTGCAGTTGATGTGAAGTGTCCTTTGCTCCTGATTCCACGGGCCCGAGCATTCCTGTCCGTCCAGTGTCGCACCCCAGCCCGTGTCCGATGCGTCCGAGAAGAGACGGTGGTCGGGGGTCTGAACAGCCAATGGTAGACCTTCCTTGAGAAGAATGCTGTTCTTCCACCACGTCAGCGCAGACTTCATCTCTTCGGATATAGGAACTGAGACCGCTTCTAGCGTCATGTCCTTTCTCCAGTGAGCAGCTAGATGATACTGAAGGGGGCGGAGGTGGAGTCTCCCTAACTCGATGAACTGGGCCAGCGATGAAAGTGTCCCTGTTAGACTCATCCACTGCCTGACTGAACATCGGTTCCTTCTCAGCATGCTCTGGATGCATTCTAGGGCTTGACTGATCCTTGGGGCCGACGGAAAAGCCCGAAAAGCTCGACTCTGAATCTCCATACCTAGATAGACAATGGTTTGGGATGGGACGAGTTGGGACTTCTCTATATTGACCAGGAGGCCCAATTCCTTGGTCAGATCCATAGTCCATCTGAGATTCTCCAGACAGCGACGACTTGACGGAGCTCTTAAAAGCCAGTCGTCCAAATAGAGGGAGGCTCTGATGTCTGCCAAGTGAAGGAATTTGGCAATATTCCTCATCAGTTTGGTAAACACAAGAGGTGCCGTGCTTAGGCCAAAGCACAGGGCTTGGAACTGGTACACGACCTTTCCAAAGACGAACCTTAGGAAAGGTTGGGAGTCTGGATGGACGGGGACATGAAAGTACGCGTCTTTCAGGTCTAACGAGACCATCCAGTCTTCCTTCCTGACCACTGCTAGGACCGACTTCGTCGTCTCCATCGTGAACGTCTGCTTGGTGACAAAAGCATTGAGAGCACTGACGTCCAGCACCGGTCTCCAACCTCCTGTCTTCTTCGCTACCAGGAAGAGACGGTTGTAGAAGCCCGGGGATTGATGGTCCCGGACTATGACTACCGCTCCCTTTTGTAGCAAGAGCGACACCTCTTGTTGCAACGCTAGCCTCTTGTCCTTCTCCTTGTAGTTGGGAGAGAGGTTGATGGGAGACGTTGCTAGAGGGGGACTGCGGCAGAACGGAATTCTGTACCCCTCCCTTAGCAACTTCACAGACTGAGCGTCTGCACCTCTGCTCTCCCAAGCTTGCCAGAAGTTCTTGAGCCTGGCTCCCACTGCTGTCTGGAGAGGTAGGCAGTCAGATTCTGCCTTTTGCGGACTTGGAACCCTTCTTCGATTTGCCACGGTGACTGTCGGCACGGGTACCTCCTCTGCTGGAGGTTCTGCCACGAAAGGGCGGGATGAACCTAGTCGCTGGTGTGTCCACTGCGGCAGAACGGAAAGGTCTAGGCACGGAAGGTAAAGCTTTAGCCTTACGTGCGGAGGACGCCATCAGGTCATGGGTATCCTTCTGGATCAACGAGGCAGCCATCCCCTTGATCAGCTCCTCCGGAAAGAGACACTTGGAGAGAGGAGCAAACAACAACTCCGACTTCTGGCAAGGAGTGATCCCAGACGACAAGAAGGAGCAAAGATGTTCTCTCTTCTTAAGCACTCCCGACACGTACGAAGCCGCAAGCTCACCAGACCCATCCCGAATGGCTTTGTCCATGCTAGACATGATAAGCATGGCAGAGTCCTTATCCGAAGGGGAAGTCTTTCTGCTTAACGCTCCCAAACACCAATCGAGGAAGTTGAAGATCTCAAAAGCACGAAAGACTCCCTTCAACAGATGATCCATGTCAGAAAAGGACCAGCAAATCTTAGATCGTCTCATAGCCAGCCTGCGGGGAGAGTCAACCAGACTTGAGAAGTCGCCCTGGGCAGAGGCAGGAACTCCCAAGCCGGGTTCCTCTCCCGTGGCATACCAGACGCTAGATTTGGAAGCAAGCTTGGTAGGCGGAAAGATGAGAGCAGTCTTTCCCAGTTGCTTCTTGGACTGCAACCACTCTCCCATAACCCTCAAAGCTCTCTTGGATGAGCGTGCGAGGACAAGTTTGGTGAAGGCAGGAGCTGCTGACTGCATGCCCAGAGCAAACTCGGAGGGAGGAGAGCGAGGGGTTGCAGACACAAACTGTTCCGGATACAAGTCCCTGAACAAGGCAAGGACTTTCCGAAAGTCTAAGAAGGGAGGCGTAGACTTGGGTCCTTCTAAGTCGGAGTGCGGATCGTCCAAATGTGCAGCTTCGTCATCAGATACTCCATCATCCGAAAGCTGAGTAGGAAGTGGCAAAGGTGGAGCAGAAAGCTGAACGGCTGAATCCGGCAGCACGGGTGCATGCGTAGCTGCTGCGGATCCAACATCATGCCGCTGCTGGTCAGTCTGCGAGCTGGCAACAACAAAAGCAGAGTGCTGGTGCGTGGGAGGGACTGCCGTGGGTTGCGGAGCATGCCGTTTGGGATGCGGAGCATGCCGCATGGGTTGCGGAGCATGCCGCATTGTGTCAAAACACGGCAGCTCAACCGCACCTTCCCACTGCTGATGCGGTAGCTCACGCATGTCAACGGAGGGTGCAGCATGAACATGCGTCTGGCAGGGTGGAATGCGCATCGGAGGTGGAGCTCTCACAGGTGGAGTGTGGGAGCAGGCAGCCGCAGTATCTGCAGAGCGCACAACCGTGGCAGGTTGTAGGTTAACTGGTGCCGTGTCAACCTTCTCAGCACGATACTCCTGCATAAAGGAATCAAGCTGAGACTGCATAGTCTGCAGCATGGACCACTTAGGATCTACCGTGGTTGGTGCGGCAACAGACGGAGTAGTTGCCTGCTGCGGAACCACTCTACCTCTCTTGGGAGGTGTGCAGTCTTCGGAAGACTGCGGCGAGTCCGAACTGACCCAGTGGCTACACCTGGGCCGTTGGACTCGCTCGGAAGGGACCTTACGCTTGAGAGGTCGTGAAACCTTGGTCCAACGTTTCTTCCTCGAAACTTCTTCCACAGACGAGGAATGATAGGGCTCATTCGTCTGTTTGTGGATGGGACGATCTCTGACAGATACGTCCGCAACCACTGAGGGTACATCCGTACGCTGATCAAGGCCTGCCGAACCCTTTGGTCCTTCGACATTGCTTCTCCCCTGGGCTTGGGAGCTTGCAAGAGGTCCCGGACTGGGAGGACGACTGGCACGAACAGATGTACCCTCATGCGCAACACTGACACTGACACTTTTCACTTCACTTGCACTCACAACACTTCCCACTGCACTTTGCGCTTTCAGCTCTTTGACATCTGCCAAAAGCTGATTACGGTCATTAGCCAATGACTCCACTCTGTCACCAAGAGCCTGAATGGCACGCATCATGTCCGCCATGGAGGGCTGAGCACTAGTAGCAGGGTCGGGAGTCACCACTACAGGGGAAGGAATAGGTTGAGGGGCATGGGGAGAGGAAAAATCAAAAGAGCGAGAAGAACTCCTCCTGATCCTATCCTTCTCTAGCCTACGTGCATTTTTAAGGAATTCGTTAAAATCGAATTCCGAAAGCCCAGCGCATTCCTCACATCGATCTTCCAATTGACAGGATTTACCCCTACAATTGGAACAAACGGTGTGAGGATCTATGGAGGCCTTCGGAAGACGCCTAGTACAAGCCCTAACACTACACTGCCTGTACTTAGGGACTTGAGACTGGTCAGACATCTTGAATTGTAGAAATAGTCAAGGGGGAATTCCAAAATCTAGCAAAGTTCGTTAACAATTAATCCAAATTAAATCAAAAAGCTTGCTAAGCTAATGATAAAGATTCCTGAATAGCGAAGGCTAAAATCTAGAGCGAATACATCACCAAAATCGTGAAAAACAACTCCAGAATCAACAGCGTATCCAAGTAGGTCTTGCCGGTGGCACGACAGAGGAAAAATTGAGTTCTTGTTGACAAGAAGTACCTGAGTACCTGCTCGACAGATGGCGCTGTTGTGTACACCCCCACCTGTATAGCGATCGCTGGCGTATCCCGACCTTAGATTTCTGTCGGGCAACAGAGTTGACAGCTACATGACCATCGGGTAAGATTAATATTGAAAATTAGGGAATTCAGTCAACAAATGCCTCACTGTTAAAGGTACTAAACAGTCCTCGCAATACGGTTGGTGTTGGCCCTTCAGCAGAAACTCGTGTGTCAACCGTGTGTGACCAATTCGGAGGCGACAAAGAGTCGTCTCCCATTTTCGGGGTATCATGTTATACCTCCAAGGTGATATGATATTTGTTACTTCCCTCATTTTATTGCCATCTTGACTATCCCAGTGCTGTTGCCATTTATTACAAACCAATTTCTTGATGTAAGGTAGGATATCATTACAGGGAATGGGATACCTCCTTGGTAGCAACTCGGATGCCGCATTCTTCGCCAGTAAATCAGCCTTCTCATTCCCAGACACACCTACATGTGCTGGAACCCAACAAAATCGAACTGTTATACCTCTCCGTCCAATATTAAAAAGCCATTCTAAAATCTTTAAAACTAGAGGGTTACTAGAATTAAAAACTTGTAAAGCTTGAAGAACTCTCCTTGCATCACTAAAAATGGTAAAATTACCCTCCTTTTCCAAAGCTATTTTCTCAATAGCAGTTAGTATGCCATACAGTTCGGCAGTAAATATGGAAGCTGTTAGAAGAAGTGCACCTCTACAATTAAAATCATTACTATGTACTCCAAAGCCAATGCCAGCATCAGATTTGGAGCCATCAGTATATATAAAAGTCGATCCCCTATGTTCTTCGACATGTCCCATAAAAAGAGACCTGGATTCTAAGTCAGTCATATTCTTCTTAACTCCAATGAAGTATTTATAAAAAGATATGTCAGGTAATTTCCATGGAGGCGTTGATGATACCTTGAATGGAAGCACATTAATTCTAATTAAATCCAGATTGTTTAATAATTGTTTCACCCAAAACCCAAAAGGTTGAGGAGATTTTGGGTGCAGCTCAAAGTAGGTTGAGTGTCTTACAAGGCTTGCAGTCTGAAAGGCAGAAGAATTAGGGAGTCTTTGCAATCTAAACCAATACCGAATAATAGAGGACATTCAGTAAAGGTCTAGAGGCAACTTCCCAGCATCAACAAGGAGACTTGTGATAGGCAAGTTCTAAAGGCTCCTGTGGACAATCTAATGCTAGCATAATGTATTGAATCTAATATTTTTAACCGGCTTGGGGTTGCTGAGGAATATATTTCGCATCCATAACTAATTTTGGAAAATATCAAGGCCTTGTATAATTTTAAAATTGCATTGCGGTCTGCCCCCCCTGATGTATGGGACAATACTTTTAAAAGATTCATAGCTTCAACACATTTAGCTTTTAATGCTTTTAAGTGAGAAACCCATGTAAGCCTACAATCAAATATCAACCCTAAAAATTTAGCTTCACTTGCACATGGGATCCGTTGATCTTTGATGTATATATCCGGGTCTGGATGTACTCCCTGTATACGACAGAAAAGGACAATTGTAGTTTTACTTGTCGAGAACTTAAATCCATTCATATCGGCCCAATGGATAATCTTATCAATAGAAAGTTGGATTTTTCTCTCAACCAATGCCATTCTGGCCCCAGCAAATGATATGGAAAGATCATCCACAAATAAAGTTGCGAGAACATCACGGGGAATGACTGAGGATATCCCATTAATTGCTAGTGCAAAAAGGGTTACACTCAGCACACTCCCCTGAGGAACTCCTTCTGCCTGGCATCTACTCTGTGATAGAGCTTCCCCAACTCTCACTTGGAAAACTCTATGTGAAAGAAATGATTGGATGAACAGTGGTAGCTCTCCTCTCAATCCGCACTCATGGATTCTTTTAAGTATACCGTATCTCCATGTGGTATCATATGCCTTTTCAAGATAAAAAAAGACTGTCACATGGTGCTGTTTGGAAGCAAAGGCTTCACAAATGGAGGACTCAAGTTGTATCAGCACATCAGTCGTTGAGTGCATTTTCCTGAATCCACATTGAATGGGTGATAAAATATTCTTCTTTTCAAGGTACCAAATCAGTCTTGCATTGACCATCTTCTCCATGATTTTACATAAACAAGATGTCAATGCAATAGGTCGGTAGTTTGCTGCTAAAAACTTGTCCTTACCGGGTTTTAAAAAGGCTAAAATAATGGCTAGTTCCCAAACACTTGGATAACTATGATCATGCCATATTCTATTAAAAATGCTTAAAATAAATAACTTTGTATTAAAATGATATTTTGATTATAAAATAAATTTTTGAATATACTTACCCGGTGAATATATAATAGCTGACGTCTCGGACGGCTCGACAGATTCCAAAAACTCGCGAGCGATCGCCGTGAAGGTTGCGGGTGTGACCACCAGCGCCGACTATCGGCCAGATACCGCATATACTTGTCAATTTCTCCAGTTCTTCTCAGTCCGCTGGGTCTCTATCGGGGAGGAAGGGAGGGCCTTTAATTTATATATTCACCGGGTAAGTATATTCAAAAATTTATTTTATAATCAAAATATCATTTTTAAATATTAAACTTAGCCAGTGAATATATAATAGCTGATTCACACCCATGGTGGTGGGTAGAGACCAGTATTAATACAATAAAGGCGTATATGCTCATGAGTTTTTGACAATTATATCATAAAAAACCAACTTAAATATAGGTACCTGGTAAGGAAGCTGACTCTGACGATTACTCTGCCTTATTAGTCCGCTTTCCTCACGAAGCCCAACCATCCTCTCAGGATGCTGAAAGACTCCCAGGAGCTGTTATATCCAGGGCGAACACCCTTATAACAGGACCTCATCAATACCCTTAATCTGGGCGCTCTCAAGAAACGACATTTGACCACCCGCCAAATCAAAAAGGATGCGAAAGACTTCCTAGTCTTCCGTACAACCCAAGACAAGATTAAAAACATTTCAAGAGAAGATTAAAAGGATATTGGGATTAAGGGAATGTAGCGGTAGAACCCTCACCCACTACTGCACTCGCTGCAACGAATGGACCCAGGGTGTAGCAGTCCTCATAAAGAGTCTGGACGTCTTTTAAGTAAAATGAAGCGAACACCGACTTGCTCCTCCAAAAGGTCGCGTCCATAATACTTCGCAGAGACCTGTTTTGCTTAAAAGCCACCGAAGTTGCTATCGCTCTTACTTCGTGCGTCTTGACCTTAAGCAAACAACGATCTTTCTCATTTAAATGAGAATGTGCCTCCCGGATTAAAAATCTAATAAAGTACGATAAAGCATTTTTAGACATGGGCAATGAGGGCTTCTTAACGGAGCACCATAAGGCCTCAGAACCACCTCGTAATGGTTTAGTACGAGCCAAATAAAACTTAAGAGCTCTAACTGGGCGCAGTACTCTTTCAACCTCGTTGCCTACGATTTCTGACAGACATGGTATATCAAAAGATTTAGGCCAAGAACGAGAAGGCAGTTCATTCTTGGCCAAAAAATCAAGTTGAAGCGAACATGTGGCTTTATTTGTAGAGAAGCCGATGTTCTTACTAAAGGCATGGATCTCACTGACCCTTTTAGCCGAAGCCAAGCACACCAAAAAAAGCATCTTGAGGGTGAGATCCTTCAGGGAGGCTGAATGCAATGGCTCAAACCTGTCGGACATTAGGAACCTTAGGACCACGTCTAAGTTCCAAGCAGGAGTTGACATACGACGCTCCTTAGAGGTCTCGAAGGACTTAAGGAGATCTTGGAGATCTTTATTATTTGACAGATCCAAGCCTCTATGTCTGAACACAGACGCCAACATGCTCCTGTAGCCCTTAATAGTGGGAGCAGAGAGGGAGCGAACATTTCTCAGATGCAGGAGAAAGTCTGCAATTTGGGCTACAGAGGTACTGGAAGAGGAAATAGAGGATGACTTGCACCACTCTCTAAAGACCTCCCACTTCGACTGGTAGACCTTGATAGTAAATGATCTCCTAGCCCTCGCGATCGCTCTGGCTGCCTCCTTCGAAAATCCTCGAGCTCTTGAGAGTCTTTCGATAGTCTGAAGGCAGTCAGACGAAGCGCGGGGAGGCTTTGATGAAGACTCCTTACGTGGGGCTGCTGTAAGAGATCCACCCTTAAAGGTAGACTCCTTGGAACGTCTACCAGCCATTGAAGTACCTCTGTGAACCACTCTCTCGCGGGCCAAAGGGGAGCAACCAACGTCAACCTTGTCCCTTCGTGAGAGGCGAACTTCTGCAGAACCTTGTGGATGATCTTGAACGGCGGAAATGCGTAAGCGTCCATGTGAGACCAGTCCAACAGAAAGGCATCAATGTGGGCCGCCTCTGGATCTGGGACTGGAGAGCAATAGGTCGGGAGCCTTTTGGTCAATGAGGTCGCAAAGAGGTCTATGGTGGGCTGACCCCAAGTCATTCAAAGACTCTTGCACACGTCCTTGTGGAGGGTCCATTCTGTAGGGATCACCTGACCTCTCCGACTGAGACAGTCCGCCAAGACGTTCAATTTTCCCTGGACGAACCTCGTCAACAGTGAGATGCCTCGATCTTTTGACCAGATGAGGAGGTCCCTTGCGATGACGAACAGTGTGTGGGAGTGAGTGCCTCCTTGCTTGGAGATGTACGCCAAGGCTGTGGTGTTCTCCGCATTCACTTCTACCACTTTGTTTCGGAGAAGACTCTCGAAACTCGTCAAGGCCAAGTCAACAGCCAACAGCTCCTTGCAGTTGATGTGAAGGCTCCTCTGATCCGACGTCCAAAGACCCGAACATTCCAGACCGTCCAGAGTCGCTCCCCAACCCAAATCCGACGCGTCTGAAAATAACACGTGGTTTGGGTTCTTGACCCCCAGGGACAGACCCTCTCGAAGACCTATATTGCTGTCCAACCAGTTCAGGCACGTCTTTACTGGTTCGGAGATCGGGATTGAGACAGCCTCCAAACTCTTGTTCTTGTCCCAATGGGAGTCTAGATGGAACTGGAGAGGGCGAAGATGAAGTCTCCCTAGAGAGATAAATTGTTCCGGGGATGACAGCGTCCCTAGGAGGCTCATCCAACTTCTCACAGAGCAACGGTCTTTTCTCAGCATGAGGCGGACTTTGAGCAAGGCTTGATCTATCCTGGTGGCAGACGGAAAAGCCCGAAAAGCTAGACTGCGAATCTCCATCCCCAAATAGAGAATCGTTTGGGAGGGAGTCAGCTGAGACTTCTCTAAGTTCACCAACAGTCCCAACTCCTTTGCAAGATCCAACGTCCATTGAAGGTCCTGCAGACAGCGATGACGGGACGACGCTCTGAGCAGCCAGTCGTCCAGGTACAGGGAGGCTCGAATCCCCGATAAATGAAGAAATTTTGCCACATTTCTCATGAGCCTCGTAAAAACAAGAGGAGCAGTGCTGAGGCCGAAGCACAGTGCTCGGAATTGGTACACCACATTCCTGTATACAAACCTCAGATACGGTTGAGAATCCGGGTGTATAGGAATGTGGAAGTACGCATCCTGCAGGTCGAGAGAGACCATCCAGTCTCCCTCTCTGACCGCTGCTAGGACGGACTTCGTGGTCTCCATCGTAAATTTTGTTTTGACAACAAAAACGTTGAGCGCACTGACATCCAGCACCGGCCTCCAACCTCCTGTATGCTTTGGGACTAGGAAGAGACGGTTGTAAAATCCCGGTGATTGAAGGTCCGAGACTTTCACCACCGCTCCCTTCTCTAGCAACTGAGACACCTGCAATTGTAGTGCCTGTCTCCTTGACTCCTCTCGATACCTGGGAGAGAGGTCTATAGGAACTTTTACCAGAGGAGGTCTCCGTACAAAAGGTATTTTGTACCCCTCCATTAGCAACAACACAGACTCTCGGTCTGCACCCCTCTTCTCCCAGGCCTGCCAGAAGTTGTTCAGTCTGGCCCCTACCGCTGTCTGAGGACGTGGGCAGTCAGACTCTGCCACGGGAGGACTTGGATCCTCTCCTCTTGCCTCTTTTACTATCGGCACGAGCGCCTCCCTTACTGGGGGCTCTGCCACGAAAGGGCGGGATAAACCTCGTTGCTGGAGTATCGAGCTTGGGTCTTACGACATAAGATGATGAAGGAGCAGCCTTGCACGCCGACGTAGCCATCAGGTCGTGGGTATCCTTCTGCACCAGAGAAGCAGCAATATCCTTAATCAACTGCTGAGGAAACAAGGCAGATGACAACGGGGTAAAGAGAAGCTCTGATCTTTGGCAGGGAGTTACTCCTGCTGAAAGGAACGAGCAAAGAGTCTCCCTCTTCTTAAGGACTCCTGCCGTAAAGGTAGCAGCGAGCTTATTAGAGCCATCACGGATAGCTTTGTCCATGCAGGACATAATTAGCACGGATACATCACGGTCGGCCGAAGAGATCTTCCTGCTCAAGGCTCCCAGCGACCAATCCAAGAAGTTAAAAACTTCGAAGGCCCTGTAAACCCCTTTGAGGAGATGATCAAGGTCCGAAGAGGACTAGCAAACTTTAGAGCGTCTCATGGCCAGGCGACGGGGAGAGTCTACGAGGCTTGAGAAGTCTCCCTGGGCAGAGACAGGAACTCCCAAGCCGAGAACTTCTCCCGTGTCATACCAGACGCTCGCTCTAGAAGCCAGTTTAAAAGGTGGGAAAGCAAAGGCTGTCTTCCCCAAACTCCTCCTGGTGATCAACCAATCGCCTAGTAAACGCAAAGCTCTCTTAGAAGAGCGAGAGAGCACTAGCTTAGTAAACGACGGCGTCGAAGTAGCTAGGCCTAGTGTAAACTCTGACGGAGGCGAACGAGGAGCAGCAGTTACAAAATGGTCAGGAAACAGTTCCTTAAAAATCAGCATGATCTTTTTAAAATCAAGAGAGGGCTGAGCAGCTTTAGGCTCCTCTCCGTCTGACAAAGTCCCCAAAGGAATATCAGTTGGAAGGGGATCAGCGACTTCCTCATCCGACGGAACCTCGTCCGACAACTGCCGAGTCTCATGATACGGAGAGACATGCCGAGGAGGCAACGCTTGATAGGCAATGTCAACAAGCAACGGAGCAGCAGTAGCAGAAGAGGAAGCGACGTCACGACGCTGCTGAAAGGACTGAAAGTCCTGTGACTTACCAACAACAACAGCTGAAGTTGATTGACGCTCGACGTCACGTCGGACCTGCATTGCCTGCAGAGTCTGAGTAGGCAAAACAACCTCCGACTGCGGTGACTGACGCTCAACGTCACGTCGAGGCAACGGAGCCGGTTGGCGAACGTCAGTGCAGGGCTGCGGCGGCAGCAGCTGAATGTCAGTCCGAGACTGCAGCAAAGGAGGATCCATGTCACGTGACTGACGTGAAAGACTAGGCACACGACTAGCATCACGTTTCAAAGCACTAGAAACGTCAGCACTAACGTCAAATGGACGAGTGAATACTCGTTTGGGCGGCTGAAGGCCAGAGTCACGTTCAGCGCACTGGCGACTCGTAAGCAAAGGATCATCGCGAACCTGCTCAAAGTCATACTCTTCCATAAGGGAGGCAAGCTTAGACTGCATGTCCCGCAGGACAACCCACTTCGGGTCAACGGGAGTCGGAACGGGCCGTGACGTCGGTAACGTCTGCGTTGGCAAAACATTGCCTCTACCGCGACCCTCGGACCCCGTGTTACGCTTGCGCTTAACAGGCGAACAGTCATCCGACGACAGCAAAACGTCAGAGCTGCCCCAATGGCTACAGCCAGGACGCTGGACCTGTCCTGAAGGGACTGACTTTCGCTTCAAGGGTCTAGAAACCTTGCGCCAAGGTTTCTTGTGCGATAAGTCTTCGGAGGAAGAGGAGAACATAGTCTCACCCGTCTTATGGTAAGGGCGATCTTGACGAGAAACGTCCGATACCAAAGAGGGAACGTCTGTACGTTGGTTTACGCCTCTCGCCCCTTTAAGTCCTACGACATTACTTCTCCCTGGTGCAGGGGAGCCTGAAAGAGGTCTCGGACTAGGGGAGCGACAAGCACGAACAGACGAACCCTCGGTCGCAACACTAAACACACTTTGCGCACTTATCACTTTATCACTACGATTTTCTGTTTTACCACTCTGTCACTTCAACAACTTAACATCTGACATGAGTTGGTTACGGTCCAATGCTAAGGACTCAACTTTTTCGCCTAAAGCTTGAATTGCTAGAAACATATCCCGCATGAACGGTTCATGAGTGCTAGTAGGGGGTTCAGGAACAACTACTACAGGGGAAGGATTAGGTTCAGGGGCATGGGAAGAGGAAAATTCCAAAGATCTAGAGGAGCTTCTCCTCACCCTATCTCTCTCAAACTTACGAGTATATTTGTCATACTCAAGCCAGTCGAATTCCGACAAGACCACGCACTCCTCACACCGATCTCCTAATTGGCAGGATTTACCCCGGCAATTAGAACAAACAGTATGAGGGTCGATAGAGGCCTTGGGAAGACGTTTGTTGCAATCCCTCGCACACTTGCGATATACAGGAGAAGGGTCAGCCATTTTGAACAATCAGAGAAAATCCAAGTCAAAACCAAATTCATCAACAATAAACACCAGCCAAAAAAAGAGTTTCTAGAGTTTAATTGAAGAAAACACCCGACACAGCGAAAGCCAATGAACAACCAAAATAAAGTACTTCACCAAATCGGTCGAAAACTCAAGGTCATAAGCGAGCGGAACCAACTTGTCGACAAGACCGACAGAGAAGAACTGAAGAAATTGACAAGTATATGCGGTATCTGGCCGATAGTCGGCGCTGGTGGTCACACCCGCAACCTTCACGGCGATCGCTCGCGAGTTTTTGGAATCTGTCGAGCCGTCCGAGACGTCAGCTATTATATATTCACCGGCTAAGTTTAATATTTAAAAAGGTATATGTTTAATCATTGCATATGGAATTCCATCGGGTCCAGGGGCTGTTTCCTTACACGTAGCAAGAGCAGAATCAAATTCTCTTTCAGTAAAAGGAGAATTGTATGACTCTTGCTTTCTTGTTGCAAAGTTTAAAACTTTCTTTTCTTCAATGCTCCTATACTGGTGACCAGGAGCTGCTTCACACTTGCACGATACATTTGAAAAATGGTCAGCCAGGGCATTGCTAACTTCGGTTGCTCCAGTCATATACTGGCCATTTATCTTTAACACTGGTGGTGGGTTTGGGGTGAATTTGCCTGCTATCTTTTTTACTTTCCTCCACACAGATGATGGTGTTCTACTGTTAATGGAGGAAACAAATGACATCCAAGACTGGCACCTAGCTTCTTTCATGGCATGGCGGAACTGTGCTCTACATTTCTTGTATATGACTAAATTCTCCTCAGTACAGCACATGCGCAATCGAGTTAAAGACTTTCTTGTGGCTCTGTGCAGGGCAGTTAGTTCTCATGACCACCAGGGGACTGGTCGTCGTCTGAATATCCTTGTTGTTTTGGGAATGGAATTCACTCCTGCTGTGTGAAGAGTTCCATTAAGTAAGTCTATGGCATCATCAACACTTTCAAACTGTTCTGCATTTCCTTCAATTTCACTTAACTCCCAAAATCTATTCCAGTCCGCCTTATCAAGATTCCATCGAGGCGATCTTTGTAAAGGTGGACAATTGTTGGTGTTTATAATGATTGGTGCATGATCACTAGTATGCCAATCATCTAATGTTCTCCAATTAAAATCGAGAAGACAGTTAGAGCTGGCAACTGATAGGTCAATGCAGGACAAGGTACCTGTCTATACATGAAAATGTGTGGGGTCTCCTGTATTAAGGAGCCCGACATCTTCATTCTCCAAAATTGATGATATAATATTACCTCTTGCGTTTGCCAAAACATCACCCCATAAAGGATGTCTACTATTAAGATCTCCTAGTAAGAGAAAAGGTTGTGGGAGTTGTTTAATCACCTCTACTATATTATCATACGAGATGTTATCATTTGGAGGCAAGTAAAGAGAACTGATTGTGTATTTTCTCCCTATATCAATCTGTACAACCACTGCCTGCAGAGGGGTACAGATGGAAAAAGATATATGGGGAACATCTCGACGAACGTATATAAGACTTCCACCATGGCTCCCTGCTCGTTGATCATATGGTGTTCTATAGCTAACATACCCTCGAGGACAAGGAATATTAGCATCGAGCTTGCTTTCTTGTAGACATACAGTTATAGGGGAGTGTTCACGTATGAGGAGCTCGAGTTCTTCATATTTCGCCCTTAAACCCTGGCAATTCCATTGCAGAATGGAGGAAGAAACTATGATTTATTTTTGGGAACACACCTTAGATGAAGACTTCCCATTGGCAATATTTGATCTAACAATATTTCCCGGTGGTATCTCTAGAGAGGATCTTGATATAGTGGGTTTTGTGTTCGTATTTTTCTTTGTGACCTTTTGATCTAATTGTTGAGGAGGATGGTGGACCTCAACTTGAATTTCTGATTGGTTCAATTTGCCTTCTAGTTGATCAGAAACATCAGCAGACAAGATATCATATTTATTTGAAGTCGTGACTTTAATGTTTCTTATGGCAGGAGGCGAGAGAGATGGAGGTCTCTCTCTTTTTCGATTAAAAGGTTGTGATCTGTCAGGTTTATGCACCTTCCCCACTACAGGTTCACCAGATAAATTAGT
Source organism: Palaemon carinicauda (assembly GCF_036898095.1). NCBI lineage: Eukaryota > Metazoa > Arthropoda > Malacostraca > Decapoda > Palaemonidae > Palaemon > Palaemon carinicauda. The sequence goes on along the minus strand of NC_090727.1, from coordinate 6,568,450 downwards.
TTCAAGTGGAACCTCCATCAGATCAGGCAAGGACACGGCCTGAGAGAGGTTTGTACTATTGTTTAGAATCTGAGTAGTTGGCTTTTGAATAACTTTCAGATCTTTAAGTATCTGTTTTGATTTTTCTACAATTTCTGGATATAGATTTTCGATGGGACTTTCAACCTTTTTAACTACTTTCATTTGTTTCTTCATATTAGAAGTAGAGATATAATTTTCGTCGGTGTGGTTTGGCAAGTTTTTCTTCAGAGCCATTGAAAAAGGTTGCCCTGGTCTTATCTGCTTTTCAAGAGCTCTTTTACGAGCCTCTTTAAAAGTAACCCTTTCCATAGTCCTAATGGCCTGAATTTCTTTTTCAAAAATAAACTTAATGCAACTTTTAGATGGAGCTGGGTGTGCTTCCCCACAATGTATGCAATTAGGGTTTTCTCTGCATACTCCATGGCTACTTTTTCCACAGTTGCCACAAACAGCTGGCTTATTATTTACTTTTTCTTTGCATTTGTGGCTTAAATGGCCATACATTTGGCAATGATAACATCGCAATGGTGAAGGGATATAAGGTTTCACCTTCAACGATAGCCAACCAGCCTTAATAACATTTGGTAATCTACATTGATCAAATGTTATAATCAAAGTAGCAAGAGGAATACGTTGTTCTCCAACTCTCTTTCTCATTCTGACTACTTTAACTACTCCTTGACTTTTCAGCTCATGAGTGCTAGTAGGGGGTTCAGGAACAACTACTACAGGGGAAGGATTAGGTTCAGGGGCATGGGAGGAGGAAAATTCCAAAGATCTAGAGGAGCTTCTCCTCACCCTATCTCTCTCAAGCTTACGAGTATATTTGTCATACTCAAGCCAGTCGAATTCCGACAAGACCACGCACTCCTCACACCGATCTCCTAATTGGCAGGATTTACCCCGGCAATTAGAACAAACAGTATGAGGGTCGATAGAGGCCTTGGGAAGACGTTTGTTGCAATCCCTCGCACACTTGTGATATACTGTACAGGAGAAGGGTCAGCCATTTTGAACAATCAAAGAAAATCCAAGTCAAAACCAAATTCATCAACAATAAACACCAGCCAAAAAAAGAGTTTCTAGAGTTTAATTGAAGAAAACACCCGACACAGCGAAAGCCAATGAACAACCAAAATAAAGTACTTCACCAAATCGGTCGAAAACTCAAGGTCATAAGCGAGCGGAACCAACTTGTCGACAAGACCGACAGAGAAGAACTGAAAAAATTGACAAGTATATGCGGTATCTGGCCGATAGTCGGCGCTGGTGGTCACACCCGCAACCTTCACGGCGATCGCTCGCGAGTTTTTGGAATCTGTCGAGCCGTCCGAGACGTCAGCTATTATATATTCACCGGCTAAGTTTAATATTTAAAAAGGTACATGTTTAATCATTGCATATGGAATTCCATCGGGTCCAGGGGCTGTATCCTTACACGTAGCAAGAGCAGAATCAAATTCTCTTTCAGTAAAAGGAGAATTGTATGACTCTTGCTTTCTTGTTGCAAAGTTTAAAATTTTCTTTTCTTCAATGCTCCTATACTGGTGACCAGGAGCTGCTTCACACTTGCACGATACATTTGAAAAATGGTCAGCCAGGGCATTGCTAACTTCGGTTGCTCCAGTCATATACTGGCCATTTATCTTTAACACTGGTGGTGGGTTTGGGGTGAATTTGCCTGCTATCTTTTTGACTTTCCTCCACACAGATGATGGTGTTCTACTGTTAATGGAGGAAACAAATGACATCCAAGACTGGCACCTAGCTTCTTTCATGGCATGGCGGAACTGTGCTCTACATTTCTTGTATATGACTAAATTCTCCTCAGTACAGCACATGCGCAATCGAGTTAAAGACTTTCTTGAGGCTCTGTGCAGGGCAGTTAGTTCTCATGACCACCAGGGGACTGGTCGTCGTCTGAATATCCTTGTTGTTTTGGGAATGGAATTCACTCCTGCTGTGTGAAGAGTTCCATTAAGTAAGTCTATGGCATCATCAACACTTTCAAACTGTTCTGCATTTCCTTCAATTTCACTTAACTCCCAAAATCTATTCCAGTCCGCCTTATCAAGATTCCATCGAGGCGATCTTTGTAAAGGTGGACAATTGTTGGTGTTTATAATGATTGGTGCATGATCACTAGTATGCCAATCATCTAATGTTCTCCAATTAAAATCGAGAAGACAGTTAGAGCTGGCAACTGATAGGTCAATGCAGGACAAGGTACCTGTCTATACATGAAAATGTGTGGGGTCTCCTGTATTAAGGAGCCCGACATCTTCATTCTCCAAAATTGATGATATAATATTACCTCTTGCGTTTGCCAAAACATCACCCCATAAAGGATGTCTACTAATAAGATCTCCTAGTAAGAGAAAAGGTTGTGGGAGTTGTTTAATCACCTCTACTATATTATCATACGAGATGTTATCATTTGGAGGCAAGTAAAGAGAACTGATTGTGTATTTTCTCCCTATATCAATCTGTACAACCACTGCCTGCAGAGGGGTACAGATGGACAAAGATATATGGGGAACATCTCGACGAACGTATATAAGACTTCCCCCATGGCTCCCTGCTCGTTGATCATATGGTGTTCTATAGCTAACATACCCTCGAGGACAAGGAATATTAGCATCGAGCTTGCTTTCTTGTAGACATACAGTTATAGGGGAGTGCTCACGTATGAGGAGCTTGAGTTCCTCATATTTCGCCCTTAAACCCTGGCAATTCCATTGCAGAATGGAGGAAAAAACTATGATTTATTTTTTGGAAGACACCTTAGATGAAGTCTTCCCATTGGCAATATTTGATCTAACAATATTTCCCGGTGGTATCTCTAGAGAGGATCTTGATATAGTGGGTTTTGTGTTCGTATTTTTCTTTGTGACCTTTTGATCTAATTGTTGAGGAGGATGGTGGACCTCAACTTGAATTTCTGATTGGTTCAATTTGCCTTCTAGTTGATCAGAAACATCAGCAGACAAGATATCATATTTATTTGAAGTCGTGACTTTAATGTTTCTTATGGCAGGAGGCGAGAGAGATGGAGGTCTCTCTCTTTTTCGATTAAAAGGTTGTGATCTGTCAGGTTTATGCACCTTCCCCACTACAGGTTCACCAGATAAATTAGTTTCAAGTGGAACCTCCATCAGATCAGGCAAGGACACGGCCTGAGAGAGGTTTGTACTATTGTTTAGAATCTGAGTAGTTGGCTTTTGAATAACTTTCAGATCTTTAAGTATCTGTTTTGATTTTTCTACAATTTCTGGATATAGATTTTCGATGGGACTTTCAACCTTTTTAACTACTTTCATTTGTTTCTTCATATTAGAAGTAGAGATATAATTTTCGTCGGTGTGGTTTGGCAAGTTTTTCTTCAGAGCCATTGAAAAAGGTTGCCCTGGTCTTATCTGCTTTTCAAGAGCTCTTTTACGAGCCTCTTTAAAAGTAACCCTTTCCATAGTCCTAATGGCCTGAATTTCTTTTTCAAAAATAAACTTAATGCAACTTTTAGATGGAGCTGGGTGTGCTTCCCCACAATGTATGCAATTAGGGTTTTCTCTGCATACTCCATGGCTACTTTTTCCACAGTTGCCACAAACAGCTGGCTTATTATTTACTTTTTCTTTGCATTTGTGGCTTAAATGGCCATACATTTGGCAATGATAACATCGCAATGGTGAAGGGATATAAGGTTTCACCTTCAACGATAGCCAACCAGCCTTAATAACATTTGGTAATCTACATTGATCAAATGTTATAATCAAAGTAGCAAGAGGAATACGTTGTTCTCCAACTCTCTTTCTCATTCTGACTACTTTAACTACTCCTTGACTTTTCAGCTCATGAGTGCTAGTAGGGGGTTCAGGAACAACTACTACAGGGGAAGGATTAGGTTCAGGGGCATGGGAGGAGGAAAATTCCAAAGATCTAGAGGAGCTTCTCCTCACCCTATCTCTCTCAAGCTTACGAGTATATTTGTCATACTCAAGCCAGTCGAATTCCGACAAGACCACGGACTCCTCACACCGATCTCCTAATTGGCAGGATTTACCCCGGCAATTAGAACAAACAGTATGAGGGTCGATAGAGGCCTTGGGAAGACGTTTGTTGCAATCCCTCGCACACTTGTGATATACTGTACAGGAGAAGGGTCAGCCATTTTGAACAATCAAAGAAAATCCAAGTCAAAACCAAATTCATCAACAATAAACACCAGCCAAAAAAAGAGTTTCTAGAGTTTAATTGAAGAAAACACCCGACACAGCGAAAGCCAATGAACAACCAAAATAAAGTACTTCACCAAATCGGTCGAAAACTCAAGGTCATAAGCGAGCGGAACCAACTTGTCGACAAGACCGACAGAGAAGAACTGAAAAAATTGACAAGTATATGCGGTATCTGGCCGATAGTCGGCGCTGGTGGTCACACCCGCAACCTTCACGGCGATCGCTCGCGAGTTTTTGGAATCTGTCGAGCCGTCCGAGACGTCAGCTATTATATATTCACCGGCTAAGTTTAATATTTAAAAAGGTACATGTTTAATCATTGCATATGGAATTCCATCGGGTCCAGGGGCTGTATCCTTACACGTAGCAAGAGCAGAATCAAATTCTCTTTCAGTAAAAGGAGAATTGTATGACTCTTGCTTTCTTGTTGCAAAGTTTAAAATTTTCTTTTCTTCAATGCTCCTATACTGGTGACCAGGAGCTGCTTCACACTTGCACGATACATTTGAAAAATGGTCAGCCAGGGCATTGCTAACTTCGGTTGCTCCAGTCATATACTGGCCATTTATCTTTAACACTGGTGGTGGGTTTGGGGTGAATTTGCCTGCTATCTTTTTGACTTTCCTCCACACAGATGATGGTGTTCTACTGTTAATGGAGGAAACAAATGACATCCAAGACTGGCACCTAGCTTCTTTCATGGCATGGCGGAACTGTGCTCTACATTTCTTGTATATGACTAAATTCTCCTCAGTACAGCACATGCGCAATCGAGTTAAAGACTTTCTTGAGGCTCTGTGCAGGGCAGTTAGTTCTCATGACCACCAGGGGACTGGTCGTCGTCTGAATATCCTTGTTGTTTTGGGAATGGAATTCACTCCTGCTGTGTGAAGAGTTCCATTAAGTAAGTCTATGGCATCATCAACACTTTCAAACTGTTCTGCATTTCCTTCAATTTCACTTAACTCCCAAAATCTATTCCAGTCCGCCTTATCAAGATTCCATCGAGGCGATCTTTGTAAAGGTGGACAATTGTTGGTGTTTATAATGATTGGTGCATGATCACTAGTATGCCAATCATCTAATGTTCTCCAATTAAAATCGAGAAGACAGTTAGAGCTGGCAACTGATAGGTCAATGCAGGACAAGGTACCTGTCTATACATGAAAATGTGTGGGGTCTCCTGTATTAAGGAGCCCGACATCTTCATTCTCCAAAATTGATGATATAATATTACCTCTTGCGTTTGCCAAAACATCACCCCATAAAGGATGTCTACTAATAAGATCTCCTAGTAAGAGAAAAGGTTGTGGGAGTTGTTTAATCACCTCTACTATATTATCATACGAGATGTTATCATTTGGAGGCAAGTAAAGAGAACTGATTGTGTATTTTCTCCCTATATCAATCTGTACAACCACTGCCTGCAGAGGGGTACAGATGGACAAAGATATATGGGGAACATCTCGACGAACGTATATAAGACTTCCCCCATGGCTCCCTGCTCGTTGATCATATGGTGTTCTATAGCTAACATACCCTCGAGGACAAGGAATATTAGCATCGAGCTTGCTTTCTTGTAGACATACAGTTATAGGGGAGTGCTCACGTATGAGGAGCTTGAGTTCCTCATATTTCGCCCTTAAACCCTGGCAATTCCATTGCAGAATGGAGGAAAAAACTATGATTTATTTTTTGGAAGACACCTTAGATGAAGTCTTCCCATTGGCAATATTTGATCTAACAATATTTCCCGGTGGTATCTCTAGAGAGGATCTTGATATAGTGGGTTTTGTGTTCGTATTTTTCTTTGTGACCTTTTGATCTAATTGTTGAGGAGGATGGTGGACCTCAACTTGAATTTCTGATTGGTTCAATTTGCCTTCTAGTTGATCAGAAACATCAGCAGACAAGATATCATATTTATTTGAAGTCGTGACTTTAGTGTTTCTTATGGCAGGAGGCGAGAGAGATGGAGGTCTCTCTCTTTTTCGATTAAAAGGTTGTGATCTGTCAGGTTTATGCACCTTCCCCACTACAGGTTCACCAGATAAATTAGTTTCAAGTGGAACCTCCATCAGATCAGGCAAGGACACGGCCTGAGAGAGGTTTGTACTATTGTTTAGAATCTGAGTAGTTGGCTTTTGAATAACTTTCAGATCTTTAAGTATCTGTTTTGATTTTTCTACAATTTCTGGATATAGATTTTCGATGGGACTTTCAACCTTTTTAACTACTTTCATTTGTTTCTTCATATTAGAAGTAGAGATATAATTTTCGTCGGTGTGGTTTGGCAAGTTTTTCTTCAGAGCCATTGAAAAAGGTTGCCCTGGTCTTATCTGCTTTTCAAGAGCTCTTTTACGAGCCTCTTTAAAAGTAACCCTTTCCATGGTCCTAATGGCCTGAATTTCTTTTTCAAAAATAAACTTAATGCAACTTTTAGATGGAGCTGGGTGTGCTTCCCCACAATGTATGCAATTAGGGTTTTCTCTGCATACTCCATGGCTACTTTTTCCACAGTTGCCACAAACAGCTGGCTTATTATTTACTTTTTCTTTGCATTTGTGGCTTAAATGGCCATACATTTGGCAATGATAACATCGCAATGGTGAAGGGATATAAGGTTTCACCTTCAACGATAGCCAACCAGCCTTAATAACATTTGGTAATCTACATTGATCAAATGTTATAATCAAAGTAGCAAGAGGAATACGTTGTTCTCCAACTCTCTTTCTCATTCTGACTACTTTAACTACTCCTTGACTTTTCAGCTCATGAGTGCTAGTAGGGGGTTCAGGAACAACTACTACAGGGGAAGGATTAGGTTCAGGGGCATGGGAGGAGGAAAATTCCAAAGATCTAGAGGAGCTTCTCCTCACCCTATCTCTCTCAAGCTTACGAGTATATTTGTCATACTCAAGCCAGTCGAATTCCGACAAGACCACGCACTCCTCACACCGATCTCCTAATTGGCAGGATTTACCCCGGCAATTAGAACAAACAGTATGAGGGTCGATAGAGGCCTTGGGAAGACGTTTGTTGCAATCCCTCGCACACTTGCGATATACAGGAGAAGGGTCAGCCATTTTGAACAATCAGAGAAAATCAAAGTCAAAACCAAATTCATCAACAATAAACACCAGCCAAAAAAAGAGTTTCTAGAGTTTAATTGAAGAAAACACCCGACACAGCGAAAGCCAATGAACAACCAAAATAAAGTACTTCACCAAATCGGTCGAAAACTCAAGGTCATAAGCGAGCGGAACCAACTTGTCGACAAGACCGACAGAGAAGAACTGAAGAAATTGACAAGTATATGCGATATCTGGCCGATAGTCGGCGCTGGTGGTCACACCCGCAACCTTCACGGCGATCGCTCGCGAGTTTTTGGAATCTGTCGAGCCGTCCGAGACGTCAGCTATTATATATTCACCGGCTAAGTTTAATATTTAAAAAGGTACATGTTTAATCATTGCATATGGAATTCCATCGGGTCCAGGGGCTGTATCCTTACACGTAGCAAGAGCAGAATCAAATTCTCTTTCAGTAAAAGGAGAATTGTATGACTCTTGCTTTCTTGTTGCAAAGTTTAAAACTTTCTTTTCTTCAATGCTCCTATACTGGTGACCTGGAGCTGCTTCACACTTGCACGATACATTTGAAAAATGGTCAGCCAGGGCATTGCTAACTTCGGTTGCTCCAGTCATATACTGGCCATTTATCTTTAACACTGGTGGTGGGTTTGGGGTGAATTTGCCTGCTATCTTTTTGACTTTCCTCCACACAGATGATGGTGTTCTACTGTTAATGGAGGAAACAAATGACATCCAAGACTGGCACCTAGCTTCTTTCATGGCATGGCGGAACTGTGCTCTACATTTCTTGTATATGACTAAATTCTCCTCAGTACAGCACATGCGCAATCGAGTTAAAGACTTTCTTGTGGCTCTGTGCAGGGCAGTTAGTTCTCATGACCACCAAGGGACTGGTCGCCGTCTGAATATCCTTGTTGTTTTGGGAATGGAATTCACTCCTGCTGTGTGAAGAGTTCCATTAAGTAAGTCTATGGCATCATCAACACTTTCAAACTGTTCTGCATTTCCTTCAATTTCACTTAACTCCCAAAATCTATTCCAGTCCGTCTTATCAAGATTCCATCGAGGCGATCTTTGTAAAGGTGGACAATTGTTGGTGTTTATAATGATTGGTGCATGATCACTAGTATGCCAATCATCTAATGTTCTCCAATTAAAATCGAGAAGACAGTTAGAGCTGGCAACTGATAGGTCAATGCAGGACAAGGTACCTGTCTATACATGAAAATGTGTGGGGTCTCCTGTATTAAGGAGCCCGACATCTTCATTCTCCAAAATTGATGATATAATATTACCTCTTGCGTTTGCCAAAACATCACCCCATAAAGGATGTCTACTATTAAGATCTCCTAGTAAGAGAAAAGGTTGTGGGAGTTGTTTAATCACCTCTACTATATCATCATACGAGATGTTATCATTTGGAGGCAAGTAAAGAGAACTGATTGTGTATTTTCTCCCTATATCAATCTGTACAACCACTGCCTGCAGAGGGGTACAGATGGACAAAGATATATGGGGAACATCTCGACGAACGTATATAAGACTTCCCCCATGGCTCCCTGCTCGTTGATCATATGGTGTTCTATAGCTAACATACCCTCGAGGACAAGGAATATTAGCATCGAGCTTGCTTTCTTGTAGACATACAGTTATAGGGGAGTGCTCACGTATGAGGAGCTTGAGTTCTTCATATTTCGCCCTTAAACCCTGGCAATTCCAATGCAGAATGGAGGAAAAAACTATGATTTATTTTTTGGAAGACACCTTAGATGAAGTCTTCCCATTGGCAATATTTGATCTAACAATATTTCCCGGTGGTATCTCTAGAGAGGATCTTGATATAGTGGGTTTTGTGTTCGTATTTTTCTTTGTGACCTTTTGATCTAATTGTTGAGGAGGATGGTGGACCTCAACTTGAATTTCTGATTGGTTCAATTTGCCTTCTAGTTGATCAGAAACATCAGCAGACAAGATATCATATTTATTTGAAGTCGTGACTTTAATGTTTCTTATGGCAGGAGGCGAGAGAGATGGAGGTCTCTCTCTTTTTCGATTAAAAGGTTGTGATCTGTCAGGTTTATGCACCTTCCCCACTACAGGTTCACCAGATAAATTAGTTTCAAGTGGAACCTCCATCAGATCAGGCAAGGACACGGCCTGAGAGAGGTTTGTACTATTGTTTAGAATCTGAGTAGTTGGCTTTTGAATAACTTTCAGATCTTTAAGTATCTGTTTTGATTTTTCTACAATTTCTGGATATAGATTTTCGATGGGACTTTCAACCTTTTTAACTACTTTCATTTGTTTCTTCATATTAGAAGTAGAGATATAATTTTCTTCGGTGTGGTTTGGCAAGTTTTTCTTCAGAGCCATTGAAAAAGGTTGCCCTGGTCTTATCTGCTTTTCAAGAGCTCTTTTACGAGCCTCTTTAAAAGTAACCCTTTCCATGGTCCTAATGGCCTGAATTTCTTTTTCAAAAATAAACTTAATGCAACTTTTAGATGGAGCTGGGTGTGCTTCCCCACAATGTATGCAATTAGGGTTTTCTCTGCATACTCCATGGCTACTTTTTCCACAGTTGCCACAAACAGCTGGCTTATTATTTACTTTTTCTTTGCATTTGTGGCTTAAATGGCCATACATTTGGCAATGATAACATCGCAATGGTGAAGGGATATAAGGTTTCACCTTCAACGATAGCCAACCAGCCTTAATAACATTTGGTAATCTACATTGATCAAATGTTATAATCAAAGTAGCAAGAGGAATACGTTGTTCTCCAACTCTCTTTCTCATTCTGACTACTTTAACTACTCCTTGACTTTTCAGCTCATGAGTGCTAGTAGGGGGTTCAGGAACAACTACTACAGGGGAAGGATTAGGTTCAGGGGCATGGGAGGAGGAAAATTCCAAAGATCTAGAGGAGCTTCTCCTCACCCTATCTCTCTCAAGCTTACGAGTATATTTGTCATACTCAAGCCAGTCGAATTCCGACAAGACCACGCACTCCTCACACCGATCTCCTAATTGGCAGGATTTACCCCGGCAATTAGAACAAACAGTATGAGGGTCGATAGAGGCCTTGGGAAGACGTTTGTTGCAATCCCTCGCACACTTGCGATATACAGGAGAAGGGTCAGCCATTTTGAACAATCAAAGAAAATCAAAGTCAAAACCAAATTCATCAACAATAAACACCAGCCAAAAAAAGTTTCTAGAGTTTAATTGAAGAAAACACCCGACACAGCGAAAGCCAATGAACAACCAAAATAAAGTACTTCACCAAATCGGTCGAAAACTCAAGGTCATAAGCGAGCGGAACCAACTTGTCGACAAGACCGACAGAGAAGAACTGAAGAAATTGACAAGTATATGCGGTATCTGGCCGATAGTCGGCGCTGGTGGTCACACCCGCAACCTTCACGGCGATCGCTCGCGAGTTTTTGGAATCTGTCGAGCCGTCCGAGACGTCAGCTATTATATATTCACCGGCTAAGTTTAATATTTAAAAAGGTACATGTTTAATCATTGCATATGGAATTCCATCGGGTCCAGGGGCTGTATCCTTACACGTAGCAAGAGCAGAATCAAATTCTCTTTCAGTAAAAGGAGAATTGTATGACTCTTGCTTTCTTGTTGCAAAGTTTAAAACTTTCTTTTCTTCAATGCTCCTATACTGGTGACCTGGAGCTGCTTCACACTTGCACGATACATTTGAAAAATGGTCAGCCAGGGCATTGCTAACTTCGGTTGCTCCAGTCATATACTGGCCATTTATCTTTAACACTGGTGGTGGGTTTGGGGTGAATTTGCCTGCTATCTTTTTGACTTTCCTCCACACAGATGATGGTGTTCTACTGTTAATGGAGGAAACAAATGACATCCAAGACTGGCACCTAGCTTCTTTCATGGCATGGCGGAACTGTGCTCTACATTTCTTGTATATGACTAAATTCTCCTCAGTACAGCACATGCGCAATCGAGTTAAAGACTTTCTTGTGGCTCTGTGCAGGGCAGTTAGTTCTCATGACCACCAAGGGACTGGTCGTCGTCTGAATATCCTTGTTGTTTTGGGAATGGAATTCACTCCTGCTGTGTGAAGAGTTCCATTAAGTAAGTCTATGGCATCATCAACACTTTCAAACTGTTCTGCATTTCCTTCAATTTCACTTAACTCCCAAAATCTATTCCAGTCCGTCTTATCAAGATTCCATCGAGGCGATCTTTGTAAAGGTGGACAATTGTTGGTGTTTATAATGATTGGTGCATGATCACTAGTATGCCAATCATCTAATGTTCTCCAATTAAAATCGAGAAGACAGTTAGAGCTGGCAACTGATAGGTCAATGCAGGACAAGGTACCTGTCTATACATGAAAATGTGTGGGGTCTCCTGTATTAAGGAGCCCGACATCTTCATTCTCCAAAATTGATGATATAATATTACCTCTTGCGTTTGCCAAAACATCACCCCATAAAGGATGTCTACTATTAAGATCTCCTAGTAAGAGAAAAGGTTGTGGGAGTTGTTTAATCACCTCTACTATATTATCATACGAGATGTTATCATTTGGAGGCAAGTAAAGAGAACTGATTGTGTATTTTCTCCCTATATCAATCTGTACAACCACTGCCTGCAGAGGGGTACAGATGGACAAAGATATATGGGGAACATCTCGACGAACGTATATAAGACTTCCCCCATGGCTCCCTGCTCGTTGATCATATGGTGTTCTATAGCTAACATACCCTCGAGGACAAGGAATATTAGCATCGAGCTTGCTTTCTTGTAGACATACAGTTATAGGGGAGTGCTCACGTATGAGGAGCTTGAGTTCTTCATATTTCGCCCTTAAACCCTGGCAATTCCATTGCAGAATGGAGGAAAAAACAATGATTTATTTTTTGGAAGACACCTTAGATGAAGTCTTCCCATTGGCAATATTTGATCTAACAATATTTCCCGGTGGTATCTCTAGAGAGGATCTTGATATAGTGGGTTTTGTGTTCGTATTTTTCTTTGTGACCTTTTGATCTAATTGTTGAGGAGGATGGTGGACCTCAACTTGAATTTCTGATTGGTTCAATTTGCCTTCTAGTTGATCAGAAACATCAGCAGACAAGATATCATATTTATTTGAAGTCGTGACTTTAATGTTTCTTATGGCAGGAGGCGAGAGAGATGGAGGTCTCTCTCTTTTTCGATTAAAAGGTTGTGATCTGTCAGGTTTATGCACCTTCCCCACTACAGGTTCACCAGATAAATTAGTTTCAAGTGGAACCTCCATCAGATCAGGCAAGGACACGGCCTGAGAGAGGTTTGTACTATTGTTTAGAATCTGAGTAGTTGGCTTTTGAATAACTTTCAGATCTTTAAGTATCTGTTTTGATTTTTCTACAATTTCTGGATATAGATTTTCGATGGGACTTTCAACCTTTTTAACTACTTTCATTTGTTTCTTCATATTAGAAGTAGAGATATAATTTTCGTCGGTGTGGTTTGGCAAGTTTTTCTTCAGAGCCATTGAAAAAGGTTGCCCTGGTCTTATCTGCTTTTCAAGAGCTCTTTTACGAGCCTCTTTAAAAGTAACCCTTTCCATGGTCCTAATGGCCTGAATTTCTTTTTCAAAAATAAACTTAATGCAACTTTTAGATGGAGCTGGGTGTGCTTCCCCACAATGTATGCAATTAGGGTTTTCTCTGCATACTCCATGGCTACTTTTTCCACAGTTGCCACAAACAGCTGGCTTATTATTTACTTTTTCTTTGCATTTGTGGCTTAAATGGCCATACATTTGGCAATGATAACATCGCAATGGTGAAGGGATATAAGGTTTCACCTTCAACGATAGCCAACCAGCCTTAATAACATTTGGTAATCTACATTGATCAAATGTTATAATCAAAGTAGCAAGAGGAATACGTTGTTCTCCAACTCTCTTTCTCATTCTGACTACTTTAACTACTCCTTGACTTTTCAGCTCATCCTCAATTTCTTTTTCCTCTATATCTAGCAATTTTGGAGCATATATCACACCTCTACTCTGGTTGAAAGTAGGTGCGAAATGCATTTTACACAATGACCATCCAATGTTGTCAGTGTTTTTAGCCTTTCACCTTGTAATGGGGATAGTGTCTCTATCAAGAGACTTCCATTTCCTTGGGGTAAAATTTTTGGCTGCCCTCCACATAAATTGACTATTTCTCTGTTAGCTTTGAAAACATTTAAACGCTCATTTCTTCCGTTTTCAAATTCTAAGATAAAAAAATTTTCATAATTCACTACTTCACAGTGACCAGGTAATACTTCTATTTTTCTATATCTTTGGGTACTATCATCATTTCTCACACTCTCTCTCTTCTTCTCTAGTGTTTTCTTATCATTATTTCCATAACGAATGTAAGGTTCCAACGTTACTATGTTAGAACCCGAGTTGGAGCTGTCTGTGCCGAGGTCCATGTTTGTATTTTCCAGGTCGTCAACAGAGGGGTGGGTTTTTTTGTTATGAGCAAGCCGGGTTATCCACCTCTTATCGGAGGATGTCAGTCCTCCTATCCCATGTGGCCCTATTAGAGAGGGGCTGCCTCTCTTTAGGTGGGCGTACACTGGTCAGTGGGGGTAGTTAGCCCCTCCCACCGTCGACTCCAATGCCTGGCGTCACCCATTACCCGCAAATATGGGTGACTTAAAACCGGATCACTGGAGCCCGACTCTTAACAGACTTGGTCTGCACCCAATGGGGTCTGCCAGAGGGTGATGGCGTCTAAATTGGCACAGGTTGAGATGGAATACCGTTCATCCCACACTGTGCCAAATTCAAAGCAGCATCCAAAGTATAATCGAACATGCCAAAGTCGTCAACAATATCGAGCCCAAAAGGAAGAGATGGGAGAAAAAAGAAATAACCAAAAGTAAAAGAGAAAGTGCCGATTGATTTAGTTAGATCAACAGCTGGGCACCGGGGTCCAGTGGGAAGTAGTTCCCACTGTTCATTAGACCCCAGCTGCTGATCCCTAAGCCCCCCATCCTCATCAAGGCTTCAGCATCTGGGGGGCGACCGAGTGGGAGCTTCGGAGGAAGAGGCCTTGGGTTTTTCTCCTTTCAAAGAAACCTTCGAAGGAGAAATATCCCGTTTGGACTTCTTCCGTCGTCGCGAAAACCTCTCCAACTGGGAGGTAGACCACTCCCAACACTCACTACACCTGTTGTTGCTATCACACCGTAGGCCCCTACAAGAAGGACAAAGGGCGTGAGGATCGGTCTCGACCGCCGACATGAATGTTCCACAGGGGCGGTCGGGAAACCCAGGGCAGGTGCGCATATTCGCAGAGGCCACCTTCACAAACAGAACTAGAAAAAGAAAAAGACAAAAGCATTAAATGGCTGCCAAATGATGGCGAGGATGAGAGCGGACACATCCGACTACCATCCGAGCCAAGAGCAAAGTGAGCTCAAGCACAGGTGTGTGAGAGGGGGGTAGCAAGCTACCCTCCCCTACCCCCGCTAACTAGCGGTGTGGGTAGTAAACCCTCGTTAAAAATTAATGGCTCGTAATTTCAGCTAAGACGAAAGTAATACCCCTATTAAATAGCGTGGTTTGTATTCCAGTTACGGAATAAACTCTCGTGAATACCTGGGGTACTGTGGAAAGACCGAAACACAGTACCCTGAACTGGTAATGCTTCCAATTGAACATGAATCTCAAATACTTCCCGGAAGACAGGTGAATTGGGATCTGGAAGAATGCGTCCTTTAGATCTAGAGTGCACATGAAGTCCTAGGGTCTTATTGCTTGTCTGACTGAGTCGGCCGTCTCCATCCTGAAAGGTGTCTGTTCGACAAACCTGTTCAGGGCCAAGAGGTCGATGACTGGTCTCCAGTCTCCAGACGCCTTTTTCACAAGAAAGAGTCGACTGTAGAAGCTTGGGGACCCATCGAGGACCTCCTGGAGAGCGTCCTTCTCCAACATGGACTGGACTTCTGCCCTGAAGGCAAACTCCTGTGCGGATCCCTTCGCACAGGAGTTCGATAGAATTGGCACTCGAGTCAGTGGAGGGAGAGAGAGCATGAAAGGGATACAATACTCTGAAAGAATCACCTCGACTGTCTAGGGTTAGGCCCCGTGGTGAAGCCACCTCTGCCAGCGGCTTTGCAGGCATCCCCCCACAGGTGGGCAAATGTGAGGAGTGCCTGTCTTATAGGGACCAGCCTCGGCCGGGTCCCTTCTTACCCTTTCCTCCACGAAAGGACTTTTTACTGTGAAAGGCCTGCTTCGCACCTTTTTAACCCTGCTGTTTTGGGTCTCTAGCTCTTTTCGGTTGCAGGTTTTGCTGTGCTTTTCCGCTGTGGCTGAGAGGGGTAGACCAGCTGTTAAGACCTTTTGGATGAGGGAGTCATGACTGGACTTCCTCCACCTCTCTGCCACTGGCTCGACATCCTCGGGATGAAACAAAGAATTGCCCTCGAAAGGAGCATTTCTCAGCCTCGCTACTTCGGCCTCAGGGAGATGTCTATGGAACTTGCCTATGACAGCATCTCTCCTCTTCAGGATAGTGTTGACCCAAAGGTTCACTACCTGATGGGAGAGGAACTCAATGGCCCGAGTGCCAGACAATAGGAAGTCTCCAAAGACTTCCTGGAGGACTCCCGAGACAGGTCTTTAGACAGTATCAGTTGTCCTAAGGATCCTAACCAGAAATCAGCCATGAAGTAGCCTGCATGGCATACTTCGCCACCTTCTCCTGGTTTAGGATTTCAGAGGCCAAAAAGGAGACTGGAAGTCCCGTAAGTTTCTCAAGGGTGTGGCCTTCGAGAGTGCCTCTATAGAGTGGTCGATAGGTAGCGTTGGAAGAGATTCCCCTAGGATCTCGTAGCACCTCCTCTGAAACACATACGGAGGAGGTAGGAGCTTGGAGGACGAGCTGGAGCGGAGAGAGGAGGTGGACCCAGTTGCCTGGGACACGGTCTTCTGTTTGGCACTCTTCAACCCCTTTGACCAGGGCAAAGCTGCACTGGTCCTTTGAGGTTTCTGAGTGCCGTAGAACTAGTCAAGGACCGTTTCTTTTCCATCTAGAGGGGCTGCCAATGGATCTGGAAGTCCATTGATGGAACGGATGCAGGCTAGGACCTGCCAGAAGGCGCATTCCGACTCCTTCCTCTCATCCTCCTTAAGCTTAGGGCTAGCGGATGTTGGCAGAGCGTCGTCCTCGAGATCGCTCTGCCCTTCCACGTCCGAGCTCTCATCCATAGGAGCCCGGAGTGGGTCGAAGTCGTCAACTGGATAGCCTGGGGATAGGGAGACTGCCGAGGAGGTGCTCGCTTCCGGCTGCCTGGCCGAGGATTTGGGGATGGTGAACAAATCCTTCGGTTCCCTCCCACGAGGCCAGAGGTCCTCTGTCCCCAAGGGACTAGAGGACTCCGTCAGCTTACAGGTGGAATGTAAGTCCGTTGCCGTATGGGGTGAGTCCCGTCCGGTCGTAGGTCGTGCCTCCTTAGACACTATCTCGACTGGTAAGGGACAGAAGGAGTCTCTATAGGAAGTAACCCTATCCTCCTTGGGGGGCTAAGGACGAATCCTTTTCCTTTTCCCTTTTGGTCTGGCCTGTGGCGTCTTGAACTGCAGGGGGCTACCCTGAGGTTCATGTCTAATCTCCTCCAGAGGTCTTTTGTGAGGGGATGACTGTCTCCCCTTGCCAGAAGGACCCCCCTGTGCGGAATCTTTCGAACTCCTCCTAGGATCAGAGGGAGGAGAGGACCCTGGGAAGAGAGGAGGCGATAAACTGATCCTAGGTGTGTCACCTAAGGACAGGGAGCGGGGAACGACTCCTTTCATGGCTTGGCGCATTACATTGAATAAGGTGCTAAGCCACAGGGGGTTACGAGCTCCCCGAGGAACTAAGGGGGAGGTCCTCAGGAAGGCACTGCTCCCTGGGTTTAGGAACCTGGGAAGGTTTTCTAACCCTCTTGTCTGAGAGAGGCTTCCCTATAGGCAAGATCGGCACAGGCCTACCATTAGGGATAGGATCTGTGCTCGGTTGCACAGGCGACTGTTGTCTCTGTTGAGGCCTAAGGGGCTTGAGAGACGGATTGTGAGCGCCAAGATTGTCGTGTGGTCGTGCGACGAACTGTTGGTAGGCGAAAGGGTGCTTGTGCGCGCGCCCTTCACGATTGCACGCACCTTTTTTGTGCTCTAGAGCGCATAAGGTTGTTTGCACGCATGGCTCGCAGTACGTTGTTCGCGCGCATTATGTTGTTCACGAGCATGGCGTGCAACAGGTTGTTCGAGCGCATGGCAAGCAACAGGATGTTCGCGCATACCACAGGATGAACCCGCGCGCCGTGTTCGCCATTTTGTGTGCGTGCGACAAGTTGGTCGTGCGCGTGAGAGCTCTCAGGTTGGTGAGAGAACTCACTGCTACGCTCACCCGAAGGTTCATGATAGCTTGTGTTGTGTGAGTATGAACGATCAACACAACGAGTTTGAAAACTCTCTGTCATAAAAAGAATGACTATGGTCACGAGAACCCGAAAGTTCAGCGTGAACTGTGTTGCGCGAACCCAAAGAATCAACGCAACGAGAAACCAAAGTTTCTATGTCACGAAAAACCGAAGTGTTAGCGTGACTAAAGTTACGAGAGCCCAAGGGTTCAGCGTAACTCAGGTTACGAGACCCCAAAGGGTCAAAGTAACGAGGAACCGAGGTTCCTCTGTCACGAGACCCCGAAGGATCTGCGTGATTGACGGTACGAGAACCCGGAAGTTCAACGTAACCATCGTTACGAGAGCCCAAGGGTTCAGCGTAACAAAAACCCGAAGGTTTCAAGTCGCGAGAGCCCGAAGGTTCGGCGCGACAGAGACCGGAAGGACTCCTGCTGTCATGAGAACCCGCAGGATCAACATGACGAGAGCCCGAAGGCTCACGATCACGCCAGCCCAAAGGGTGATCGTCACGACACCCCAGAGGGTCAACATGAGGAGAACCAGCAGGTACAAAAAGACGTCTCCTCACAGCCCGAGGAGGAGAATGTGCGGGGTGGAGAGGGGTTACCCACCCCTCCACTCTACGAACCTCCGGAGACGAACGTTCAACAGACTCCGCCCTAGGGGGAGACTGATTAAGGTCTACCGATAATTCCTCGGCAGGGGAGGAGAGTTCACCCGAAGGAGAACTATGCTTATAACAAGGTTCTCTTTCCGCACCTGGAGGAGAACCTAAAGCATAAGGAGATTGCCGATGTACAGAGGCAACGTTCTCTCATGAACGAGAGATATGTTCCCCCGAAGGGGAAGCTTGCCTTGGAGAGACCCCTGCCACCACCCCTGGTGGGTTAGCTAACTCCTCGGCGTCAGAACCAGACCCTCGGCCTGACCGACAGGCAACAGCGCCTGCGCCCCAAAAGAGGAGGATCAACCTCCACAGAGGGAGGAGATGACCGCCTTCTCTCTGCTCCCCTTCAGAGGAATTCGAGAAGAACTTCCTTCGTAGGGGGACCATCGACACCCAGCAATGCCCACAAAGACACAAGGTCTGGAAAGGAACAGGCGCTCCCTGGGGGAAGAGAAGGAGCCGACTCACTAAGGGGACCTGCCTACCTCGCCTATCCCACAGGGTTGACCTGGAGTCACAAGCCCTGCGCTACTGCTCGACCGTGCCCCAGAAGGCAGGGCATGTAGTACGGTACGGTTCGATTTGTTTTTTCGTAATCCGTACCACGCATTTTTACCGTACCGTAATTTTGTACAGTACCTTAAAATTCATACCGTACCGTACTAGTACGATATTTTATCGTACCGTAATTTCATACTGTTTCCGTAACTACTTTTTTTTTTTTTTTTTACATTGCAGTTCATATAGACATAACATGGCACTTTTACTACTACTACTACCATTACCACCACTGCCACTTCAAGAAGATTGGAGTTATGTAATACATTAATGATATAATACAATTTTATTTTGCTAAGGTTACAAAATGAAAATGTTCAGGTATACAGTATTAGGCATTCATACAGTTTTATGTGTTACAGCATAATAGCATTACAACGTCAACAATATCCTCTTTTAGACCCAGTCTTAAATCATTAAGAATATAGCGCAACCCAGAGAATGTGCGCTCTACCCTCGCTTGAGTAACAGGCAGAGCAACTGCTACTTCAGCAAGATTTTTTAGCGCACTTTCTTGTTGATAATGCCACCACAGGAAAATACATTAATTTTTACTGATACGTGAAGCTTCGGCGAACATTTTGATATGCGGCGGGGCTTGGCTGCTTGCGACACCTATCTGATTTTGGTACGGAAATGGTACGATTAAGTACGAAAAAAAAAAATTGTACTTTTGTACCGTACCGAACTCGAAGGAAAAAATCGTACCGTAATATCGATCCGTACTTATATCCCCCCAAAAAATGAACTGTACCGTACTACATGCCCTGCTGGAAGGGCCTGGTCGAGGATTAGCTTCAGACAGAGATTTGGGCGTAGAGGAAGCAGAAGCCCGCAATTTCTTTGATTTCGAGGAAGACCCCGAAAGCGAAGATTTGCGTTTAGACTTCTTCTTCTTACGCGCAAATCTTTCCCACCGGGAGGCAGGCCACTCCCTACACTCGGAACAGGTGTTGTCCCGTGAACACTGAGTTCCCCAGCAAGCCAGGCATAAAGGGTATGGGTCCGTCTCCACGCACGACATGAAGGTACCGCAGCGGCGACCTTCAATCCCTGGACATGTCCGCATAGCGGGACATTAACCAAACACACACCGATACACACAAAAGAAAAAGGAAAAGTAATAAAGTCCAGGCAGTTTTCTTTTAACGGGAGAGAGACGGCACGTCCGCACTCTACCGAGCCAAAAGCAAAATTGGTTACTCAACCTACAGGTGTGAGTGAGCGGGGTAGCCAGTCTACCCCAACCCGCTTACTAGCGGATGGGGTAATTATCTCTCGCAAAAAATTATCTTGGCTGATTTTCAGCGTTGCCGAAAGTAATACCCTATAAATAGAGAAGGTTTGTATCTGTGTCGGAACAAAATAGAAGTACAAAATTAAGGTTATCATAAAAATGTTAACTTGATTTTCTTAAAAAAAAAAAAAATTATAGCAAATCTTTGGGATGTCATAACTCAAAAACATACTTATTCTTACTTACGTACATTTTCCTCACTTATTTATTGTTCGATTTTAGAGAAAGATATTATTGAAAAGAGGAATAAAAATGCAGAAAATCTGGTCTGAGGAATTATAATTGTATGGTTATTGGAAATTTTTAAACAATTTTTCAGTTTAAAAAAAAGAAAAAATATAAATACAGTAACAATAAAATGAATATAGAAAAAATCCTCAGACTAATATGTTCAAACTCCAAATAGAACCAAGCATGACAAATAATATGTAATTCAATGCCTTATTTTTTGAGAAAAATCAAATAAATTAAATTTATATTTTTTCCATTTTTATTCATAAAAAATACATTTATGGTCCAATTCCAATAAAATTTGTAGAGAATCAGCAGAGTAGTATTACAAACAACATAAGGTAAAACTATAGAAATCCAATGATATTTGCCGTATTTGGCTTGTAAAGCAGACGATCCCCTTAAATAATCCCGTTTTGTGACCTGGGAAGGGGAGTCCAAGGGCTTGCCCCTGGCTAGGGGTTGTGACCTGGGAAGGGGGGTCAGGGGGATTGCCCAAGCTAGGGCCAGTGACCTGGTAAGGTGGGTCCAGGGGGAGGGGGCTTACCCCTTGGCTAGGAGTTGTGACCTGGGAACTCCTAGGTTAGGTTAGGTGGGTTTGTTAGGTTCTGTAACCTCTTACAAATCTAATGTTAGATAATCATGCTTTTTCCTGTTTTTGCATACTCAAAATCACAGATTCCTACCCGAGTCCCTTGAGAATGGGGCCCAAAAGTTCAAATTCGTTGAAAGCACATCATTTCCATTAGGAGTAAGTTTTTTCTTCTTAGAAATGTTGGCCCGTGTTTTCATATAAATTTAACAAATATTCAAATAATGTGGATATTATAAAAAAAAATGTGTTATCATAGGACCAGGGGGGGGGGCATTACTCTGACCCTAGATAAAGGTACATCATTCTACTTTGTGGTTCACCATTAAAGAATGGTGCAATATCAGTTAGGACATTGAGACTCATAATTGAATAGACTTTTGCAAATACAGTGGAACCTCTACATACGAATTTAATCCGTTCCAGAACCAACTTCGGATGTAGAAATTGTTCGGATGTCGAAACGAATTTTCCCATAAGAATACATTGAAATAGGATTAATCCGTGGTTGAGCCCAAAAACCTATGATAACTTCTTAATAAACCACTACACATAATTTTCCCATGAGAATAATGAACACTAAATTAGATAATAGACATGTAAATAAAAAGAATAAACATGTAAATAAGAAGAATTAGCAAAAAATGATAAATAAGAAACGGGTTTTTAGCGTCACTTTACCTTAGAAACTCCAGCGCAGGTGTTGTTCGTCTTTGCTACGCAGAGAGGAGAGAGGAGACGGACGGACGGCGAGGAGGTAGAGAGGTTAACTACGATAAACGTAACACTACCGTAACTTATTCTAACTTACACTAAGTGAACTTTAACATAACTTAGCTTATTTTTTTTTTTTTTTATATTTTATATTTTTTTTTTACATTTTCTTTTTTTCTTTTTGATGATTACGTAATTTTAATCACTATCACTTACATTTAAAATTGACTGAATTTCTTTTGCTTCACTCTTTTCCGTTTTCTCTGTTTCACTTTCTTCCTCTTCACTCTTTGCCGTTTTCTTCGGTTCACTTACATCCTCTTCATCGTGAGTTCGCTTCGCAGTTTTTTTAAAGAAAGCATCGATAGATAATTGCTTCGTACGGCTTTTCAGAATGTTTCGAAAGTGCGTTAGGCAAACATCATCGAATTGAGAAACTACACGACAAACCTGCAATTTCTTTGGATGGTATTTGTCGATGAAGTCGACCACGTCTTGATATTTTCCTAACACCTCTTTTATTTGCGCTGAACCTAACACATGTTCTACCTCCTCGCTCTCTTCCTCGTCATCACTCATGTGCTCCGACATAGCATGGAGTTCCTTGAGCTCATCCGTCGTCAGTTCGTCGTGATGTTCGGCGACGAGTTCCGTAACGTCATCTGCGTTGACCTCCAGACCCATAGACTTGCCAAGGGAGACGATTTCCTCTACGGCTTCCGCTGCACCGACCACGGGATCAGGTTCGGGGTCAAAACCCTCGAAATCTCGGGGAGAAACTGCATCAGGCCACAGCTTCTTCCATGCAGAATTGAGGGTCCGTCGAGTTAATCCCACCCAAGCCTGATCAATGATCTTTAAGCAGTGCACGATATTGAAGTGGCCCCTCCAAAATTCACGCAAAGTTAAGTTGGTGCTTTGCGTGACATTAAAGCACTGCTTGAATAAGTGCTTGGTGTACAGCTTCTTAAAATTAGAGATGACTTGCTGGTCCATGGGCTGGAGGATAGAGGTGGTATTTGGTGGAAGATACAGCACCTTTATGAACTTGAATTCATCGAAGATATCATCTTCAAGTCCGGGGGGGTGAGAGGGTGCATTGTCAAGGCATAGCAGGCACTTTAAAGGAAATTTCTGCTCATGAAGATACTTCTTCACAGAAGGACCGAAAACTTGGTTTACCCATTGCACAAAGAATTGCCAAGTGACCCAGGCCTTCGAGTTGGATCGCCAGAAAACATGAAGCTGATCCTTATCGACGTTGTGTGCTTTAAAGGCCCTAGGGTTCTCCGAATGGTAGACAAGCAAGGGCCTGACTTTAAAGTCCCCGCTAGCGTTGGCACATAGAGCAAGAGTCAACCGATCCTTCATTGGCTTATGCCCAGGCAATTTCTTCTCTTCAGCAGTGATGTAGGTTCGACTCAGCATCTTCTTCCAAAACAGCCCGGTTTCATCACAATTGAACACCTGCTGCTCTACGTAGCCTTCTTCCTTTACGATATTTTCGAATTTCTTAACAAAGTCAGCTGCAGCCTTTGTGTCCGCACTAGCAGCCTCTCCGTGGCGAACAACTGAATGAATCCCGGACCGTTTCTTAAATTTCTCAAACCAGCCACGAGATGCCTTGAAATCATCTGAGGAAGGCTCGGTTGAACTCTCCCCAGCATCACCCCCAGAGCTCTCCTCCTTCAAGTCCGTAAAGATGGCGTGCGCCTTCTCGCAGATAACGGTTTCGGTGATGGTGTCGCCAACGATCTCTCTATCCTTAATCCACACTAGTAGAAGTCGTTCCATCTCTTCTATGATAGGGGTACGGCGTTTGGAAATTATAGTGATCCCCTTAGAAGGTTTCACTGCTTTAATAGCTTCCTTCTGTTTAAGGATTGTCGAGATCGTCGACATATTACGGCCATACTGTTTAGCATGTTCACTCACGCGGATGCCACGCTCATGTTTTTCAATAATTTCCTGCTTAATTTCTATAGAAAGCATTTCCTTCTTCCTTTTCTCACCACTACCACTACCACTGCCAAAACTAAGCCTTTTTGGACCCATGATTTACGTAAATTATCGTTAATGGATGCACGTAAAAAATCACGATTAAATCACAGTTAATATTAGAACGCACAGAGCACAACCGCAAGAAGCCGACGAGAACAGAGGACTGACCCAAGCCGCGCTAATTGAGCGTCCCTCTGAGGTCGATGTGCTGCCTTCTATCGGTGGAAATAAAAAACACTTCAGGCGCTATGAGCACCGACTACGCGTACGAGTATTGTTTACTTCGGGTGTCGAAAAAAACATTCGGGTGTAGAGTCGGAACGTGTTCGAATTGTACTTCGCGTGTCGAAAAATTCGGATACAACCGGTACGACGAAAATTGCTACTTCGTGTGTCGAAATAAAATTCGGGTGTAGAGTCAAAAATTTGCTCGAATTTTACTTCGGATGTTGGAAAATTCGGATGTAGATACGTTCGGATGTAGAGGTTCCACTGTACACTATTTTGAATACCATATACTACTAGCAGAAACCTCTATTAACAAGGTTACAGATTTTCACAACGAATAACTACTCATTTTACTCCTTTTGTCATCATAGCACAGCATCGTAAGCGTTCTTCAAACTGGTAGTTAAAAAAAACACTGATAAGTGGTGCTTCTGCCATAAGTGACTCGTTCGAACAAAATAAAGGGCCCAACGTTTTATCATTTAAACCTGTTTGTTATTTATTTTCAATAAATTGCTCTAATTTTATTGATCCTGTTCATAATAAAAGATTACGGTAGAAACGTATGTTTGAAATATTTAGTCTGATCATTGGAATTGAAAGCCAAATCCATGTTCCAATAAATTCTGGAGTGCAAAGCTACAACTCACCCCTTTGTTAAGTGTGTATTTACCCCTTTAAGTTTGCGTAATTGATAATTAACACCAAAATACATGCCCACGGGGCTAACATGTGTAGTGAGTTATGTTCCGCTTGCCAGAACATAGGAGCAATGAGATAATGTTTAATGGCGAGCGAAGCGAGCATACGGCAGAGTAAAAACCAATAAATCATTAGCTCAATTAAGTAAGGTATTTGTAATACAATGATTGAACACTTACAAAAGACTCAATAAAAATGGGATGGAAATCCTCGTTTTCTATGCGTCTGGAAATCCTGGCAAACATAAGTTCGTGTTTTGACAGAGTTTCACTACTGTTTAAAGGCTACTCATGAATGGCAGGGGCAAGAGACAGTGACATTACCCTTTCAAGTAGGACAATGCTCTAGAGACTGACCGCATATACATATGATCAGTGCCCAAGCTCCCTCTCCACTGAAGCTAGAATCAAGGAGGACCAGGAAATGGCTGAAGATGACTCAGCAGACACACTTATAGGCTCCCCCAAAACCCCCATCCTTATCTCACAAGGATGGTGAGATTGCAGCAACCAAAGGAACTAACGAGTATGAGCAGGAATCGAACCCCAGTCTGGCGTTCACCAGTCAGGGATCGGCCAGCATCGGTTTTGATTACAGTAACTTTTATCATGATTACAGTAACTTTTATCATGATTACTGTACTTTTATGACGATGACTGACGGAAACAGTTATAAAAAGTTAATTTAAACACAATTAGACAAATACGATATATTTTAAGTTGTTTCGAACATAATTGATGACGATACCTATCACAAAGACAGCTTTTCAGGTATGGTAGTTGACCTACCGTAACTCAATAACTATGGATTTCCGTCAGGAATTATCAAAATCATTCAAAACGCTGCAAAATGCACTAAAAACCAAACTTATTTTCTACAAACTGTTTATTGCACCATTCTATATTTTTACTGACTTTGTTAGGTGGGGATACCTTAGGCTAAGACAATACCCATCTATTTCCTTAGAAATCTTGCGTGATGAAAAATATAGTTAGCATAGAAAACGGGAATGAAACTCGTCTTTTCAATGGAAAAAACATCAGACTTTAAAATAATCTTGCCGCTGAAAAGATGAAAAATTAGCCCTTAATCAAAACCAATTAATTTTCGATACAAACAGACAACAAAATCGTTCAAAAACTGTAGAAATGGGGCAAAATTTTTTTTTTTTACCAAAGCTTTTCAGAACGGAGCATATGTAATCAATCAATGATTTGCCTACGTTAGGTTGCTTTCAACTATACAGCAGGCCTACAGCACTGCTCATTCCATCTAATACTTCAACAATAACTTTTATATCATCACTTTACACCAATTTTCCATGAAATTTCACTTTTTCTCTAACTAACATTTAAATTTCTTACTAAATACCTTGTTACTAGGCTACACCTTATATTACAAGTGCCAGTATAAAATACAGTACAATTACGTAAGGTAGGATCCCATCAGATAACAAGCTATAAACAATCATTAATTAGGGTGTTACAGGTAGACATTTATATTCTATATGTTGGCGCTAAGTCTGCCTTGCAGAAGCAGAAACCCTTAAAGAATGAAAAAGAAAAAATTCAATCAAATCAAATACCTTGTTGATCGTTGCCTTTACGCATGGGGAGTGTTAAGTTGTATGGTAGCCTGAATTAAAAGGGAGTTTTTTTATCATAATTCGGTAGTAGTGATCATAACTCCCTACGAACTGAGAGATAAGAGATGTTCATTTAACCTCGAGAATATCACCGATTGACACAAAGTTCACTTAGGATAATGAAACATGAGTGACGTCTCACGTGAAGACAGCAGTGATGTACCAACCACAGTTACAACACTATCACTATTAGTCAGTCTAAGATTATCTTTTATCAGTGTAGTCACTGATTCTCTCATAATTAAATTTATATGTCAAATTCCGAGTCTGAGAATAGAAATTAGAATTACTGAATTTACTGTACTTTCACCATTCATGATTCGAAAACTTTGTTTTGCCAGAGATGCCAAATTCACCAGCTACTTAAACAACTAACAAAATCCTTTTCATGTCACTACAATGTCGTAACAATTTTTGTAATGTATTGGAAATAGGGTAGATTGCTTTATCGTGAGAAATTACATAATATTAAAAAAAATTTATAGAATTATAATATAACCTCTCATATGTAATAATTTGTTTCAAGTTTCTTCTTCTCTGGAAAACGTTCTAGAGACACCCATACGTCATAACCAAACATCACTAAACAATTTCGCTCTTATTTGTATGGCACTAATCGGTTAATACTAGAGAGCCTTTATATAAGTCATTATCATCTCCTATGACTATTGACACAAAGGGCATCGGTAACTCGGTTAGATTTCGCCAGTCTTCTCTATCTTGAGCTTCCAATTCAATACTTCGCCATTCATCATTTCCTACTTCGCGTTTCATAGTCCTTAGCCATGTAGACCTGGGGCTTTCAACTCTTCTAGTGCGTTGTGGAGCCCAGCTGAACGTTTGGTTAACTAATCTCTTGGGGAGTGCGAAGAGCATGCCCAAACCATCTACATCTACCCTTCATCATGATCTCATCCACATATGGCACTCGAGTAATTTCTTCTAAGTTTCATTTATAATCCTGTCCTGCCATCTAACTCCCAATATCCTTCTGAGGGTCTTGTTCTCAAATATACAAAATCTATTGAAGATTTTTTCATAGTCATACCATAACTCGTGTTCATACAGTAACACCAATCTCACTAAACTGACATATAGTCTGATTTTTATATGTAGTCTAATTTCAGGCGATTTGATTTCCAAATTTTACTTAACCTAGTCGGCCATTGCCTGATTTGCTTTTTTCAATCTTTCACTAAACTCTAACTCTAAAGACCCTGTATTGGTGATATACTTAAATGATTTTACCTCGTTAATCCTTTCTCTTTCTAATAATATTTCATCTACCATTGCATACACTGTTCTCATCATCTCTGTCTTTCTTCTATTTATCTTGAGCCCCACCTCGTGTGATATCTCAAACATTCTGGCAAGCAAGCATTGCAAATCATGTGGTGTTTTGCTATCAAGAACAGCATCATCAGCATACTCTAGGTCTGCTAAATCCCATCACCAATCCAGCCCAATCCTTCTCCGCTATCTCTGACTGTTCTACGCATTACAATTTCCATAAGAACGATTAACAGCATAGGTGACAACACATTCCCTTGGAGTACTCAGCTGTTTACTGGAAATTCATTTGATAAGACTCAATTAACATAAACTTTGTACCTGCTATGCTCATGAACAGACTTAATCAAATTTACATATCTAAAAGGAATTCCATGATAACGCAGGACACTCCACAAAATTGGCCGGTGCACACTATCAAAGGATTTTTCATAGTCCACAAATACCACCAAAAGATGATTTCTATATTCTACGCATTACTGTATAACATGTCTCAAAATGAAAATTTGGTCAGTGCAACTTCTGCCTTTTCTAAATCGTGCTTATTGATCTCTCAGCTTTTCACCAATCTTTCTCTCGAGATCTTTTTGGAATAAGCATACTATAGTTTTTAATAACAACTGACGCCAGTGTAAAGTCTCTGTAATTATTGCAATCAGTCTTGTCTCCCTTTTTTGCTATTTTTACCAAAACTACATTTGATAGAATTCCATTTGTGTATATTATTATTATTATTATTATTTGCTAATCTATAACCCTAGGTGGAAAAGTAGAATGTTATAAGCCCAAAACAGGGAAAAGAGCCCAGTGAGGAAAGGAAATAAGGAAATATATAAACTACGGGAAGCTATTAAATTATGTTATTTAAGAACAGTAATAACATTAGAATAATCCTTCATTTATGAAATATAAACACTTAAAAACAAGATGAATATAAATTATAGGAAAGTGTGCTCGAAGCAGTACTTATTTTGTAGTTTTTCCTTATTTCCTTCCCTCACTGGGCTAATTTCCTTGTTGGCGTCCATGGGCTTATAGCATCCCGCTTTTCCGCCTATGGTTGTAGCTTGGTTAGTAATGATAATGATAATAATCGAGTGTACCCTCAAGCAAGAGGACTCTAACCCAAGACAGCGGAGGACCATGGTACAGAGGCTATTATTATTATTATTATTATTATTATTATTATTATTATTATTATTATTATTATTATTATTATTATTATTACTTCTTAAGCTACAAACCTAGTTTGAAAAGCAAAATACTATAAGCCCAAGGGGTCTAACAGGGAATAGCCCAGAGAGGAAAGGAAATAAGTAGCAATGAGATTAAAAGTACGATAACTTTAGAGAAATCAATGTTATTGTACGACAATTTTACTTGAAGGGCGACAATTTTGAAGTCCTGGTACGATATTAGTAACTATAAGAATAGTGACATGTCGACTTTTTCGGCAAGATTCAAAATTTCACAAAAAGTTCTTTCATTGACATATGTGATCATTGGTTATTGCGTGCTCTCGAAATTTGTGCCTTACATTTATGACTCGACTAACTATGTGCGTAAGAAAGTGAAGCTTATACTTCTTTTGTGATGCCGGACAAGGAACCACTATTTGCCACTCGAACTAGTATTGGCTAAGGGTATGTAGACAGTCCTACTAGGCTAATGAAGTTAGTGATGACCAAAAGTGGTAGGTTACAAACGGTGTCATATTTGGGTAGATATATGATACTTTAATTTCTAGCCAAATACAGGAACCGTATATTTTTAGTACTCGTTATCTTGTGTTCTATTTATTCATGACCTTGATTATTGGGGCAAACCACCCCTTCATGAGTTTTTGGACCCCCTTATATAAAGACAATTATGGGGGACCCCAGTGGGAAACCGAGGTTTTTAGTTGAGGAAATGTCATAAACGAGTGATTTACAGCAATAATGGTCAGTAATGCAAAATAAGAACAAGATAATCAGTTGGAAAAATATATGAATCATGTAGCCTAAGTGGCTGAACAAAGGCCAAACATGATTATTTATCATTTGAGATTTGTAAAAGGGTACAGAACCTAACAAGCCTACCTAACCTAACCTAGGAGTTCTCAGGTCACAACCCCTAGGGGGGTTGCCAAGCCCTCGGAGCCTCTTCTCAGTTCATAAACCTTCCCTCGTCACAGCCCCTAGCGGGGGCCAAGCCCCCAGACCCCCTTCTCATGTCACGACCCCTAGCTAGGGCAAGCCCCCGGACCGTCTTCCCTGGTCACAAACTAAAACGAAATCACAATTCACAAATAAATCCTTACCTCAAGTTTGGGAGGTTGAAGGCTGAGGGTCTTCCGTTGACAAAGGAAGAACTGTCACCGACCGTGTCTTAGACGTAAATGGGTGGGGCTACAGTTTGGCGGCTTGAAGCAGGAAATTATGTAAGCGCTCGGACCTCTTGTGCTGGAAAAATAAGCACACTTTAGCTTGCTAATTATTGGAAAAATGAAACTGAATATTAAAATATGTATTATAGTAATTTTTAGCTGTCTGATAAAGACATAACGAGATATTGAATAAAATATTCTTTTTTAATTCCGCCACGGAGACCGTAATTCTTTATTTCCTGCCATAGGCTTTTGATGTTTTGAGTATGTATACCTGTCTTGGGATCCACAAAATTTTGCGAATGATTCGCAGCGAGGTGCACATCAAGCGTAGTGGCGAGATCTTTGTATCCTTTCCTTGAATCACTGTGGATTACGCTCCCCGCCTTGATATAACGTTGTATAAAGGGCACAAGGGTCTCGGCATTTCTTGGTTGGTCCACCAAAGGGACCACAAACATTTTTTTGCTCTCCTGCTCCATGCCACCGAACACCCATACACCAGACGAAGGCCTACCTCTGCTATATTTCGACCTCCCAAACTTGGATTCATCCACTTTGACAACAATGCCAGGCCCACCAATAGACGGCAAGTTCTGGCAGTAATTTTCCGCGACTACCAAACTATAAGACCTCTAGTCAACCAAAGTTTGTAATGTCCAGGCAAGGTTATAGGTGACATCGCTGTGCGAATAGGGCCTTTCAAGGAAATGATTCACGAACAGCAGTATTTCCCATAATTGAAAGCGAACCTTTTCCAAGAAATTGCTCTTAAATGCGGTTACGGAAAAAACGCATGCACGACGCTTTCCCTTCTTAGCAACCTTGACTGATCGATTACAAGCCCACTGATTAAGAGATCTAAAGATACACGCTGTTGGCAGGAAGGGCATTGAACGTCTGAAGGGATGACTCCATGGTTCTGTAGGAACTCATATGCCCGTTTATTTTCTCTGAAAAAGAGGGAATGTATCTCCCACTCCCTCAGAGAACAACCTTGACATATGGAAGCCATGATGAACCTGAAGAGAAAAGGGGGTGGGGATAGGTGTTGTAAAAGAACATCCAGGAACTTATGAAGAACTACTTGTAAGTTGTTAATTGGTTTAAAAAAATCATCTGACAGATACGTAGAACTACTTGTAAGTTGTTAATTGGTTTAAAAAAATCATCTGACAGAAACGTCATTGTAAATGCACAGAAAGCTCCGCAATCCATGGAAAAAAAAAAAACCCATGCGCAGTAAGTCCCCTTCAGTCTCTCAGATGTAAACAATGGACTTGGAGTAAAAAACATACTTCACATTTTAATCGACATTTTAATCGCCCGATACGTAAGTTATTATGGCCCAGCCCCCATTAAACATATAGAGAAAAACAACAAGCTAGCCAGCACTCGTCCATTTCTTATAGCAAATTTAATTTTCGCTAGCAATTAAACATCATATATTAACGCGTATTTGTTTATTGTTAATATGCAACTGATGATACTGTAGTTTGAAAATAGACTTTTGGGTTTGTTGTCAGTATAGACACTAAATTATGGAAGTGGTTAGAAGGGTATTACTGTACTTGCTGCCAGACAATAAGTAAAACTTTGCCAAAGTAATCACATTTTGTCCTGTTTTCACACACTCAAAAGTCATAGGTTCCCAACTATGTCTGTCGGGAAGGGGAGGAGGGGTCATAACATTAGAATGTCTTATTTGCGTTGGAAATAAAGGTTAAATTCGTTGAAAGCACACCATCTAAGCTTTAAAACTAAATTTTCAAATCAAATATCAGAGTTTGATTGAAACTGTAATTTTACCGTCATTTTATCGTGCATTCCAAGGCATTCATTATTTCACACTGCATATTGCTCATTTATTGCCAAATTCACACTATTAAAGCACTTGGAAAACAAGAAAGTTTTCAGTTTCCTAAAACAAGATAGTCTTCAGGTTCCTCTTGAAAGCCTTAATATCTTCAGTCTTTTGGATGACTAGTGGTAGCATAGGCGCCTTTGTAGTTTGTTTGAGCAGAATGTAACACTACACTTTACAAGGTAAACAAACATAAGAACACCACCTAATCTAACTTAGGAGCCATATCCTTATCTACTCTGGAGGCTTCACCTCTGCAACCCCTCCTTACACTACTGTATTCATAGCTTACCCTGTCCCAATGAACTACATTCACCCTTTAGGTTATTGTATAATCTCGGGTTGGCATATTTAAATGTTCTAGAGCTTACAGTAGACATATTCATCTAGGTACCAATAATTTGAAACCATCTAACTATTCTCGTGTCAACATGTTTTGTTGGCTGCACATGTTCAAATTCTTTTAGATATTTAGGACGTCGAGTTCTGATAACTTGATGGCTTATTGTTCATATTTCAGACTCAATTCTTGTGTTAATAGGTAGCCAGTGTGATTTTATAGTTCTGGTCAGAACGACATGTTCTAGTAAAAATTGCTGTTTGTTCCGTAACCGAAATACAAACCACGCTATTTAGATAGGGTATTACTTTCGGCGTAGCTGAAATGACGAGCCATTAGAATTTTAACGAGGGTTTACTACCCCCTCGTTAGTTAACAAGGGGGTAGGGGAGGGGTAGCTAGCTACCCCTCCCCCCTCACACACCGGTGAACTAGTTCACTTTGCTTTTGGCTCGGGTGATGAGCGGACGTGTCTGCTCCCAGCCTCGCTTTGACAGCCATTAATGCTTTTTGTCTTTTACTGTACTTACTTTTTCTTATACTTAATATATATATATAAACATTCTTTATGTTTATGTATATATTTGTGTATAGAAATATAGTAAGTTTCCTTTTCAGTGTTTTTGCTATTTGTGTAGTGTACGACAACGTCACCGGCGTAGTAGCAGGCCACCACGGTTTCACGTCATGGGGTGTGGCCTCTCCCTTGGTCCTTCGGTCGTTCCTTCGGCTTCCGATAATTCGGCCGCCGTGGGGAATCGTCATCGCTGGACTTTCTTCATCTGTTTTCTTCGCTGCTCCTCCTTTCCTACAGGGAACTTGGATTCTCAGCGAAGGGAACGTGGGAGTTTAGATTGACTACGGTCTCTCTCTCTACTCGAGGTCGTTCACCCTTTACTACTACTACGTACTATAACGGAAGCTTCTTTCCCGTGCGGATTGGGTTGCTATTCCGTTGATTTGTCTCAATTATTTTTAATGAAATGTAATTGTATTTTTTTAACTTGTCAGCAGTCTGGGAGAACACTTCCCTTCGGGGGTCAGTGGTTCTTACTTTTTGTGAACATTCCTAGATGAATTACATAATTATAATTCTGTTATGATTCTGTTTTTGTTACAGTTCTCCGCCCTCCCCCTTCTTCCGTGAATGTCAGTGGGGGAGGAGGGCGCATACTTAATTTGTAATTCTTGTTTTCTATTCCCTCGGGGTTTCTCTTCAGAATTCCTCCCGGGGGAATTTCTGTTAACTAATTATTTTATTTTCCCAGTTAACAATGCAGTATTTCTTCGTTTGCCTAAAGTGTGCCAAAGAAGCAGAGCTGCCCTGTTTGTGCCTGGGTAGGCTGCTGTTGCTGCTGTCTCTCTAGGACATCGTCATGGGCGTGATCCCTTCTCTTAGAAGTTCTCCTGTGACAACTGTCAGCTCTTTAGTTCATCTTAGAACGCTAGGAGGTTCGCCTCCAGGGGTAGGTAACTTCCCTTCCAAGGGAGGTTCCCTTCCCAGGTGTGAGTTTGTTCCCCAGCAGAGGGGGAACTTCTCATACGTTAATAATTCCTGGATGGGTTTTCCTGGTCCTCAGGCGGTTATGCTCTTGGTGCTGAGCGACCGCACTTGTAACCATGCTCAAGGAGCTGAGCGGTTGCAAGGCCGGGCGCATGGAAACTTCAGGTGGCTATGCTCTTGGGGCTGAGCGGTCGCACCTGCAGCATATGCTCAAGGGGCTGAGCAGCTGCAGGATCAGTCTTGTGACCTCTCTCGTTCGCGAGGGAGGCCACTCGTAAGGACTCCTCTTCGGAGGATTGCTCCTTATAGGTCAGCTTGCTGATCCAACGGCCCTAAGGGGCGCCATCACCAGTGTCTTCAAGTCTCTTCTACGAAGTGTTCACCTCTCTCGTTCGCGAGAGAGGACACTCATAGAGACTCCTCTTCGGAGGATTGTTCCTGTTTAGACCAGCTTGCTGTTCGGGACCTCTCCGCAGAATTGTTCACCATCTCCTAGACCTGCTGACCTGCTGTCTCCGTTCCTGGCTGCTGACGCTGTGGGCGCCCACACACCCCGTTATCCAACGGGCACCGGTCCCTTCGGGGCAAAAGGGGCTTTCTCACACTGTGAGTAAGTCCCTTAAGCGCCAGGTATCCCCTGCGCGCTAACGCGAGCGCGCGCTTGTGCGCAAGCGCTCGACTACTGTTCCTGCTGTTCCTGAGACTTCCATCCAGAGAAATCCTGTTCCAGTATTCTGAGTTAGCACACAGGCTCTCACCAGTACTTCAGTCTGCGAGTGTCTCTTAGTCTCTTCTTTGAAGGGCACCTCTCCCGTTCGCGGGAGAGGTCTCTCATAGAGACTCTTCCTCGGAGTAGCAAGCAGAACTTCCAGTGTTGATCGTCCCAGTTCCTGATCGTCCTGTCAGCTGTCCCTTCATCCTAGCGCGTGCGCGAATGCTCGCCGACAATCTTCTTACGCCAACGATCTGCGTACGCGCGCAAGCGCGGACGATCTTCTTTTCCGCGCAAACGCTGACGATCTTCTTACGCACGCAAGGGCCAACAATCTTCGAGCGCCGACGATCTTCTTTCGCGAGCGAGCGCTGACGATCTTCTTACACGCGCAAGCGCCGACGCTCTTCGAGCCCCGTCGATCTTCTTACTCGCACAAGCGCCGACAGTGTTCAAGTGCCAACGATCTTCTTGGCAGCCGATCTTCTTTGGCGCGCTAGCGCTGACGATCTTCCTACGCACGTAAGCTCCGACGATCGTCACCGCACAGGCTCCGATGGTTCCCCGCTCCGACGATCTTTTTACCCGCACAAATGCCGACGATCTTCTTGCGCGCACAAGTGCCGATGATCTTTAAGCGCCGTCGATCTTTAAGCGCCGTCGATCTTTAAGCGCTGTTGATCTTCTTTTGCGCTGTTGATCTTCTTTTGCGCTGTTGATCTTCTTTTGCGCTGTTGATCTTCTTTTGCGCTGTTGATCTTCTTTTGCGCTGTTGATCTTCTTTTGCGCTGTTGATCTTCTTTTGCGCTGTTGATCTTCTTTCGCGCTGTTGATCTTCTTTCGCGCTCAAGCACCGACGATCTTCAAGCGCCAACAATCTCGTACGTGCTCGAGTGTGTTTTCAACGGTCTCTCACGCGCGACCCCCGGGTTTTTCCCCATCGCGCGAGCGCCAGCACGCTCCCTCTACCGAGGTGAGGCATTCTCCCACCGCACCAATGGGAGAAACCCCACCTCGAGCAGGAGAATCGTCCCGTGTTGGGGCGATAAGAGCCCTCAGACTTCATTGTTGGAGTCCTGTATCCCTCCTAGGAGTGAACCGAAGGAATCTAAGAGTCCCCCCAAGTAGAGTCTTTGGGGACGGGGGACTTTGCTGCCAGCTCTTCAGGGGGAGAGCGGCAAGAGTCAGAGCATGCCTTCTGGCAGGTCTTGACTCTGATGAGGCATCTCAACAGGTTCAAGGACCCTGAGGTCCCTCCTCGTGAGGGCAAGGACACGGTCCTGGACCGAGTCTTTGGCACTCAGAAACCCGCTAAGGCCAGTGCGGCTTTGCCCTGGTCCCAAGGGGCGAAGAGTGCCAGGGATAAGGGTGAGGGCCAGCTCTCCGAGCTCGCCTCCTCCAGCCATTCCACTACTGGCAACAAGCTCCTCCCACCTCCACCAGAGGAGGTATTTTGGGATCATGGAGGAGTTTGGCTTAGCTCTTCCGTTGCCCTCTGTGTAGGAGCTTACCAAGGGAGTCCCTCTCGAGAGAGACTCTAGCCGGCAAGTGAATTTCTCGGCGACAGAGATCCTAAGCCAGGAGGAGGTCTCGAAATGTGCTCTGCAGGCTACTTCGTGGCTGGACGTCTGGTTGGGGTCTCTTGGCATCCTGTTGCGATCGGAGAATCTCTCCAAAGAAAGCACCAGGAAGGCACTGGTGACCTTCCTCCTTTTGGGCACCCGCACCATTGAGTTTCTGGCCCACCAAGCCTCGAACTTGTGGGCCAATTAGATCTTGAAAGGACGTGATGCGGTGGCAGAAAGGTTCCTTTCGAAGGTCCCGGCCTTCGAAGTCTGCAAGCTCGGACACACTTCCCTTATGGGAAAGAGTCTGTTTGAGCCCAAAGATGTGGAACAGGCAGCTGAGAGGTGGAGGAAATCCAATCAGGACTCTCTCCTCTAAAGGGCTCTCACAACAAAGCCCTACAAACCTCCAGCACCTCAACAACCTCACCCGTCCAAGACGACGAAACTGACAGTGGCAGCAAAGACGACGGTGTCCAAACAGCAGCCCTTTCCTGTCAAAGACAAGAAGGGCAAAAAGTCCTCAAGGGGAGGCAAGAATCCTAGAGGCAGTGGCCGAGGCCGCAAACGCTAGGATTGACAATCCCCTTGCATGTCCACCAGTGGGGCGATGCCTACAAAGTTGCGCATTCAGGTGGCAGCAACTCGGGGCCGATTCCTGGACGATTTCCGTAATCAGTCAGGGATATCGCGTCCCATTCACAACATTTCTACCTCCCCTGACAGTGAATCCAGTGTCGTTGAGCTCATATGCCATGGGATCGGTAAAGGGGCTAGCCCTACGGGCAGAAGTCGAGACCATGCTAAAGAAGGATGCTCTCCAAGAGGTCGTTGACGGTTCCCCAGGCTTCTTCAGTCGACTCTTTCTTGTAAGAAGATGTCTGGAGGCTGGAGGCCAGTCATCGACCTCTCAGCTCTGAACAGGTCTGTCAAACAAACTCCGTTCAGCATGGAGACAGCAGACATGGTCAGACTTGCAGTGAGACCACAAGACTTCATGTGTACAGTGAACCCTCGTTTATCGCGGTAGATAGGTTCCAGACGCGGCCGCGATAGGTGAAAATCCGCGAAGTAGTGACACCATATTTACCTATTTATTCAACATGTATATTCAGACTTTTAAAACCTTCCCTTGTACGTAGTACTGTTAACAAACTACCCTTTAATGTACAGAACACTTAATGCATGTACTACAGTACCCTAAACTAAAACAAGCACAAATATTAAAGGCGATTTTATATCATGCGTTTCCTAAACACGCTAAAAAGCACGATAAAAAATGGCAACCAATGTTTTGTTTACATCTATCTCTGATCATAATGAAGAAACAAACTGGAGGTAGAGCTTTGCTTATTACCCAGACATATTTCCCATACTTTTCCCTTAGAACTACATCACATCTTCCTACTTTATATATATATATATATATATATATATATATATATATATATATATATATATATATGTATATATATATATATATATGTATATATATATATATATATATATATATATATATATATATATATATATATATATATATATATATGTGTGTGTGTATATATATATATATATATATATATATATATATATATATATATATATATATATATATATATATATATATATATATATATATATATATATATATGTATACACATATACATACCTACATATATACATACATACATATATACATAAATACATGCATACATATATATATATATATATATATATATATATATATATATATATATATATATTACTGTATACATATGGGTTATGGAAAAAATCCGCGAAGTGGTGAATCCGCGATGGTCGAACCGCGAAGTAGCGAGGGTTCACTGTACACTGGATCTGAAGGACGCGTACTTCCAGATCCCAATCCATCCGTCTTCAAGGAAGTACTTAAGATTCAGCCTAGACAACAAGATCTACCAGTTCAAGGTACTGTGTTTC
Source organism: Palaemon carinicauda (assembly GCF_036898095.1). Classification (NCBI taxonomy): domain Eukaryota; kingdom Metazoa; phylum Arthropoda; class Malacostraca; order Decapoda; family Palaemonidae; genus Palaemon; species Palaemon carinicauda. The sequence continues at coordinate 6,530,422 of NC_090727.1, read as the reverse complement.
GGTCTCTCCACAGCACCTCAGGTATTCACCAGAGTGTTCACCCTGATATCTTCGTGGGCACACAGGATCGGCATCCGTCTACTCCGCTATCTGGACGACTGGCTGATCCTGGCAGACTTGGAGTCGACCCTTCTTCGACACCGGGACAAGCTTCTGAGACTTTGCCAAGATCTAGGGATCGTGGTAAATCTCGAGAAGTCTTCTCTGCTTCCATCTCAACAACTGGTATATCTAGGCATGATCTTGGACACCAATCTCCACAAGCCTTTCCATCAGACGACAGGATAGCAAGGCTGAGGAGGGTCGCAGATCCTTTCCTCAGATGAGAAGAACTCCCAGCCCAATCATGGTTACGTCTTCTTGTTCACCTTTCCTCCTGGCCCGTCTAGTTCCAAATGGGCGCCGCAGGATGAGATCCCTGCAATGGTGGCCCAAGTCCCGGTGGAATCAAGGTCACGATTCCTCGGACGTTTTGGTCCGTATGGGTCCTGCAGAACGGTTGGACCTTCAGTGGTGGGTGACAGACGAAAACCTCCGAAAGGGAGTGGATCTTCTCGTCCTTCCCCCGGATTTGATGCTGTTCTCGGACGCCTCAAAAGAAGGGTGGGGGCCCCACGTTCTGAACCACAGGACCTCAGGCCTATGGTCAGAATCAGAAAAGTGCCTCCACATAAACCTGCTAGAGATGAAGGCCGTACATCTGGCACTTCAACAGTTCCAACAGTACATGGCGGGACACTCCGTGGTGGTGAGGAGCAACAACACCACGGTAGTGGCTTACATCAACAAGCAGGGAGGTACCTTTTCACAACAGCTATCCCATCTTGCAGTAAAGGTATTGAGATAGACCGAAGTCCACTTGTTTCCACTATCGGCTCGCTTCATTCCGGGCAAGGAATGTGCTCGTCGACAGTCTGAGCAGGGCATCCCAGATAGTGAGTACCGAGTGGTCTTTGGATCCTCTAGTAGCCAACAAAGTCCTGACTTTGTGGGGTTCCCCGACGGTGGATCTGTTCCCGGACCCCAAGGCACTCTGGCAAAATGCCTTCCAACAACGGTGGGTGAATATCGACGTTTACGCCTTTCCACCGTTCTGTCTGATGAGAAGGGTGCTCAACAAGACAAGAATATCGGTCGACCTGTCAATGACCTTAGTAGCTCCGCTATGGCATCACGCAGAGTGGTTCCTGGACCTTCTGCAGCTCCTAACGGAACTCCCGAAAGAACTCCCTCCTCAACAAGATACTCAAGCAACCACACTGCAACATCTCCCACAAAGCCTAAGCATCGCTGCGGCTTCACGCCTGGAGACCATCCAACATCTCCTCACAGAGAGAGGGTTATCGTAACAAGTTGCGGAAAGGATGTGTCGACACCTGCGAAAGTCATCCGCAGGAGTCTACCTGGCGAAGTGGAGAGTCTTCTGTGGTTGGTGTCGTGGAAGGGGTATCTCTCCACTCGATGCCTCTATTCCAGCAATGGCGGAGTTTCTCGTGTATTTGCGGGAAGAGATGCGCCTTTCAGTCTCGGCAGTGAAAGGTTATAGCTCAGCCTTAATTCTTGCCTTCAGGCTAAAAGGAATGGACATTTGCTCCTCGCTGGAACTTTCTCTACTCATACGAAGTTATGAACTTACCTGCCCTCAGTCGGAAGTGCGACCTCCTCCAGGGAATGTGGTTTGAGTCTTCAGGTCTCTTAAGAGACCTCCGTTCGAACCATTACGCCAGGCTTGTGATCGCCACCTGACTTGGAAGACGGTGTTCCTACTTGCTTTGGCCTCGGCCAAGCGAGTCTGCGAACTTCATGGTCTCTCGTATGACATCGCCCATTCAAGGGGATGGGTAGAGGTTACGTTCAGGTTTGTCCCTGAGTTTGTGGCCAAGACTCGAAATCCATGAGTGCCGGACCCCCGGTTCGACCCTTTCCGGATTTCGAATCTCCGTTTTGTAACAGATGACCCAGACCATCTCCTACTGTGCCCAGTAAGGAGTCTGAGGCTATATCTTAAGAGAAGAGCTGCAATTCGTCCTCGAGTGCAAGCGTTGTTCTTGAGCACAGGAAGGACGAAGAGGAGGGTCACTAAGAACACTATCTCAGCATGGATTCGCAGGGTCATCCACCATTCCCTGAATCCAGACCCTCCTCCGTCACGTCGCCCTAGAGCACATGATGTCAGAGGCATCGCTACGTCCCTGGCATTCAAGAGAAACTACTCAGTGACGCAGGTTCTACAAGCAGGGGTTTAGAAGCATCAAATGACCTTCACAGCCCACTACCTGCAGGACGTGATCCACAGGTGGCTCGATACGTTCTCTATCACCCCTGTGGTTGCTGCACAACAGCTGGTTTAAACCTCAGGCTCCTTAATGGACAAGCAGCAGAAGGTTGAGGGCATTGTCACCCGGTTTTAGTCTGCATGAATGAAAAGATATGCCTGGCCCTTATTCGTTTCTTCATCCTCCCCTCTCTTGGGGAAAGCAGCATCCTGGGTTCTCTGCACAGCTGACCTCAAACCATTGCAGGTAAACAATGCTCCCTTGTGTTCCTAGTATTAAGATAATACGGTTGCGTCCCCCTTACCCTTATGAGGTAGTATTGGGAACGTCCTAACCTAGAATTCCATCTAATGGACTCCAGGTCAACTTCCTAGGACGAGTCACACTTCATTCCTTCACACACACGCTTACGTAGGCCGCGGTCCTTGCAGAGCTTGGTACTAGCAAGGTGCAGGGACTCCTTATCTCGAGTTCTACACACTCAGATACTGAGTCCCTGGGCAAAAGCCAAAAGCCAGTAACGGCTGGGACTTACCACCCTTCCTAAGGGTTAAGTCACCCAATTTAAATAGCGTGGTTTGTATTTCGGTTACGGAACAAATAACAAATTCGTAGATGATTTGTATTTTTCCTAACCATACAAACCTTAGCTATTTAATCAAACTTGCCCGCCAGCCCTGTCCCCCGGGAAGTCCTACCTCTAAGCAAAGTGAACTAGTTCACCGGTGTGTGTGAGGGGGGAGGGGCAGCACCCCTCCCCTACCCCCTCGCTAACTAGCGAGGGAGTTAGCGAGGGGTAGTAAACCCTCGTTAAAATTCTAATGGCTCGTCATTTCAGCTACGCCGAAAGTAATATCCTTTTTAAATAGCTAAGGTTTGTAAGGTTAGGAAAAATACAAATTATCTAGGAATTTGTAATTTTTACTATAGGAAAAGATCGTTGAAAATTATTTATTTTAGGGGCTAATAAATAGTTAAGAGATATACTCTACTAAACCTACTGATTATGGGGCTACCCAGTTCGGAACCATGGGTTTAGATTGTGAAAAACAAACCTATTCTTGTTTATAAATAATGGTAAAATTAATATTTTCTTTATACAGTACATTATTTTCTGAGATGCATAATACTGTAAATCTAAGGAAAATTGACAAAATTATAGCCTATGCATCCTATAATATGTTTATATTTTCATTTATTTGTTGACATTCTGTGAAGCAGTCATATTCGCTCCTGTTCGTTCATGTGTACGTGTCTTGGTGCACACTAACCATTTTAAGTTTTCTGCGCATTTACTCTTGCTCATACGTGTTTACCTACCTTTGTTGCCTAATGCCGAGTTGTTCCGTAACCGAAATACAAACCACGCTATTTACATTGGGTTTACCTTTTAGCGTAGCTGAAATGACGAGCCAATAGTTTTAACGAGGGTTAATTACCCCCGCGCTAGTTAGCGGGGGGTAGGGGAAGGGTAGCTTGCTACCCCTCCCCCCCCACACACCGGTGATTTGCTTCACTTCACTTTTGGCTCCGGCGATGAACAGACGTGTCTGTCCATCGTCCTCGTTGACAGCCTTTAATCTTTTTTCTGCTTTTTCTCTACAGCGTGTGTGTGTGTTAGAAGTTGACCACCTTTATTATTGCTATGCGTACATGCCCTGGAATTGCCGGCCGCCCTTGTGGTACCTTTATGTCGGCCACGGATACGGATCCTCACACCCTTTGCCCGCAGTGTCGAGGCCGACGGTGTGATGAGGAAAATATGTGTAGTGAGTGCAGGGAGTGGTCTGCCTCCCAGTGGGAGAGGTTTGGCCGCCGGCGTAAGAAGAAGTCCAAGAGAGACCGTTCTCCTTCTGGGGTTGCCTTGAAGGAGGAAGGTTCTCGGGACTCTTCTTTCGTCGCCCAAACCTCCTCCGAAACTCCCCCTCGTTTGGCTCCTAAGGAGAGTCGGCCGAGTGGTAGCGCCGGCCCTAGGTGAGACCACAAGACTTCATGTGCACACTGGATCTAAAGGACGCGTACTTCCAGATCCCAATCCATCCGTCTTCCAGGAAGTATCTAAGATTCTGCCTATACGACAAGTTCTACCAGTTCAAGGTGCTGTGTTTCGGTCTCTCCACAGCTCCTCACGTGTTCACCAGAGTGTTCACCCTGATTTCATCTTGGGCGCACAGGAACGGCATTCGTCTCTTCGTTATCTGGACGATTGGCTGATCCTAGCAGACTCGGAGTCGACCCTTCTTCGGCACCGAGACAGGCTTCTAGGTCTTTGCCAGGATCTGGGAATCGTGGTAAACCTCGAGAAGTCCTCTCTGCAGCCGTCCCAACGACTGGTTTATCTAGGCATGCTGATAGACACCAATCTCCACAAAGCCTTTCCATCAGACGGCCGGATAGCAAGGCTGAGGAGGGTGGCGGAACCCTTCCTCAGGCGAGAAGAGCTCCCCGCCCAGTCGTGGTTGCGTCTCTTAGGTCACCTGTCCTCCCTGGCTAGTCTGGTTCCAAACAGCCGCCTCCAGATGAGATCCCTACAGTGGCGACTCAAGTCCCGGTGGAATCAAGGATCCGATTCTCCGGACATTCTGATCCCGATGGGATCTTTGGAACGGACGGACTTGTGGTGGTGGTTGGTCGACGAGAACCTGCGGAAGGGACTGAGTCTTCTCGTCCTCCCCCCGGAATTGACTATGTTTTCGGACGCGTCAAAAGAAGGGTGGGGGGCGCACGTTCTGAACCAGAGGGCCTCAGGCCTTTGGTCAGAATCAGAAAAGTGCCTGCTCATCAACCTGCTAGAATTGAAGGCCGTCTTTCTGGCTCTTCAGCAGTTCCAACGGACCCTGGCGGGTCACTCCGTGGTGGTGATGAGCGACAACACCACGGTAGTGGCTTATATCAACAAGCAGGGAGGCACTTTTTCGCAGCAGCTATCCCATCTTGCAGTAGAGATTCTGAGGTGGACCGAAGTCCACTCGATAACACTATCAGCTCGCTTCATTCCTAGCAAGAGGAATGTGCTCGCCGACAGTCTGAGCAGGGCCTCGCAGATAGTGAGTACCGAGTGGTCTTTGGGTCCTCAGATAGCCAACAAAGTCCTGACTTTGTGGGGTTCCCCGACTGTGGACCTGTTCGCGACAGCGTTGAATTTCAAGCTGCCTCTGTACTGCTCCCCAGTCCCGGACCCCAAGGCACTCTGGCAAGATGCTTTCCAGCAACGGTGGGACAACATCGTCGTGTACGCCTTCCCACCGTTCTGTCTGATGAGAAGGGTGCTCAACAGGACCAAACTATCTGTCAACTGTTCGATGACTCTGGTAGCTCCGCTATGGCATCACGCGGAATGGTTCTCGGACCTTCTGCTGCTCCTGACGGAGCTCCCGAGGGAACTTCCTCCACGACACAAGCTTCTCAGACAACCCCACTCCGACGTCCCTCACAAGGCCGTGGCCTCGCTTCGGCTTCACGCCTGGAGACTATCCAGCGTCTCCTCACGGAGAGAGGCTTTTTGCAACAGGTTGCGGAGAGAATGTCTCGGCACTTGCGAAGGTCCTCTGAGGGAGTCTACCAGGCGAAGTGGAGTGTCTTTTGTGGTTGGTGTCATGGGAGGGGTATCTCTCTACTTGATGCCACTATTCCAGCAATAGCGGACTTCCTCGTTTATCTGCGGGAGGAAATGCGCCTTTCTGTCTCGGCAGTGAAAGGGTATCGCTCAGCCTTAAGCTTGGCTTTCAGGCTGAAAGGCGTGGATATTTCTTCCTCGCTAGAACTCTCTCTACTCTTACGTAGCTATGAGCTTACCTGCCCCCAGTCGGAAGTGAGACCTCCTCCTTGGAACGTGGTTCGGGTCCTCAGGGCTCTTAAGAGACCTCCCTTCAAACCATTACGCCAGGCCTCCGATCGCCACCTGTCTTGGAAGACGGCTTTCCTACTCGCTTTGGCTTCGGCCAAGCGGGTTAGTGAACTTCATGGTCTCTCGTATGACATCGCCCATTCAAGGGGATGGGGGGAGGTAACGTTCAGGTTCGTCCCTGAGTTTGTAGCCAAGACTCAGAATCCTGGAGTGCCGGATCCTCGGTTCGACTCTTTCAGGATCGCGAGTCTCCGTTCTGTAACAAGCGATCCAGACCAGTTGCTACTATGTCCAGTGAGGTGTCTGAGGCACTACTTGAAGAGAACGGCTGCGGTCCGTCCTCAAGTGCGAGCTTTGTTTGTGAGCACAGGCAGGACTAAGAGGAGGGTCACCAGGAACACCATCTCAGCTTGGATTCGAAGGGTTATCCACCATGCCTTGAATCCAGACCCTCCTCCGTCACGTCGCCCTAGGGCACACGATGTCAGGGGTGTTGCTACGTCCCTGGCCTTCAAGAGAAACTTCTCTGTGACGCAGGTACTTCAAGCTGGGGTCTGGAAGCGTCAGACGACCTTCACAGCCCACTAACTGCAAGACGTGACCCACAGGAGCCTCGATACGTTTTCTATCGGCCCTGTGGTGGCTGCACAACAGCTGGTCTAACCTCAGGCTCCTTTATGGACAAGTAGCAGTAGGTTGAGGGCGTTGTTACCCGGTTTTAGTCTGCGTGAATGAAAGAGTATGTCTGACCCTTACTTCTTTCTTCATTCTCCCCTCTCTTGGGGAAGCAGCATCCTGGTCCTCGCATAGCTGACCTCGACCTCTGCAGGTAACCCATACTTCTTTGTGCTCCTAGTATTAAGCTTAATACTGTTGCGTCCCCCATACCTTGACGAGGTGGTATTGGGAACGTCCTGTCCTAGATTCCTATCTAAAGGTCTCAAGGTCAACTTCATAGGACGAGTCACACTTTGCTCCACACACTACTTATGTAGGCCACTCGTTCCTAGCGATGCAAGGAACTTGTGAGGTGCAGGGGCTCCTTTTCTCAAGTGCTGCTCACTGAGGGATTCAGCCCCCGGGCAAAGCCGATGTCAGTAAGGCTGGGGACTTTCCACCCTTCCTAAGGGGTAAGTCACCCAATGTAAATAGCGTGGTTTGTATTTCGGTTACGGAACAAATGACAAATTCGAAGATAATTTGTATTTTTCCTAACCATACAAACCTTAGCTATTTACACATATTTGCCCGCCATCCCTGGCCCCCAAGTCAAGTCCTACCTCTAAGTGAAGTGAAGCAAATCACCGGTGTGTGTGGGGGGGAGGGGTAGCAAGCTACCCTTCCCCTACCCCCCGCTAACTAGCGTGGGGGTAATTAACCCTCGTTAAAACTATTGGCTCGTCATTTCAGCTACGCTAAAAGGTAAACCCAATGTAAATAGCTAAGGTTTGTATGGTTAGGAAAAATACAAATTATCTTCGAATTTGTCATTTTTAATCTTTTTGTGCATTAGCCCTACTCCCCACTTTCTTTCGATCAATAGTATTACTTGTGCTTGCAGTGGCGTCTTGTGGCTAAAATCAGTGGGGGTGCTGCTCAAAAAAATTTTAACCATTGTTTGTTCTGACACAGATACAAACCTTCCGCTATTTATAGGGTATTACTCTCGGCAACGCTGAAAACTAGCCAAGACAATTTTAGTCAGGGATAACTACCCCCATCCGCTAGTCAGCGGAAGGGGGTGGGGTAGACCAGCTACCCTGCTCACTCACACCTGTCGGTTGAGTAACCACTTTTGCTTTTGGCTCGGTAGAGTGCAGACGTGCTCTCTCTCTCTCTCCCGTTAAAACAAAACTGCCTTGACTTTATTTACTTTTCCTTTTTCTTTTGTGTATCTGTGTGTGTTTGTTATTGTCCCGCTATGCGGACATGTCCAGGTTGTGAAGGCCGCCGCTGCGGTACCTTCATGTCGTCCGTAGAGACAGACCCTCACCCTTTGTGCCCGGCTTGGCGAGGACATAAGTGCGCTGGACAACACCTGTTCCGAGTGTCGGGAGTGGCCTTCCTCCCAGTGGGAGAAGAAGAAGTTTAAGCGCGAATCTTCGCCTTCGGGATCTTCCTCGAAATTGAAGAAATCGCGGGCTTCTGCTTCCTCTACCCCCAAATCTCTGCCCGAAGCTACTTCTCAACCAGACCCTTCCGGGGCATGGCCGAGCAGTAGCGCAGGGTTTGTGACTCCAGGTCAACCCTGTGGGATAGGCGAAGGTGTGGGCTCCCCTAGTGAGTCGGCTCCTCTAGTGAGTCGGCTCCTTCCCCTCCCCCAGGGAGCGCCTGTTCCTTTCAAGACCTTGTGTCTTTGTGGCCATCTCTGGATGTTGTTGGCCCCCCTTCGAAGGAAGTTCTCCTCGAACTCCTCCGAAGGGGAGCAGAGAGAAGGCAGTCATCTCCTTCCTCTGCGGAGATTGATCCTCCTCTTGTGGGTGCAGGCGCTGTTGCCCGTCGGTCAGATCGAGAGTCTGGTTCCGACGCCGAGGACTTAGGTAACCCACCAGGGGCGGTGGCAGGGCTCTCTCCAAGGCAAGCTTTCCCTTCGGGGGAACATATCTCTCGTTCGCGAGAGAAGATTGCCTCTGTACATAGGCGATCTCCTTATGCTTATGGCTCTCCTCCAGAGGCGGAACGAGAACCTTGTCATGAGCGACGTTCTCCTTTGAGGGAACTCTCCTCCCCTGCGGAGGATTTATCTGTAGACCTTGATCAGTATCCCCCTTGGGTGGAGTCTGCTGAACGTTCCTTTCTGGAGGTTTGTAGAGTGGAGGTGTTCATAACTCCTCTCCACCCTGGACGTTCTCATCCCCATGCTGTGAGGAGACGTCTATAAGAACCTGCTGGTTCTCACGTTGACCCTTCGGGGTCTCGTGATGATCACTCTTTGGGCTGGCGTGATCGTGAACCTTCGGGTTCTCGTCATGTTGATCCTGCAGGTTCTCATGACAGCAGGAGTCCTTCGAGAGACTGTCGTGCTGAGCCTTCGGGGGTCACGCTGCCTGAAACCTTAGGGTTTCAGTTATGCTGAACCCTCGGGCTCTCGTAACAATGGTAATGTTGAGCCTTTGGACTCTCGTTCCATCAGTCATGCTGACCCTTCGGGGTCTCGTCACAGAGGAACCTCCGTTTCTTGTTACGTTGACCCTTTGGAGTCTCGTGACCGGAGTTACGCTGAACCCTTGGGTTCTCGTAGCTCTAGTCACGCTAACACCTCGATGTTTCGTGACCGAGAAACTTTGGCTTCTCGTTGCGCTGATCCCTAGGGGTCTCGTGACAGTGAAACTTCTGTTTCTCCGGTTTCTCATTGCGCTGACCCTTCGGGGTCTCGCAACACAGTTCACGCTGAATCTTCGTGTTCTCGTGATCGCTGTCATTTTTTATATGACAGAGAGTTTGCAGACTCTCGTTGTGTTGATCGTTCGCGCTCGCACAACACAGGTTATTGTGAACCTTGGGGTGAGCGTAGCAGCGAGTACTCTCGTTACAATGAGAGATCTCGTGCGCACGACCAAATTGGCGCGCACGACCGGATTGGTGCGCACAGTCGATTCGGCTCGCACAACTGATTTGGCGCACAACCAATTTGGCACGCACAAACCTGGTGCACACAACCTTAGGCACGCCATGCAAGCGAACAAGGTGCGTGCAATCAGCGCCATGTTGAGGTGTGCGCATGTGAACAGCTTAGCGCACGCGGGTAATCTAGTGCGCGCAGACAGTTTAGCGCGTGAGCACGCGACCTTCTTGGCGCTCACAATCAATATTTTGTGGAATCCTCAGGCAGTGAGGGGGTTCCTAGCCGCACGAACTATGACAGGGCGCGCGATCGTGATTCACGATCCTCTGTTGCTCCCTTCCCGGGAACATCCCAACCAGGAGTAGGTTCTCGTGAATTAACAACCTCATGGAACCAAAACCTTCCCGAACGAGATATCGTCTCCCTTTTTGGGGGCAGGGGTTAACCTTCCTGCAAAGAGAGACTCCCATCAGTCTCTCAAGTCTCATAGGCTTTTACAGAGACAACAGTCTCCCACAAGACTACGCCCAGATTCTATCCCGAAGGGTAGGCCTGTGCCAATCCTGCCTGATGGGAAGCCTCCTTCAGGCAAGAGGGTTGAGAAACCTGCCAAGGTTCCTAAACCCAGGGATCCATGTCTTCCCAAGGACCTCCCCCTTAGTTTCTCTGGAGCCATCCCCCTGGCTTCATACCATATTCGATGTAATGCGCCAAGCCATTACAGGAGTCATTCCCCGCTCCCAGTCCTTAGGTGACATGCCTAGGATTCCTTTGTCACCTCGTCTCGTCTCAGGGGTCTCTCCTCCCTCCGATCCTAGGAGGAGTTCATAGGATTCCGTGCATTCGGGCCCATCTGGCAAGGGGTAACGGTCATCCCCTCACAAAAGACCTTGGGAGGAGAATATGCAAGAACCTCAGGGTAGCCCCCTGCAGTTCAAGACGTCACAGGCCAGATCCAATTGGAAAAGGAAAAGGATTTGTCCTTCGCCCCTAATGAGGATAGGGTGACTTGCTACAGAGACTCCTTCCGTCCCTTACCAGAGATAGTGTCTAAGGAGGCACGACCTGCGACTGGGCAGGACTCACTCCCTGTGGCAGCGGATTTACATCCCACCCGTAAGCCGACAGAGACCTCTAGTCCCTCATGGACAGAGGACCACATGCCTCGTAACAGGGAGCCGAAGGATTTATTCACCATCCCTAAATCCTCGGCCAGGCTTCCTCCGGCACTGCCTCCTAGGCAACTGGAAGCGAACACCACCTCGGCAGTCTCCCTATCCCCGGTCTATCCCGTTGACGACCATGACCCACTCCGGGCTCTTATGGCTGAGAGTTCGGATGTGGAAGGGCAGAGCGATCTCGAGGACGATGCTCTGCCAGCTGCCGCTAGCCCTAAACTCACGGAGGATGAAGGGAAGGAGTCAGAACATGCCTTCTGGCAGGTCCTAGCCTGCATCCGTTCCATCAATGAACTGCCAGATCCATCGGCAGCCCCTCTAGATGGAAAGGAGACGGTCCTTGACCAGTTCTATGGCACTCGGAAACCTCATAGGACCAGTACAGCTTTGCCCTGGGTTGAAGAGTGCCAAACAGAAGGCAGTGTCCCAGGTAACTGGGTCCTCCAACTCTCTCCGCTCCAACTCATCCTCCAAGCTCCTACCACCTCTGTATGTGTTTCAGAGGAGGTACTACGAGATCCTCGGGGAATCTCTTCCAACACTGCCTCTCGATCACTCCATAGAGGCGCTCTTGAAGGCTACACCCTTCGAGAAACTCGCGAGACTTCATCTCCTTTTCGGACTCCAAGATCCTTAATCAGGAGAAGGTGGTGAAGTACGCCATGCAGGCTACTTTGTGGCTTGACTTCTGGTTGGGATCCTTTGGGATCCTTTGGACAACTGAATCGGTCTAAGGACCTGTCTCGGGAGTCCTCCAGAAAGTCTTTGGAGACGTTCTTATTGTCTGGCACTCGGACCATCGAGTTTCTCTCCCTCCAGGTAGTGAACCTTTGGGCCAACACTATCCTGAAGAGGAGGGATGCCGTCATAGGAAAGTTCCATAGAAATCTCCCTCAGGCCGAAGTAGTGAGACTGAGAAATGCACCTTTCAAGGGCAATTCCTTGTACCACCCCAAGGATGTCGAATGGGTGGCAGAGAGGTGGAAGAAGTCGCGCCAGGACTCCCTCATCCAAAAGGCCTTAACAGCCAGGCCTTATCCCTCTCAGCCACAGCGGAAATCACAGCAAAAACCACAATCGAAAAGGGCTAGAGACCTAAAGCAAGAGGGTCAAAAGGGTGCAAAGCAGGCCTTTTGCAACAAGAAGTCCTTTCGTGGAGGAAAGGGAAAGAGGGGATATGGCCGAGGCCGGTCCCAATAGGCCAGGCAATCCTCCCATTTGCCCACCTGTGGGGGGATGCCTGCAAAGCCGCTGGCAGAGGTGGCTTCACCACGGGGCCGAACCCTGGAGGGTCGAGGTGATTCGTTCAGGGTATTGCATCCCGTTCACGCTCTCTCTCCCTCCACTGACTCTAGTGCCGATTCCATTTAACTCGTGCGAAGGGATCTGCACGGGAGTTTGCCCTCAGGGCAGAAGTCCAGACCATGATGGAGAAGGGCGCTCTCCAGGAGGTCCTCGATGGGTCCCCAGGCTTTTACAGTCGAATCTTTCTTGTGAAAAAGGCGCCTGGAGGCTGGAGACTAGTCATCGACCTCTCAGCCCTGAACAGGTTTGTCGAACAGGCACCGTTCAGGATGGAGACGACTGACACTGTCAGACAAGTGATGAGACCACAGGACTTCATGTGCACTCTAGATCTAAAGGACGCATACTTCCAGATCCCAATTTATCTGTCTTCCAGGAAGTATCCAAGATTCATGTTCAATCGGAAGCATTACCAGTTCAGGGTACTGTGTTTCAGTCATTCCACGGCACCTCAGGTCTTCACGAGAGTATTCACCCTAGTATCATCTTGAGCCCACAGAGTCGGCATCTGTCTCCTAAGATACTTGAACGACTGGCTGATTCTGGCAGACTCGGAAAGCCCTTCTCCACCACCGAGACAAACTTCTAAGGTTTTGCCAGGGTCTGGGGATTGTGGTAAACCTCGAGAAGTCAAATCTGCTTCCCTCACAAGAACTGGTATACTTAGGCATACGATTAGGCACAAAGCGTTCCCATCAGACGAAAGAATTCAGAGTCTGAGGGAGATAGCACAGGTCTTCCTCAGTCGGGAAGAGCTCCTGGCGCAGTATTGGCTTCGCCTTCTTACCCACCTCTGTTCCCTGACTCGACTGGTCCCCAACAGTCGCCTCAGGATGAGATCCTTCCAGCGGCGACTGAAATCCCAGAAGAACCAGCACACCAATTCCTGGGATCACCCAGCCCGCATAGGACTAGAGGAACAGTCGGACCTCAGGTGGTGGTTGGCAGTTCATAGACATTCTCTGAGGTGAACCAGAGACAATCCGTATACTCAATAGAGGACATTAAAAATGCAGAAAAATCGGGCGATGTCTCAGGGCAAAGTTCTGTTTCAGATGACCCTAACCGTGCTGTTGTGTTCAGGTGAGATACATCTGACTGCGCCACTTGAGCCTCGAGCTCTGACCGATGTTTCAATCTACCATCTGAATGTTGGAAAGGGTTTGGTTTTTGAGGTGACTCAGGAATGGAGGACAGTTCCCTCTCTAATATTTGTCTGATCAGTGAGACGAGGCCTCCACTCCATGACTCGAGGCTGAACTAAAGGTAGGTCAAGAACTGGACCTCTTGACCTAGTCCATGGTGGACTATATCCACTAGAGGTAGGATTTTTTCAGGCAACTGTCGGGCGTCATAATAGGGTGGCTAAAAGCCAAGAAATTCATGATCAGGACAAATGGACACTGCCGAGTCAGAAACAGGGCAGAAACAGGGCTTCCTAAACTAGCAGGTCTTGACAAATTTGTACTGGTACTCTTGGAGCCAGCAGAAAGTGGTTCCAATAATGGAATGCTGGAAACTTCCCAGAATTCCAAACTCCCTGGAGGATGAACGACACCTTCCTCTCGGAAAGAGGAGGCTAAGAAATGGGATGTTGGAAATTCGGGCACAAGAGAGAGAACCACCAATTTTTGAGTCAAAATCAGGGTTTCACACATTTCAGTGGGGCTATTCTCCCACAGTTGGAAGACCACACGATCTCGAATAGGTGCAGGCTTCAATACAGGAGTCTCATACAAATTTTCTGGGGGATATAACCAAGCATCCAGTTCTCTTTTCGTCTCTTCCTAGCCAGCTTAAGAATGGGTTTAGGCTGAGTAATAGTTCTTGTAGGACAGTAACTTTTCCTTTGTTGTCAGGACTTGTTACAATCCTGAAACAAAGGGTATGATGCTACTATTGCAGCCACCCCATAGGAGTCACCATCACTACAAGAACCAGAACTCTCCGAGACTTCAGAGGAAGTCAGACTATTATCTACAAGTCCTGGACTATTCTGAGTCAAGGTTATAGGATCAGGACCCCTCGAATACCAGAGAAAGTGCCTCCTAAGATAGACTGGAGGTTCAAGCCAGACCTTTAACTGGATATGATGAGCTTTTACCAGTTCACCATCGGGCAGTCTGTGTAGCTCATAGGTGACCTTATTCTCTTGTACCTTAGTAACACGGAGTACCCCCTCAAACTTGGGGATGAGCTTGTTTGACAGGTGTCCCAACTGGTGCATCTTCTTAAGAACCAGAGAACCCTCCTTAAACGGTTTTTTACCGAGGATGTCCTTCAGCCCATGGGTCTCTGGTCTGCTGACAGCAACAGGATACTATCAACATCGTGAGCACCCTTCAGTATGTTCTCAGCTGGAGTGCAGCCAATCTCATTGTGGTGGGAATTGTTGTAACTGAGAACTGCCTGGGATAAGTACTGGTCCCATTTCCGAGATTCCCCAGAAATCACCCTCAGTAGCTTACCAATGGTACTGTTCACCCGCTCCACTGCACCATTACTAGAGGGCTTATACGGAGTTGTTTTCACATGGACAACATTGTACCACTTCAACAATTCTGTAAATTCCCTTGAAATAAACTCAGGGCCGTTATCAGTCATTATCCGGACTGAAACACGAGGAATAACAGGAGAACTCTGTCTTCAAGCACCTGGCAAATTGTACTTCTCTTCTTATTCCTTATGGTTACTGCCGTCACCCACTTAGAATAATGGTCGACTACCATCAGACACCCAATAAAACCAGCTCTGCTTGTTAGGAGACTCACAAGGTCCATAGCAACCAATTCAAAAGGAGAAGAGGTCACTATCTTCAATTTTGGCGGGGCAACATCCTCCCTTGAAACCTTATAAGTCTGACATTCCCAACATGTCTGGCACATACCCCTGATTACACTAATCAAAGATTTGTGCCAAACGAGTCAATAGAGCACTGCAGTCATTTCCCCGATCCCCCAGTGAGCATTCTGGAAGTGTGTCTTGGCAACAAGGTCTACCAGGACATTGAAAGTGACTACCGGGACTACTGAGCCGTCTGGGTTCCGCTTCATTAGTAAACCCTGGTGCAATTCCAGGTCAGACCAACATCTCTTATAGGGCAGATAGGAGCGTGGAACTCGAGTACTGGAGAGGGAGGTCTCAACCTTCCGGACTCACCAGTGGTAGCTTATACACCCCCCAACCCCCCCAAGCGGCGGCGCGAGCCCTAAACCACGCCCCCTTGGGCGGAGTTACCAGGGACGAGTGGGTTGACTCTGCAATGGAAGTCACATTTCTGAAGTTGACTTCGGCATAGAACGTTCTCCTCTTTTCCCTCCCGCTGCTCCCAACATATATTTGCCGGTTTTCATTATTCTGCACTCAGCAACCAGAGTAATATCTCAGCCCTCGGCTTAATTATGTCTAGGCAAATTCTTACTTCCGTGGAGGTGCATCGGCTTAGCGAAGACTCCAGCAAAGAGGAGAACGAAATCAGTAACGAAAAACGAACACAATCGACTGCAGGAAGTGATATGCCTTCTTACTCTGATATCGTAAATATGTTACTCCAACAGAATCAAACACTCATGAAAATCATTCAGAAAAGGTAAGGTTTTAAATTCTGTTTACAACGAAAACGTCATATGGAAAGCAGCTGATATAGACTACAGTAATGACGTCGCAAATGGCGGCCCCCATACGTAAGTTTGTTATGATTTGAATGCTTAGAGCAGGCATTTCCAAACATAGCGTAAGTAGCTTAAGCAAAGCATGTGCATGATTACAACACGAATAATTGGAGTAAACAAACTAAATACTCCAATTTATTTATATAACAAAATTATAATTAGGTATACAAAACTAATTGCTTGCCTGACACATCAAAGCACGCAGCTTAATAGGCAGTAGGCTAGACCACAGGTAAGTTTGAGTTTACATTTCTCGCTTTAAACCTATCGACACTAGCCTAGGCCCTGGGGGGCGATCTGATAAGGGTTACATATGAGGCAAGTCTAGATTATTAATAATAACATATAAACTTATCATTCACTTAAATATGGCACTGAATTAACCTAAGAGGGCTATTTGAGTCGTGAACCCCATTGCCTGACTTCAGCCTTCTAGGTCCGCTGCTGTCCATATTTACTATACCTGTTGAACAAACATTTAAATTAATCTATGGTAAATAATTCACTGATATTAAACATTCATCTCGGCAGAAGTGGTTCATCTGCTAAGAAGAATGAGGCTCCCCCTCCTACTAAGCGCTCAAGACGATCACCTGAATTACCTGAAAGTGCAAATTTAGACCTCTTTTCCTTTTATAATAATGGAGATGAAAGTGATTACGAGGATTTCAACCTTCTTACCTTCCATAAACCCATTCCTTCATATATTTCCACCAATTTCAAAGCTGAACCCTCTTTTCATAGAGAAGGGAAAATTCAATTGAACAATTCACTAGTAGCATTAACTTTCAGTGAAGGCCATAGTGATAACCGGGATAAATTCTTTGTTAGTAGTCAAAATGAGGAGTTCTCAGACTTTTTAAAATTAATTAATACTCCAAAGTTGAATTTCTGGCCTGAAGGTAAGGTATTTGATGACAGCTAGGCCTATAAGAGAAAATTTTTTTATGACATAGAAAATATTAAAATGAGTATTTCTGCCTTTCAAGGGCATGCAGCACTGGCACACATTGTATACCCCTCCAAAGTAAATGACATTGATTTTTTGTCCAAGATTATTATTGGTCCCCTAAGAAGGAGCATAGACCTCATACAAAATTTGATAAGAAATTTTAGAAGCAGAGCACTTCCTAGATACCTCAAGGAAGAGATAAGAGATCTTATAATCAAAGCAGACATTAAAGAAGTTTGGAATTTAACTGAAGACCAAAAATCAGCCATTGCTGCCTGCTTTCACAAGGGTCCCCTCCTCAGAGGAGGGGCAGCAAACTTCAGGGGTAGGAAATTCAACTTTGGGGGCAGATTTCAGGGGAGAAGGTTCAGTTTCCTGAAAGGTAACCCTAACTTTAGATTCAAGTCTCAGCCGCTTAGAAGAGGTAATAGGCGAGGTGGGTACAGGGGGGGGAGGTCACAAAATGGACAAGCTAATAGTTCAGGAGCCAGAGAAAAGAAAGACCCTAGAAATTGAGCCATGCTCCGCACCAGTTCAAAGAGATTTTTTCAGCACCAGTATTCTATGCACCAGTTGATAATGATGTTTACTCTGCACCAGTTAATAATGAGCTTTGCTCAGCACCAGTTAATGAGCTTTGCTCAGCACCAGTTAATAACGAGCTTTGCTCAGCACCAGTGGTTAATGAGCTTTGCTCAGCACCAGATAATAACGAGCTTTGCTCTGCACTAGACCATCATGACATTGGGCCAAATGCTATAAATCAAGATAGAAGTAAAGAGACCTTGCCTTTGGCCTCAAACCCAATGAATAACTCCTCCCAGAGCCCCCCAGAGAATAGGATAGGTAAGTCATTACTAAAGAATATTGATAGTTGGAGAAAGCTTCCTAATGCCTCTTTTGTTTGTAAAATTATCAATGAAGGGGTGAGAATTCCGTTTAATAATAAGCTTAAAGCCCAGAGGTCATTAAAAAGAACAGGTAAAGATAGATTTTATTCAATTAACAAGCGTAAAATATTGGAAAGAGAATGTGACAGACTGCTAAAACTAGGTGTCATAGAACAGATCCCCAGAACTTCCTTTTACTACTCCAACCACATTTTTTATAAATTCAAACCAGATGGAACAGTACGACTAATCTTTGACATGAAGGTGCTCAACACCATGATTAAAAAACCTTCTTTTACCATGCTCAAGGCCAATACTATATTTCCCTATCTACATCTAAACTCTTGGGCCTGCAAACTAGATTTAAAAGATGCTTATTGGCACATTCCATTACATGCAAGTAGCCAGAAATTTCTAACCTTCAAACTAGGTAAAAGGAAGTTCAAATGGACTGTGATACCCTTTGGACTAAAGACAGCACCTTATATTTTTTCAAAGATAATGTACACGGTGATCAAGTATATTAGAACTTCATATAACATCTTAATATTCAATTATCTTGATGATATTCTTATATTAGCAAAAGATTATTTAAAATGTAAAAATCACATTCAGCTAGTCATTAAGATCTTGTCAGACTTAGGATGGAATATCTCACTTAAAAAATCTACAATTGAACCGACTCAAAGAATTGAATTTTTAGGAGTGCATTATAATATGATTAAGAAAACTATGAATCCCAGTGAGAAAAACATAGAGAAGTGTGTCGAATTGGCCAAAGCTTTCTCCAACTCTGTTAAATCCGACCTGCATTCCTATCAAATGTTAATCGGAGCTTTAAATTTCAGTGCATCCTATACAAGCTTGGGAAGATTCCATTTTAAATATATCCACAGATACCACAGTTATTTTAATTCAGGGTACAAAATCATTCCCCACACCTTCAAAAAATACCTAAAGCCATGGGAACAGAGACAAATGTACAGAGAGGTTAACATTCCAAAACCACAAATAGATGCAGAACTTTTCACTGACGCTTCCAACCAGGGTTGGGGAGGTGCACTAGTAATAGCGGGTAATATGCTCTCAATAAATGGAACTTGGACAAATGAAGAATCCTCCCTTCATATCAATGTAAGAGAGTTATTAGCTTGCTTCTATTCTTTGGAACACTTCACCACAAGGTTATACAATAAGGTAGTCTTAATACATGTTGATTCAAAGGTTACTAATTGTTGGCTAAGGAAACAGGGTAGTATCAGAAACAAGTTAGCTCATGAACTAGTCAGGAAAATACTTAGTACCATGAAGGATCACAACATACAGATAAATTCCAGATGGATCAGGGGAGTAAGTAACACCATCACAGACTCACTTTCCAGGGACCTGGGTTCCATTCACACAGAAACTTCCCTCAGTGACAGTCTATTCTCCTTAATCTGCTCTGACTTCAATTTCACCCCGGAAATAGATCTGTTCTCAAATGGCTTCAATACTAAGTGCAAAAAGTTTTGTTCATCTCTTCCAAACCAAAAAGCCATCAGCAATAATGCACTTACGATTAGCTGGAAGGGATCAACACCTCTCTATGCCTTTCCACCAGGATTCTTACTACACAAAGTAGCTTTTAAAATCTATAAAGAATGCAATGATAATATGCTTTTCTGCACCATATCGCAGGGGACGGAACCACGGATTCCATTAGTGAGGTCAGTCGCGAAGCAGCACAAACGATATATTGTGAAGATCGAAGACTACCAGATAGTTCTCAAGGATTGTATCTCACCCTCAGCAAAGCTCCAATCAACTTTGATCGCCTTCAAAATTTAAAGGATCAGCTCCCTAATGTCTTTCCTCCTGAGGTTTGCTCCAAAATTGCTGTCAGCTTGAGGGACAGCTCCTTGCACAAGTATGAAAACTTATATAACATTTTTAAAAGTTTCATTCACAAGGAGTATGGAAGAGACAACAAATTCCTCTGTTAGCAATTATTTTATTTTTCAATCACCTTATAGACAAGGGACTGTCTTACAACACCCTGAAGAGCTACAGAGCAGCCTTAGGTCCTATCTTGTCAGGTTATTTCCCAGGTTACTGTCTTGCAGAAGACAAATATGTCAAAGCAATGATATCGGGAGTTAATAGAAGGAAACCTAGAAATTCTCACCAGTTCCCTGGCTGGGATCTAGACAAAGTAATCTCGTTTCTCAACACCACGAGAGATAACTCTACCTTACTACTGACACAGAAAACCTTGTTCCTAGTAGCCTTAGCTTGCCCTTTAAGAGCAAATCAATTTAACAATCTCTGCATTTCCAGGAGCACCTTCACCCCAGAACACATTGTCTTACGGAACCACCCTTCCTTCATGGCCAAAAACCAAAAGAACAACTACACGCCAATAGAGATCAGCTTTAGGAAGCTTCCTAACAGACCAAAAATATGTCCAGTCAGACAATTGAACTTCTATTTGGAATACACAAACATAGTCTGTATGGAAAGAAACATAGACAGGAAAGACCACATATGGCTAGATGAACACTTCAAGATAATGTCTCTACAAAAAATGAGACAACTTTTTAGGGAGTGCATTTTCAGAGCCGACCCAAATGCAACTAAACAGTCAACGAATTTCCACTCTATAAGGGGTCAAGCTTCATCAAGACTGCTATACAATGGAGTATCTATACAAGAAATCATGTCCAGAATCAATTGGAGAAGCGACTCTGTCTTCAGCTCTTACTATGCTCTCCTCGGCTTACAGGGAGCTTTCGATGCTGTGGTCGCTGGACTTCATCTTCAAGCCCCCTGAAGCATCTGCCTAGCTACCACTGGTGAGTCCGGAAGGTTGAGACCTCCCTCTCCAGAACTGTAAGTTTACTTGTGAACGAAGGTTCTGGAGTGGGAGGTGAGACCTTCCGGACTCAAAGTCTGGGTCACCCTCCAACCCTTCCCCCGTGAGCCGAGGAGACCATGTACTTAGGAGGGAATATTCTAACAACTTCATAATTCAACAGAGTAGGTTATATACAAGAACACACACATACAATCACTATTATTCCACAGAAAACAAACTAACTGGAATCTTTCAATATTCATATCAACCAAGAGAGCACAAGAAGATTGAATGTACTAGTAAAAAGACCTTTATGTCCAACAATTTGCACCTTCACAGTAATTCCTTCATAACTTGCACAACCAAGGTAAGCTCAGCCACTTCTGTGTTATTTTTTGTTCTATTACAACTTCAAAAATGTGACTTCCATTGCCGAGTCAACCCGCTCGTCCCTGGTAACTCCGCCCAAGGGGGCGTGGTTTAGAGCTCGCGCCGCCGCTTGGGGGGGTTCCGGGGGGGGGTTGTATAAGCTACCACTGGTGAGTCTGGAAGGTCTCACCTCCCACTCCAGAACCTTCGTTCACAAGTAAACTTACAGATGCAGGATCCCCGGAGTACAGTAGATCATCTTGATGACAGATTGGGTCTGTCAGTGATCTATTTGGATCTTGGCCACCTGACTAAAGGACAGAAGAGCGTTCCCGGAGAACACTCCGCAATCAGGTTTATGGTTAGTCACCTTCATGACTGGTCTTGGTATGCAGTGGGGAGACTGAGAGTACCTGGAGACAATTGAAGTACAGTAGTGTGGTCATACACCAACTGTTCTCGGGGTGAATCCAGTGTCAGGTAGGCTACATCCATTAGATTCCTACCAAGAACATAAAAGTTTGTCTTTGGCAGCTACCACCACATAGCTAATCAGCGGTAGTCTCCACCTGGAAGGACACTTCACCTTTAATTGGACGTAGCCCAGAATGCTGGTGCAGGTACCGGTCAACCCTTCTAACTGTTCTCCTGACAGTTTCCTGTTAGTGTATGCCAAGTTGGCTCAGTACAGACTCATTTACAAGACAAACCTGTGCCACTGTATCAACAAGTGCACAAAATAAGGTTTCATGTATCATTACTATACCTACTGCCGAGTGTTGAAACACATGCGTACAACTGGACTGACAAGTGCCGTTTTCAGTTACATACTGGATTACAGGACTATCCTCTGGTGCTTCCTGATCATCAGCGACCAAGTCCTCAGCATCAGGCACCCTAGATTTGACCTCCATCTTGTGGCCCAGGATCACGTCCGTTGGAGAGATGTACAGTAATTATGGAGTTCGATCAGAGGGTTAAAATGCACTGCAGACAGACATTGAAGATGCACGCACTGATGCTCAGTCCCGGATGGATCACGATAGACTACAGGACAAGTGGGATCATAATGGACCCAGATTTCCAGGTTCAATAGCTTAGATGCTGCCAATAGCAGCTCCAGAGCTGGGACTGTACCTGAAAAACCCATTGCCTTGATCCTGTTATTGCTAGTCTTGTCCAGTTTGAAGCCTAGTTGACCGGCATTCTTCAGAAACTGCTGAACTAAGGCATCCTTTAGCTGAAAGTTAGGTGACCCCTTACCCTTCCATCCAGCAGTTCACGACTAGCTCCAAGGATTCTATGAGAGAATCTGGACCACCACGAACTTCCTTATACAAGGCCAGTCTAGAAGGCAACTTGGGAGTGGTGGGTTCAGTACAAGCAGATAGTCGGTTAATGCGGGCCAGCGGATACCAGTCTCCTACAACATTCTGATCACCTGGACAGTAGTTAACAATAAAGTTAAATTTGGACAGGTCTTCCAGTGTCCATGCTAGACAACTGTCATGTCATGTCATGTCTTCATGTCATGAAGACACATCACGGGACGGTGATCTGAATGAATCACGAACTGACTATAGAGGAATGCCCTGAAGGTTTTCACTCCCCATCACAGAGCAGCTAACTCGCTCTCAATGGTAGAGTAACGGGTCTTGCAGTCAAGGAAGGTCATGGAGTCGTACGCTCCCCTGGATGCTCCAAGGACTTCTGGCACAGACAAGCACCAGCAACCTCATGCGAAGCGTCAACAAACAACTCAGCGGAGTAGTCAGGGTAGGTCAACATAATGTCCTCCTTGATCAGTTCCTTCAAGTGCACAAAGGCACAGTCCATTTCAGTTTTCTGATCCCTAGGGATTTACGTCCTCCAGTTTTTGCAGATAACGGTTTGGCTATCTGAGTACATAGGGATAAACTTGCGTTGGAAGTTAACCAGTCCCAGGAATCCCCGTAGCTCACGTACAGTGGTAGGTTTAGGGAAGTCCTCCACTTTCTGGATATATTCTGGCAGCTTGCATATACCAGTACATCTAACCAGATGACCAAGATACTTGACCTCGGCTTGAATCCAAAAATATTTCCCAAGTTTTATCTTGAGTCCATGCTTCTGGAGAGTAGCCAAAACTCGTTCTACCAGTTTCAGGTGTTCCTTGAAAGAAGATCCAAGGATCAAGATGTTATCAATGTAGACAACCATCTTGGCTTTCGGGAACTCTTGTAGAATATTCTGCATTTCTCTCTGGAACACTGCAGGTGCGTTCTTCAGTCCAAATGATAAGTGTCTGAACTGCCAGTGTCCAAAGGTGGTAGAGAAAGCCATGTATTCTTTACTGTCCTCTGCCAATGGTAACTGGTTGACTGGTAGTATCCATGAACCAGGTCAAGGGTTGTAAAGTATTTTAACTCCTTGTAGCCCAAATACGAAGCCTGCCATGTTTGACATCGAGAACTTATCAGAGACAGTCACCTTATTCAGTCTACGGTAGTCCACACACAACCGTATACTGTTGTCCTTTTATTTTGACTGGAACAGTGGGTGAAGGCCAAGGAGAGATGCTGGGTTCAATAATACCCATGCAACTCCTTGCAATGTTCCTCGATGACATCAGTGACGGGTTTTGCAAACCGTCGAACTCTCTGATAAATGGGTGTCGTCATATAGGTGGATGCGTATTGGTGTGCTCGAGCACTCTCCCACATCATCGTCACCAGTACTGATGACTTGAAGAGGACATTGAAGCATTTGACAGAACTGGTCCTTCTGAAAAAGTTCAGTTTGTTGGAAATAGACAGATTATCTATCTCTTCCAATACGCTTGGTTCAGGTGTCAGATCACACTCCTGTACTGTCAGATAGGATAGAGGAGCATCCACCATTGCCATGGTGAACACCTTCCCCAAGAGATCACCCTTCTTGATCTTGGCAGTTCGTTCAGATGGACCCTTGATTAAAACCGAGGCTTTTCCATCTTGCAGTTCAACGATGCCAGGGATTGCTGTAGTTTTTCTTGACAAACCGGATGTTATGATGTCGCCATCATAATACATCTCTGGCCAACAGTTAGATGGACAAGCAGGTCACCTAAAAGAGGTGTCAAACCCCTTAGGAAATTCTACAGTAACAGGAACTGGCTCAATACCGGCAATCCTGATTGAATCGCCTGTGTGGACCTCAAATACGTAAAGCACTCGCTGACAACAGGCTCCACGTATAGGGACAAAGAGGCTCGTGGCGAGTACTGCCAACGCTCAGCTGATTTTGGGCTCCATTAACTATCACCCCATTTTCTCAAGAACTGGTTACTAAGCACTACATGCCTAGCCATAATCCCTGAAGGCAGTACATGGAACACACTCGGGGGTGAATCTCATTCCATGCAGTATAAGGATCAACTGTACAGTACCTAAGGTTTTAGGCCTTGTTTGCCCTAAACCCCTCAGACCAATGGTGTCAGGTACCGTCTGCAGCTGGTAATCCTGCACTATACTCGATGACAGGAGGTTGACCTCGTCTCCGGAGTCAATGAGAGCATCCAACGCTCCCGATGGAAACCCAGACATGGTCACTAGGACAACCATGAGTGGTACAGTAGCCAACTGTGCCAGGTTAACCCTATGAAAGGTTTTGAATAGAGCCTGAGTTCCTGCTTCCTCCCTGGAGGCGTCAGTAGGAGAAGCTTGGACAGTGTCGAGGACAGGTTATCACAGGCCTATCCTGAAAGAGTCATTGGATGCGCAGTGACTTTTCCAGGTTGAGGGGTAACCTTGGAAATCGATATTTCCGAGGCTGCCATCGGAATACAAGGAGCAAGCTTCCTAGCACTCACACCCTCCTTCGATGTAGCTCAATCTTCTACACCGAAAACCTGGTGTTTAACGCTCTATGATACTCCTCGGCTCTTGATGACTTCCTGGGCCTCGAATTCTTGCTCTTCTTCTTCTTATCAACAGTCTAGGAAGAAGCACTGGACTTGCTTCCACTATGGCTCTTTCTGTAACTGGTTGATCCAGAGTATGATGACGAGGTCAGAGTAGCGTTCACCGGTACTGCCCTCCACCTTGAAGGAGTCTGGACGGAGGTGGTCTCCTCCCAGGGCTGCGGGCAGTAGCTGTCTTCTGGACGGGTGTTCTGTGCATCAGTGGCGCCTGTTGCCCACACTGAGTGACATGGTGGTTGGCCTAGCCACAGGGTAGACATAGGTTAAGGCATCTGCGACACTCGTCCACAAGGTGCCCTGGTTTCTTGCACCAAGCACAGTACCTACTCTGGTATGGAGGAGAACTATCCGGAGTGCAAGGTGGTGGCAGGCGCACTTCCATAGGTGCAGGTTTGGGGACAGGTTGAGGAGGAGTGCAGGGATACACTTTGTCAGGTGCAGGTGAACGGTTGGGGGCAGCCATGGTAAGCCCCATGTAGCCTGTAGCTGTTCTTTACTGTTTATAGAAGTGTTGTCTCCACACTCCTTGCGAAGGAATGTGTGGCATATCCAACCAAAGCCATTATAGTACTGTACGATGTTTGTTATGAACTCGCAAGTTGCTTGAATTAGCCTTAAACCACATCAGTTCCTTTCCACTCGCTAACCTCTAATGCAGGGGCCGTAGAGCTGCTTGCATTGTCTAGTCAATATTTCATGAGGTGTAAGGATTCTTCACACCTTATGCATTCGCTTGAGTGAAGGTATCCCCGCTAAAATTTCCAACCAGATGGGATGGGGACCTCCGCCCTCCTAAGGATGAGTCTCCTATGTAAAGGACAAGGGTTTGTATAAGCAAAGGAACAAATGACATTATGAAGCAGTTTGTATTTTTCCTAACTATACAATCCTGAGCCCTTTACTCATACTTGGCCGCCAACTGTAACCTCCCTATGTTCCGTTTGCAATCAAAGTGGTTTGTCAGTGAGCCGATGAGTGGCAGTGCCCACTGCCAATTGCTTAACTACCAGTCTGTTGATAACATCTCATTAGAAAGTTTTTAATGGCTGTGTATTCCATCTTTGCTGTTATCTCAATATAAACTATACAAATGTATAGTTGGGAAAAATACAAGTTACTTCCAAATTTTAAATTTTTTTCAATATTTTATGATAATTTCAGTACTGTATACAAAACATTAAAACATTATTCCTGGAAATGTTAATTGTTACTTTCAGTGAAGCTGAAAAGTAAGAGTCATTAGAATTTAGCAAGGGTTAACTATCCATTCCGCTAGTTAGTGGGGGCTAGAGGGCTAGCTAGCTACCCCTCTCGCTTACACACCTGTGATTGTGCTTCACCTTACTTCTGGCTTGGAGGGAGAGCAGTTGTTGCCCCTCTTCATCCTCACCTATTTTAGACTGCCGTTAATCTTTGTCCCTTTAATTTATGTATGAAAACATTCTTAATGGTTTTGTATACTGTATGTTGTAAGCTTACTTTAAAGTGAATGTTGCTGTTTGTGACAATGTAGTACGGCAGGTTCTCAAGTATGGTGAACCTTTCTTGTCAACCTTTTTCCCCTGGACATTGTTCATCCCCTTGATGGATAGCCTTCCTTGTATCTCGGCCGCCGCAGCAGGGGCATTGTCATCGTTTGGATACTCATTCGTTCGGCTGTTGTCATCGGCTTCTCCTTTACGTGTTCATAGAAGGAATCTGCTTGGGGAAAGGAGTGCAGCCCTCTCAGAGCTTGACTGCAGTCGTGCTCTATCTCAAGGTCAACGTCGCTCACTTTTCGTGGATAGCCAGCAGTATACTCTACTGGGTGAACACCTTTCCCGTTCGTTGGTTAGGTTGTGCTTCCGAATGGTTTCCTTCATTAATTAAGTGAAATTATAACACTTTGTAATATAACTTTTCAGCTTCGTCTCCGTTGGGAACCCTCTTCCCGTCGGAGGGTTGAGTGGCTCTCCCAAGTAGTTAATTTTCTCAGCTGAATTAATTCATTGTAATTCTTGTTTTGTTATAGGTTTTTACGCTACTGCTTTCTTTCTCCCGTCGATGTCGGCTGGGCAAGGAAGTGCGCAGTCCTTAATTTATGTCTGTTCTCTCAGTGGACATCTCTTCCTTCTGCGGACTAGGTGCTCTTCCCGAGGGAGTTTTTTGTTACATGATTTGTTTTATTTTTCCTCAGTTAGCGATGCCGTACTTTTTCATTCTGCTAAGACATGCGACGTAGAAGAGCATTGCCATTTGTTCCTGGGGAATCTGCTGTCACTGTGCCATCACTTTCCTGTTCTCATATGCCTGTGGCAGCTCCTGATCAGCATGCTGTCTTCGAGGAACTAGCTACGGCTATCTTTCTCGGGTAGCTCTCGTTGCAGACCTTCAATTAGAACAAGGCTTGTTGATGGGAAGCAAAGAGCGCTGCCCTGAGGTCTTACTTCCAGGGTTTGGACTTCTTTCCCTTCCAAGGGAGAGGATCCTTCTCAGGTGTTGAGTTGTCCTCCCTTCCGATGGAGTTCTTCCTTCCATCCTCTCTGTCTAGCAACCTTCCCACCTGCGAGGAGAATTGCTGACTACTCTCCCCCCTTTTTGATCCCCCTCTCCCATCGGGGGTGGAGCAAAGTTCAAGGCACGTCTCTCCTGAGAGTGTTCCACTCTCATTCACGACAAGGGCCAGTCATAGAGACTCCTCCTTTGGAGGCCTGCAGCTGATCCTCTTGCCCCTGGGGACATCGTCATCGTGGTCATAGTCCCCTCCCTACTCGTCCGACTGGTTCCCGACCTTCGCCTACTATGGTTTTGGGTGCTTATCAACAAACTCCGGTTCGCTACTCGCTGTCGAGAAATCGTTTGCGATCCTCTCCAGGGGATGTTCGCCTTTCTAAAGGTCACACCCCTTCTTCAGATCATCATTCAGCTGATCTCCTATTTGCCAGGCTCCTGCTCATCTACCTTGTCGATCGCTCATCCCCAACACGCCAATAGCAATCGTCAGTTCGCTGATTGCTGATCTCCTGTCGATCTCAGATTGTCAGTTCGTCGATTGCTAGCTCACCGATCACTGCATGCTAGCTCCCCGTTTGTCAGCTCACCGATCGCCAGCTTGGCAATCACCAGCTCACCTTTCGCCGATTGTCAACCTCCAGTCTCGCTCATCGCTGATTACTACTGTACAGTGAACCCTCGTTTATCGCGGTAGATAGGTTCCAGTCGCGGCCGCGATAGGTGAAAATCCGCGAAGTAGTGACACCATATTTACCTATTTATTCAACATGTATATTCAGACTTTTAAAACCTTCCCTTGTACGAAGTACTGTTAACAAACTACCCTTTAATGTACTGAACACTTAATGCATGTACTACAGTACCCTAAACTAAAACAGGCACAAATATTAAAGGTGATTTTATATCATGCATTTCCTAAACATGCTAAAAAGCACGATAAAAAATGGCAACCAATGTTTTGTTTACATTTATCTCTGATCATAATGTAGAAACAAACTGGAGGTAGAGCTTTGCTTATTACCCAGACATATTTCCCATACTTTTCCCTTAGAACTACATCACATCTTCCTACTTTATATATATATATATATATATATATATATATATATATATATATATATATATATATATATATATATATGTGTGTGTGTGTGTATATATATATATATTTATATGTATACACATATACATACCTACATATATACATAAATACATGCATACATATATATATATATATATATATATATATATATATATATATATATATATATATATATTACTGTATATATATGGGTTATGGAAAAAATCCGCGAAGTGGTGAATCCGCGATGGTCGAACCGCGAAGTAGCGAGGGTTCACTGTAGATCGCCGATCGCTGTCTGCTAGCTCGTCTTTCTCCGATCATTGACCTCCAGTCTCGCCGATCACTGATCTCCAGCTCACTGATAGTCAATCGTCAGCTTACTGATCGCCAGCTCGCCGATCCCCGATGGTCAGCTCGCCAAATGCCGATTGCTAGCTCACCAATCGCTGATTGCTGGCTCACCAATCGCCAATCATTGGCTCATCGTTTGCTGATCATTGGCTCATCGTTTGCCGATCGCTGGCTCATCGATTGCCGATCGCTGGCAAATCGATCGCTGATCGCTAGCTTGCCGATCGCCAACTTTCCGATCGTCGAATTTCACTAGTAATCTCCATTTGTTGATCGCCAGCACTCCGAGCACCAATCGCCAACTAGTCTGTTGTCAAATCATACTGCTGTTCCTCAGCTTATCTGATCATCTGCCAGCTCGCTAACGGTTAGCCGTTCGCTGCTCGTCAACGGGTAGCCATTCGCTGCTCTCCTGTGGTTCGCTGCTCATCTTTGGCTCACTGATTGCCAATTCACCAATCACCAACAGCTCTCCACTCGTATCCTGTCAGCAGCTCGTCGACAAGTGACTACTTGCGAGCACTCTCAGACTTCTCAGCGGCCACAAAAACCAGCCCCCTGACCATTGTCAACGTTCGCCTGAACGGCGCTGTTCTAAGGAAGAGCATCATCAAAGCCTCTGGTGGCATGGTTAGAAGTGACCTTGCCTTTCATTTGAAGGAGCTAGGGTTCAATCCCAATATGAGATAGAAATGTATTTCTATTTTGAACACGATATTGTGTTGATTTCCCGTCAAGGCGTCCAAAGTAAGGTCAAGCGTTGCCTGGTATACTTCTCCATCAGTTCAGACTGAGTTCCTCTCAGGGAAGAGTCCTTATCTGACTTTTCATCCTTCGTTCATTTAAGTCCCAAGGGATCGCAGAGTAGTCGCGGAACCCGCGTATGATTCCATCCTTTCTTTTATGGGTGGCCAACAGAAGACTATAACACTTGGACCTTCGGTGCTAGAGGCCTTCTTCTTTCTGAGTATAGAGTCCATTGACCCTAAAACGTCCTCATCGAGGACTACAAAATCCGCAGAGGGGGTCAAGCAATTCACATTTGGCCTCTTCAAGAATGACAAAACAGGACTGCAGTAATGGACGTAGGAGCTGGCCCTTCGGGTCGAAGTCCACTCCATGTTGGAGAAAGTCAGACAAGCGGTAAGACCACAGGACTTCATGTGCACGCTGGACCTAAAGGATGCATACTTCCAGATGCCAATCCTTCCATTTTCAAGGAAGCATGTGAGATTGTCTAGACGACAAGAAATACCAGTTCAAGGTGCTGTGCTTTGGTCTCTCCACAAGCACCCCAGGTCCTCACAAGAGTGTTCGCCTTAGTCTCATCCTGGGATCATAGAATCGGCATTTGTCTCCTACGTTTCCTGGACGATTGGCTGATTTTAGCAGTCTCGGTGGCAACCCTTCGTCAGCACCGAGACAAACTTCTGAGGCTTTGTCAAGATCAGGGGGCCATAGTAAACCTCGAGAAGTCATCCTGGCTTCCCACTCGTACTGGTATACCTAGGAATGATAATTGACACCAACCTCCACAAGGCTTTCCCATTAGACGACAGGTTAGTGAGGCTGAGGAAGGCCGCAAGACCTTTTCTCAGAGGAGAAGAACTCCCAGCTCAGAGGTAACCAAGTCTTCTCAGACACCAATCATCTCTGACTGGGTAGTTCTCAACGGCCGCCTCAGGATACAATCCTTCTAATAGTGTCTAAAGCCCAACTGGAATTAGGCCTTTGATTCCCCAGACATTCTGATCGCCACGGGACCAGAGGAACGGGCGTATCTCGAGTGGTGGGTGGCAGATGAACGGACGTATCTCGAGTGGTGGGTGGGAGACGAAAATCTTCTGAAGAGAGTGTATGTTCTCGTCCTTCCTTTTTTCAGACGGATCAGAAGAAGAGTGTGGGCCCACGTGCTGCATCACACGACCTCAGACCTTTGGTCACAGATTAAAAAGTACCTTCACATAAATCTCTTGGAGATAAGAGCTGTCTGCCTGGCCTCAAAAAGTTCCATCAATTCCTGGCGGGTCACTCAGTGGTGGTAATGAGCGTCAACACCATAGTAGTGGCTTAGGCTACATCAACAAGCAAGGAGGTACTTTTTTGCACCACCTACCCTATCTGGCAGTAAAGATACGTAGATGGGCAGAAGTCCACTCTGTCTCACTATCAGCTCTCTTCATTCCTGGCAAAAGGGATGTGCTCGCCAACAACCTGGACAGAGCAACTCAGATAGTAGGTACCGAATAGTCTAGATCATCTAGTAGCAAACAAATTCCTGACTTTGTGGGATGCATTCCAGTAACGGTGGAACAACATCGACGTTTATGCCTTTTCCCCATTCCGTCTGATTAGAAGAGTACTCAACAAGGCCAGAACATCGGTCAACCTCTCATTAACCCTCATAACTCCGCTATGGTATTAGCAGGATGGTTTCCAAACCTTCTGCAGCTCCTGTCGGAACTTACGAGAGAACTTCTACCACAACACGATCTACTTAGACAGCCACACGCCAACATTTTCCACAAGAGAGTAGCTTTGCTACATCTTCACACTTGAAGACTATCCAGCATCTCCTCACTCAGAGAGGATTTTTGCAACAAGTTGTAAAGAGGATGTCTGGATATCTGTGAAGATCGTCAAAATTAGTCAACCAGTCAAAGTCGAACGTCTTCTGTGGTTGGTGTCGAAGAATGGGTACCTCTCCACTTGATGCCTCTATTTCAGCATTAGCGAAGTTCTTTGAGTATTTAAGGAAGGAAATATGCTATTCAGTAAAAGGCTATTGCTCAGCCTGGAGTCTCTCCTTTAGACTGAAAGGAGTGGACATTTCCTCATCGCTGGAATTTTCCCTCCTCATATGGAGTTACGATCTTATCTGTCCTTATTCTGAAGCGAGACCTCTTTGGAACGTAGCTCTGGTTCCTCGGTCGCTAAAGAGGCCTCCTTATGAACCATTACGACAGGCAACAGAACGCCACATTATATAGAAGATGTTCCTACTCGCCTTGGATTTGGCTAAACGAGTCAACTAGCTGCATGGTCTCTCGTATTACATCGCCCATTCAAAGGAAGAAGGAGAGATAAGCTTCAGCTCGTCCCTGAGTTTGTTGCCAAGACTCAGGATCCAAGGGTTTCGGATCCTAGATAAGATTTCTTCTGGATAACGAGGCTCCGCTCTGTAACCGACGACCCAGATCGTCTGTTAATATGCCCAGTAAGAAGTTTGAGGCTCTACCCCGAGTGCCCTTGCTCTTCGTCAGCATGGGTAAATATAAGAGGAGGATCACAAAAAACTCCATTTCTGCTTGGATTCGCAGGGTCATTGACCATGCTCTGAATCCAGGTCCGCATACAACACGTCAACACAGAGTGCACGATGTCAGAGGCATAGCTACGTCAATGGCCTCAAAAGAAACTACTCTAACGCAGGTTCTGCAAGCATTCTCTATCAGTCCTGTGGTGGCTGCACAACAGCTGGTTTAGTACCTCAAGTTCCTTATTGGAAAAGTAGTACAGGGTTGAGGGTATTGGTTAACTGTTATTAGTGTGAGTGAATGAAAAGGAATGTCTGGCTCCTTTCCTTTCTCCATACTCGCCTCTCTTTGGGAAATCATCCTGGGTTCCCTGCACAAGCTGGCCTCAACTGCCGCAGGTAAACCATTGCTCCCTTGTGTAACTTAATATTGTTCCAATACTGATATACCTCAAAGCAAAGTGAAGCACAATCACAGGTGTGTGAGTGAGAGCGATAGCTAGCTATACCCCTATCCCCCCTAACCAGTGGAATGGGTAGTTAACCCTCGGTAAATTCTTATGGCTCGGCCTTTCAGCGAAGCTGAAAGTAATACCCCTATAAATAGCTACAGATTTTTATCGTTAGGAAAAATACAAATTACTTCCAAATTTTTCATATTGCCCCAAGCTCTATTATTGTCAACTTAATTTTCATAACATATATGCAATGCTTTCAATGTTATTTACCTATTCTGTCTATGTTCTAACAGAACTTGGTCTTGGTTGTGATTGTAACTCCTTGTTTCCTTGGTAGAATGTATCTTTCCAATCTTCGCCCATGGAAAAGGTAGACATAATTTTAATTTTGGCTTTTAAGTTAAATTAAATTCAGTTATAGTTTGGTTTAGCCAGTGTATATAATTATTAGTAACACATATTTACTTAACTCTCTTACTAAGTTACCATTGGCATTAGATTAATTCTGATATTTGATTTTTGTTTTCTAAATTAGCTTCTTTGGTAGGTAAATCCAAAAAAACTCCAGGCCCAAATTATGGAATGCTGTTTGTCCATACTGTATTTGTTCCTATGTAATATAGATCTTTGTCCTTTAATAGGAGTATGGCTTCAGCGAAGCTGAAACAGCCATTGAGCATTTTAATAAGATACTGTAAACATAGCTGGTTCCAGGTGTGGGGTATGCCCCAACCACCCAACTGGTAGTGCTACCTTCACTTTGACTTAGGCTGCTGTTCTGTGCAAACATACTTCCTGGTGTCCTAGTTTGGCTTGATATACAGTTTGCTATTTCTTTCAAGATTGTTCGGGATGTGCTTGCGGTTGATATCATCTCCTAGGGAAGACGTGCAGTTATATGCAGTGGAGATGACTTTTTGCAGGATTCCCCCTTTTCTGTGTGTTGGGGATGACCTCCTGTGCAGTAGACTGAGTATGCAAAGAAGAGGAAGTTGAAAAGAGAATCTTCAGAGCTCCTTCATCCCTGCAATGGATTTAAAGTCTGATGCATGTTCTTCTCCCTTCAAGGCTGAGCAAGTAAGAAAAAGGGAGCCACTGCCCTTCCCTCTGGAAGTTTCTTGAGCAAGGCAGGAGTATTGCATTCCTCTAGCAAAGTCACTAACCCTTGCCACCATAATTGCTGACAACTCTTGTAAGGACTTAGATCTGGTGTCATTGGTGTCTCGCAGGCAATGAAACTCCTTTAGTGCCTTCCAATCACTAGATCCTGGAAATCTTCTCTCCCTGTTGCCACTCTCCCCTTTCCTACTGAGGAGGTTGTGTTGTGATATCGCAGGATCTGTTCTTACCTGCTGCTGCAGACGAGCCCCTGTCGCTTATAGCAGAGAGCCCGAGTGCAGCCAGAAAACCCTTGACTGTAAAGGAGAACTTTGCTCCCTCCCCATCCCCAGTTTTGTCTGTTCCAGCGCCACCTTCTCTTGCTAAGGAGTTGCCTGCCATCAGAAAGAGGAGTTCTCAGAGGCACAGGACAACCAACCTGGAGGAGCCTCTTGTCTTTTCCAGGTTCCTCTGCGTGGTTTTGTGTTAGGATTAGTTCTTTACCTAAACACTTTTATTTACTCTTATTTCTGCTCATGAATGGCAAAGGCAAGGGACAGTGACATTGCCCTATCAAGCAGGATAGTGATATTGCCCTATCAAGCAGGAGAGTGACATTGCCCTATCAAGCAGGACAATGGCCTAGAGACTGACCATACAGTGAACCCTCGCTACTTCGCGGTTCGACCATCGCGGATTCACCACTTCGCGGATTTTTTCCATAACCCATATATATACAGTAATATATATATATATATGTATGCATGTATTTATGTATATATGTAGGTATGTATATGTGTATACATATAAATATATATATATATATATATATGCACACACACACATATATATATATATATATATATATATATATATACATATATATATATATATATATATATATATATATATATATATATATATATATATATATATATATATATATATATATCTAAAGTAGGAAGATGTGATGTAGTTCTAAGGGAAAAGTATGGGAAATATGTCTGGGTAATAAGCAAAGCTCTACCTCCAGTTTGTTTCTACATTATGATCAGAGATAAATGTAAACAAAACATTGGTTGCCATTTTTTATCGTGCTTTTTAGCATGTTTAGGAAATGCATGATATAAAATCACCTTTAATATTTGTGCCTGTTTTAGTTTAGGGTACTGTAGTACATGCATTAAGTGTTCTGTACATTAAAGGGTAGTTTGTTAACAGTACTACGTACAAGGGAAGGTTTTAAAAGTCTGAATATACATGTTGAATAAATAGGTAAATATGGTGTCACTACTTCGCGGATTTTCACCTATCGCGGCCGCGACTGGAACCTATCTACCGCGATAAACGAGGGTTCACTGTATATACATATGATCAGTGCCCAAGCCCCCTCGCCACTCAAGCTAGGACCAAGGAAGGCCAGGAAATGGTTGCTGATGACTCAATAGATAGACTTATAGGCTCCCCCAAACCCCCATCCT
Source organism: Palaemon carinicauda (assembly GCF_036898095.1). Classification (NCBI taxonomy): domain Eukaryota; kingdom Metazoa; phylum Arthropoda; class Malacostraca; order Decapoda; family Palaemonidae; genus Palaemon; species Palaemon carinicauda. Next base: position 6,495,372 of record NC_090727.1, on the reverse strand, counting down.
TAGCTCACAAAGTGAGTTTGCAGCAACCAAAGAAACTAATAAGTTTGAGCGGGACTCGAACCCCAGTCTGGCGTTCGGCAGTCAGGGACGTTAACACACTGGCCACCACAGGAGAAGTGTTGAGGTACCAGGTTCTAGGGCACATGCCCTTGCCTCGTGTCAAATATTGTTCGAAAATAAGCAAGAGCTCTACTGCTCAGGATGTAGAGCTATGCTCTAGTCCATCTCCTGCTTAGGGATGTTCCCCAGAAGCTTTGCTGACTCCATTGCCATGTGCACGAATTCCCAGTCAAACACGATCGTCTAGAACTGCCCTGAAGACCTCTCCGGACGCTCACGATCATGCTCCTGGCTCACACAAACAACTAACACCTTCCCCATGCTCACGCGTGAAGAAGTCTGTTCCCCATTTAGTTTACGTTCGCCAACTTCACCTGTAGAAGCTCATACTCTTCCATGAATTGAAAATGCTCTTAAAAGGAAACTGTTTGACCACTAGTCATGATCATGATCACTGAGACATTCGAAGTCGAGGTCAGCGATCATCATTCCAGACTTGATCTCGTCACAAATCTTGTCGCTCACAAGTGTCTTCATAAACGGAGTCGTTGGCACAATGCGCTCCCCAATTATAGTCATCCCTGCATAATCCATCAGTGCCACAATCAGCTGAGAAGAAACAATCTCCTGCAAAGGTTAAATATTCTAATACAACTCGATTGCCTCCTTGCTTAGGATTGCCAATGCTTGAACAACACTCGACACACACACATGATCAGCAGCACAATCATTGGCACAAACGCAATATCCATCCTGATCACGTTCTCCTGTATGCAAACAAGCTCTGGCTCGTACGCATTTGCCTATTAAGGACAAACCTGATAAATGTATCTAGCATTCACATGCCAATTCATGAACCTATGAACATTTCAGTTGACCCTCGTTATTTGCGGGGTCTGTTTTTAACAGTACCAATGAGATAAAAGTTCATGTATTCACAGTTTTTCAGTGCTGCTCGCAGCCTGACGTTTTTAAATCGGGCACCCTGCCTTTGCTCTGTTTCCCTCCCTGCACAATGCTGTAATGAAAAACAATTATACATGACAACTTTATAAAGGTAACATATGTTGTGATAAACCTATTACATAGAAATTTTAATCATAAAAATTAAGAGGATCTTACGTACATTGTTTTAAACATAAGACTTACCTGGTAGTTATATATATAGCTTACGTCCCTGACATCACGTTAGAAAATTCAAAACTCGCGCCAATCACCGATTGGATAGCCAGGTGTACCCGTGGTCCGACTTTTGCGCGCAAGACAAATGAGCGCCGACAATTGTGCGCAAGACAAATGCGCGCACTAACATTTGAGCGCCGACAATTGCACGCACGAAATTTTATAACAAAAGACAAACACGCACACACATACACGCTCTGTGTATCTATTTATTATCTGTATCTATCTATCTATCTAAATATCTATGTCCCTCGATAACTGTTGTTCGGTTAGTAAAAAAAAAAATTATTTACTTCGTAAAATTGGTTTCAAAAAGTGTCATGTTATCGGTGTTTATTATTGTTGAAATTCCTTAAAATCTTTTGTTTACATCGTTAACTTGTTTGGTTACTATCGTTAACTTTCCTTTTGTGTGCGTACCGTTTGGTTATTAGTATATCTTTAAAATTATTTATATGTAGGAAATTTTAACAAAACTTTCTAAAAAAGAAATACTTTTGATTTATTTTAGTTCAAAGTACCCTCGGTATGGAGAAGGTAACATCATCCAAAGGAAAAGATAATATATTGCACGAAGGCTACTGTTACAGACTTGACAGAGTGATGAAAGAAAATAAGCACTGGATGGTAAATGGAACGTTCAAAATAGCTCCTCAGCTATTCTATCATAGAAATTTTAAGAATTGAACAAAATCACACCTCAACCAAATTGATCAGAATAAACTGTGGGCGGCATGAACCTGTAAAACACAAAAAATATGAACGAGTAAACAATGATATAATTAAAATTGTTAGGGAGTTTTCTTCAAGAGAGCCATTAGATTATAATCTAATGGCTCTCTTGAAGAACGCAGATAATTATCTGCGTTCCATATCATATAATCTTACCCTACAAAAGTAGTTATATTCTACTTACAAATTGTTTTTATAGCAAATAAAGATTAAGATTGTTTCTTCTTCCTTTATATCCTAACGCTTGTAATAGTGAGTACTAAACGTCTATAATGTCAATCAAACATAAGGAGAGGATTGAATTTTCAAATTATGGCGCTCAAATGTCCGCGCTCAAATGTTAGTGCGCGCATTTGTCTTGCGCTCAATTGTCGGCACTCAACTGTCGGCGCTCATTTGTCTTGCGCTCAAAAGTCGGTGCACCAGGTGTACCACCCCTGCGCCCTAGCGAGGTACCTAGGAACCATTCCAGGAACCCTCATATATTCCCTGCCGTCGCTAGCGGCGACACGTGGATATTCTGCTCGTCAATTTATTGATTTGATTTGGTGAAGTACAAAACTTTGGTTATTGACTCCCGCTTGTTTGATTTTGCTATTGGATATTCTTTAATACGATTGGATTTAGGAAATTTTGACCCTTGCTTGTTATTGATTTCTCTCTAAAATTTTCATAATGGCCACCCCCCCCCCCCCCCATTACTTTTAGGATGTGTGTGAGTGGCTGTAAGACCCGAATGGCTAAAGCTTCTCTTGATCCCCATTCTCTCTGCGTTAATTGCAGAGGTAAAGATTGTGATTTGGGTGATCGTTGTGATGAGTGTGTTCTTTTGTCAGAGCATGAATGGATTGAGTTTGATCGCCATAGGCGTAAACTAAAAAGGGATAGATTAAGAAGAAGTTCTTCTCGTTCTTCAAAAGACTTTTCCTCTTCCCATGTCACTGACCCTATTCCTTCCCCTGTAGTGGTAGATCCTGATCCCGCTACTGTAACTGCTAATGAGCCTACGCTTAAGGACATGTTGATAGCAATTCAAGCGCTGGGCGCTAAAGTGGAATTGCTTGCGGCGGACAGAACACAGCTTATGTCCGACGTTAAGCAGTTAAAGGGTGTACAGTAAGTGCAAAAAGTGCAGTGAAGTTGAGTGTTGTGGAGGGTGCGCCTGCTCGCGTCTGTCGTTCTCCTAGTCCTAGACCTCTTCCAAGCTCCCCAACCCCTGGGAGAAGGAATGTCGAACGGCGTAAGGAGACGAGAGGCTTCAAAACACGAGCAGACGTCCCCTTGAATGTACCTGTTGACGTTTCCCAGGACGTTCGCCCTCACCATTGGAAAGGTGAGGTTAAGTTGCTTTAGTTGTCTTCGGATGACGCAATACCTAAAAGAGGCTGGTGACTAGCCTCCAGATCTCTTAAGAGGACCTTTGATAAGGTCAACCAACGTCCTACTAGCACTTCTTGGCCTGGCTGTAGCCATTGGGATAGTTTAGAGTCGTTTGAGAGTTCTCTTACTAAACATCCTGCTAGGACGTCGGACTCTACCAAGGATCCTGCTAAGCAGTTGTCAGGACCAGGCTTAACCTCGATTTATGCTCCCCCTCAGCCGTCAGACTGGTTTTCACCATCCAGACGCTCTGAACGCCTGAGCGACGAGGACGACGTTGTGGTGTCGTCACCAATATCACAACGTATAAATCCTAACTTTAACATGCTACAAGAGATGCAACACAGGCTCTCTTTTTTCATGCATAATTACCAACGTAGCGACAAGCCTTAAGCTGGCACACGTGACAGTTATTGTCAGGCTCGAGACGGCGAGCGGTCTGCTCAACACGACGTGAAACGTCCAGTAGGATTTGTTCCCAAACGTAAAGTTAAGCGTGCGGTGATTCAGGATCTCGAACGTCCTCCTATTCGAGGCGCCGAGCTTCCTGCTAACTATAGCATTAAACGTTCTTTAGGACGCGGTCATGAGCGATCAGCTAAGAACGTAGTTGGCAGCCCTAATGTTGATCGCTCTTTACTCCGAGGCGCCAAATGTCCTCTTAGGCGCAAAAAAGATGAACTGCATTCAGAATGTGAGTGCAAATGTCCTACAAAGAAAGACATCGAACGTCCTGCTAAACAAGCTGTCGAACATCCTAGTTCTCAGGACGCCTACCGCTCTTTAAGACACTACAGTATAGTGAACGTCCTCCAGGACGTGTCACCGGGCGACAAGTAGCCAAACAGGCCGTCGAGCGGCAAGCGGTATGTGGCGCTGAGCACTTGTCAGGAAGCGTCAAGTGTTTTTCAGAACGCGACCCTGAGCGACCTACTTCTTCACTTGTCGCTGGTGCTTTAGAAGCGAGTCTTGATTATGACAATGGATAACGCTGATTCTAACTCGGATCATTTTCAGGAACACATTAGTTCCGATCACGAGCGTTTGGATGAGCGGCAAGCGACACTTCCGCTTGATGATATACGTGATGATCCAGTTTCTGTTGCTGTCGGAACTCAGGATCTTCATTGAAAGGACACGGTTCTCAACACTGTTGCTTCCATTGGAGCTTTACCAGAGAAGGACATTGAAGGTCAGCTTTCTCCTGTTGAGTTTGAGGAAGTTTCAGAAGATGAAGACCCTGAAAAAACTTATGAAAGTTTTCACTGAGGAGTTCTAAGACTTTTTTGTACCAGTTGCTCCCTGTTCTCCACCTTCCGAATTTCTCTTGGGAAGGCTTCAAAGAAGTCTCGTTTACCAAGATTGTGTCACGGTCGTCTAAGAGGGCTCTAAGACTGATGGGTGATTGGATGCAGTCCAAGAAAGATCTAGGGAAAGCGGCTTTCGCATTTCCTCCAGCTAGACTAGCATCTAGGTCTAGTATCTGGTACGAGACAGGAGAAGTTCTCGGCTTGGGGATACCTGCCTCTGCCCAGGGAGATTTCCCAAGTCTTGTAGATGCTCCTCGACGGTCGGCCATGAGGAAAACCAAGATCTTCTGGTCTACCTCGGAGCTGGATCATCTGCTTAAGGGCATATTTAGAGCCTTCGAAGTTTTTAACTTCCTGGACTGGATGTTAGGAGCCTTGGGCAAAAAAGTTGCTGCTTTTAAAGAGGGGGATACCTCTACCTTTGTCCACTTAATGTCCTGTATGGATAAGGCTTTGCGGGACAGATCCAATGAATTGTCAGGACTCTTTTCTGCAGGCATTCTCAAGAAAAGGGTTCAGTTGTGCTCATATCTGTCTCTGAGGGTTACTCCCTTCCAGAAATCCGAGCTGTTATATGCGCCTCTTTCTCCCTTGCTGTTCCCACAAGAGCTCATAAAGGAAATATCATCTGCTTTAACCTAAAAGGCTAATCAAGACCTGGTCTCTAAGACAGCCAGAAAGGTACTACCACCTTCTTTTTCCAGCCGCAAAACTAAGGAAGAAACATCTTTTCCTAAGTTCTCCCAGCCCTTTCGAGGGAGATCTTCCAGCAGGGGTAGCTCCAGACCCGATGCAAGAAATAAGAGGAGAGGCTTCAAATCAGGGCGAAGCAGAGTCTGACTGCTTTCGCCTTCAGACAGTAGGAGCTAGACTACTCAACTACTGGCAAGCGTGGGAGAAGAGAGGAGCAGACCAATGGTCTATACAGATCTTGAAGGAGGGTTACAAGATCCCATTTCTAGGGAATCCTCCTTTGGTCTTAGCTCCAGTGGATCTCTTTCCCCAGATACAGAGAGGAGGCAAAGAGACAAGCATTATTTATTCAAGTGTCTCATGTTGGAGCAGGGGGCCATAGAAAGAGTACAGGACATATGTTCCCCAGGCTTTTACAACCGCCTGTTCCTGGTACCCAAGAACTCGGGGGATGGCGTCCAGTCCTGGATTTCAGTGCATTGAACAAGTTCATCCAGAAGATGAAGTTCTCAATGGAGACTTCAAAATCAGTTCTTGCTGCAGTAAGGAAAGGCGACTGGATGGTGTCTTTGGACCTCCAGGACGCCTATTTTCACATCCCAATTCATCCGAGCTTCAGGCCTTATCTGAGATTCGTATTCAAGGGCGAAGTTTTTCAATTTCGAGCCCTATGTTTCGGCTTCAGCACAGCCTTGCAATTATTTACGAAACTCATGCTCAACGTAGCAAAGATCCTCCACTCAAGGGGCATCAGAGCCTCCCTGTATCTCGACGATTGGCTTCTCAGAGCTCACTCTTACGATCACTGCCTGAAGGATCTCCAGACAACTTTTGAGCCTTATGAAAGTACTGGGTCTCCTTGTCAACAAGGAAAAGTCTCTCTTGATTCCATCACAAGAGATTCTTTATTTGGGAATGACGATTCGGAGTCGGATTTTGTGGGCTTTTCCGTCTCCTTTAAGGATAGAGCAAGCCAGTTTGAAACTCCGATCTTTTCTAAGGAAAAACATGTGTTCAGCGAGGAAGTGGATGAGTAGTAGGAACCCTCTCCTTCTTAGAAAAATTTGTTCCCCTAGGAAGACTAAACCTTTGGCCTCTCCAATTCCACCTCAATCACTGTTGGAACAAGGAGAAGCATTCCAATTACGGACTCCATCAAAGACTGCCTTCGGTGGTGGAACGAACCGAACAAATTCCAAAAGAACCCAGACCTTGTGTTATGTTCCAACGCCTCAGACTCGGTGTGGGGAGCAACTCTGAACAAGTTGGAAGTTTTGGGGCTGTGGTCAGAGACTCAGAAGGACTTCCATATCAATCACAAGGAATTGTTGGCAGTCTTCTTAGCCCTCAAAAGTTTCGAAGGGTTAGTTATCAACAAAGTGGTACAAGTCAATGCCGACAACACGACGGCATTGGCTTACATTGCCAAACAAGGGGGAACTCACTCGATATATCTGTACGAAACTCCGAAGAATCTCCTTTTGTGGGCAAAGGAGAGAAATGTGGTCCTAATGACGAGGTTCATCCAAGGAGAGAAGAACTTATGGACAGACAACCTCAGCAGAAGAGGTCAGATCCTACCGACAGAGTGGACGGTCCATCTACAAGTATGCAAGAGTCTGTGGTGACTTTGGGGTCGACCATGCATAGACCTCTTCGCAACATCAAAAATAAAGAGGCTAGAGGCGTATTGCTCTCCAGTACTGGATCTAGAGGCAGTCCACATAGACACGTTTCTGTTGGATTGGACCAATCTAGACATGTACGCTTTTCCACCATACAAGATCCTGTACAAAGTGATACAGAAGTTTGTAGCAACCAAAGGAACCAGAATGACACTAGTGGCCCCCTTTTGGATGTCAAGAGAATGGTTTACAGAGGTACTGGAATGGATGATAGACACTTCAAGAAGCCTTCCATTAAGAGTAGATTTACTCAAACAACCTCTCTTGGAAAGATTCCATCAAAACCTCCGCGTTCTTCAGCTGACTGCCTTTAGACTATCGAAAGACTCACTAGAGCCAGAGGCTTTTCGAAGGAGGCAGCTCAAGCCATGGCAAGAGCAAGAAGAACATCAACTATCAAGGTTTATCAATCCAAGTGGGAGGTTTTTAGAGAGTGGTGTAGAGTCAACTCTCTTTCCTCATCCAGTACCTCTTTAGCTCAAATTGCGGACTTCTCGCTCCACCTTCAAAGGAAGCGCAACTTTTCCTCCTCGACTATTAAGGGATACAGGAGTATGTTAGCGACTGTATTCAGACAGAAACCTGGACCTTTCTAACAATAAGGATCTGCAAGAACTTCTTAAATTCTTTGATACAAAGCAACGACAGCAAGATTCACCAACCTGGAATCTGGCTATTGTTTTAAAATTTCTTATGAGTGACAGATTTGAGCCCTTAGGTTCAGTTTCCTTGAAGGACCTTACTATGAAGACACTGTTTTTGGTTAGCCTTGCAACAGTCAAAAGAGTTAGTGAAATCCATGCGTTTAGCAAGAACGCTGGTTTTCGAGATGGTAAGGCTGTCTGTTCCTTACAGTTAGGCTTTCTAGCCAAAAATGAACGCCCTTCTCAACCTTGGCCCAAAGCCTTTGAAATTCCGAATCTTTTGGATTTAGTTGGCGAGGAGTTAGAGTCCTATGCCCAGTAAGAGCTCTGAGGTTCTACCTGGACAGAACAAAAGACTTAAGAGGCAATTCGGAAGCTCTATGGTGCTCAGTCAAAAAGCCCACGTTGCAGATGTCAAAAAATGCCTTGTCATTTTTTATCAGGCTCTTGATTAAAGAAGCTCATGCACATTGTAATGAATCAGACCTTGAGCTTCTAAAGGTTAAGACTCACAAAGACATAGCCGTAGCAACGTCAGCAGCATTCAGACAGAATAGATCATTGCAAAGCGTAATGGACACAACCTTTTGGAGGAGCAAATCTGTGTTCGCTTCACATTATTTGAAAAGTGTTCAGACTCGTTACGAGGACTGCTACACTCTGGGTACATTCGTAGCAGCGAGTGCAGTAGTGGGTGAAGGATCCACCACTACGTTCCCATAATCCCATTAACCTTTTCTTCTCTTGGAACTTATATTTGTTTTTATGGTTGTTTGTTAAGATTGTGTCAGTCTTCCACAATCATTGATTTTAGTCAGGTGGTCTATTTTGTTCCTTGAAGAGCTCCCGGAATTGGATATTGGAGGAGGTTCTGTCACAATGAGGTATATACACCGGTTTGACAGTCCCTAAGAGATTTTCAGCTCCCTGGGAGGATCGCTGGATCTCATAAGGCTAGCAGACATAATGAGGCAGAGGATCATTGAAGTCAGCTTCCTTATCAGGTACGAACCCTTAAGTTTGTTTTAATTATCTCTTAAGCAGAATTCCAGATATACTAGCTGTCTCTAACCCTCCACCAAAGGTGTTAATCAGCTATATATATATAACTACTGGGTAAGTCGTATGTTTAAAAATGGTACTGTATTTTTATTATAAAATAAATTTTTGAACATACTTACCCGGTAGTTTTATATAATTAAATCCCCACCCTCCTCCCCTCTAAGAGACTAGAGGCATGGAATATATGAGGGTTGCTGGAATGGTTCCTAGGTACCTCGCTAGGGCGCAGTGGTGGTACACCTGGCTATGCAATCGGTGATTGGTACGAGTTTTGAATTTTCTGCCGTGACGTCAGGGACGTAAGCTATATATATAACTACCGGGTAAGTATGTTAAAAAATTTATTTTATAATGAAAATACCATTTTTAATTATAAAACTTACCCGCTGGTTATATAATGGCTAAAGTCCCTGACGGCTCGGCAGGAAATTCAAAATCTCGCGTGGCTTAGCGCAGATATGCCAGGTGTACCACAGCGCCCTCGCGGTACTACAGGTAGAACTATACTCAACTAATTCAGATTTTTCCTGTCGGCCATAGCTGGCTATTCTATTGGAAATTCTCTCTCGTTTTCTTACTCTGTTTGGACGTTATTTGGTGATGTATTTACGTTTTTGAGTTTTGGCTTTCGCATATTTGTTTTATTTGATCTGTGATCACGTATTTATAACTTAAAAGGTCTCAGGCCTCGCAGCTAACGCTCCCTCGTGTCAAGCTCTGGCTTTAAGTTTGTTGAACACTCGCTGATTACACACAATCAGGTCTTAACCTCGCAGCATTAGGTTCATGTTGTTGATGCTTCTTTTCAACAAGCCTAGCTTTAATATCGGTTTCTTGCGACCGATATGGACGCGTTTTGGGAGGCGGTTCTAGACCCTGATTCTCTCTCACAACATGTTGAGTTTAGGCAGCATGCTGGAACCATACTGGACTCATGCTGGGACCATGCTGGGTGCATGCTGGAAGCATGTCATTAGTCTTTTTCCCCGTGTCAGGATCACGAACGCTTTATTTTAAACCATCAAGCTTTAGGTCTAGCTGCCTCCAGTATTTCGGAAAACCCCTAAGATCTAGAGGGTTGTTCGAAGGAGACAGCTGAGGCTATCGCTTGTACAAAGGACATTTTCCGCAAGGTTTTCCAACCCAATTAGGGTGTTTTATAGAATGGTGTAGAGCTAAAGCCGGCTCTTCATTTGGTAACTCTAACACAAGTTGCCTATTTCTTCTTAGACCTCAGAAGAAAACACATTTTTTCCTCTTCGACCATCAAAGGGTACAGGAGTATGCGGGCAGCTGTCTTCAGACGCAGAAGATTGGATCTATCAAATAGAGACCTTATAGATCTTCTCGGATCATTTGAGATGACTTGGAGGCGTCAATTAGATGCGCCAGCCTGAAAATTAGGGTTCATTTCTGGAGTTTCGCGGTAGTGACAGATCCGAGCCTTTACACTTGGTTTCTTTTTAAGGCCTATCAGAAAGTCTCCATAGTTGAGAGTCAGTGAAGTTCACTCTTTTAGCAAGAACATGGACTTCACAATGGTTAAACCATAGGTACCTTGCAACCTGGATTCTTGGTCATTAACAAACATCCTTCTCATCCATAGCCTAAATCTTTTGGGATCACTATCCTCTTGAATTAGGTTTTTGATGGGCTGTGAAGAGTTTTTTGCCCGATTAAAACGATGAAGTTTTATCGGGACAGGAACAAAGAAGTTAAGAGTCGATTCATGACTCTTTGGTGCACGGTCAAGAAGCCTGCGCTATCTATGTCTAAAACACTCTATCATCTCGTATAGACTTTAATTACAAAGGTTCTTTCACATGGTTGGGTGACAGATCGTAAGATGTCGAAAGAGTAAAGACTCACGAAGTTAGAGCTGTAGAAACTTTTGTAACTTTTAAACTAAACTGTTCTCTGCAAAGCATCGCGTATACAGCCTTGTGAAGGGGTAATCCTGTACATGCCTTGCATTACTTTTACCGTATCCAGTCTCTTTATGAAGACGTCTATGTTTTGGGATCACTCGTAACAATGAGTGCAGTAGTAGGTGAAACATCCTCCACTACATTTCCCTAAATTCCTAGTACTGTACCCCTGTTCTTCTCTTGGAACTGTTATATATATTTTTATGATTGTACGTGAAGATTGTTCGGCAATCTTCCGCAATCTTTGACCTAGTCAGGTGGTCTTTTTGTTCCTAGAGAGTGCCCGGAACAAGGGTATTAGTTGAGGTCCTGTCATGTTATAGGTGGTTGTACCATTTGACAGCTCCTAGAGATCATCAGCCCCGAGTGGATCACTGGATCTCCTGAGGATAGCAGACAAAATGAGGCAGAGCATTGCTGTCAGCTTCCTTATCAGGTTAGAACCGCTTAAGGTGTTTATGTAACTCTTAAGTGAATTTCCAATTATGCAGCTGTCTCTGACCGCCACCAATGGGTGTCTATCAGCCATTATGTAACCAGCAGGTAAGTTTTATATTTAAAAATGATAATTTCATAATAAAATAAATTTTTGAATATACTTACCCGCTGCTTATATAAGTTTTAGACCCACCCTTCTCCCCTCTAGAGACCATGGGGCATGGAAAATCTTAATTAGTTGAGTATAGTTCTACCTGTAGTACCGCGAGGGCGCTGGGGTACACCTGGCATATCTGCGCTAAGCCGCGCGGGTTTGAATTTCCTGCCGAGGCGTCAGGGACTTTAGCCATTATATATCCAGCGGGTAAGTATATTCAAAAATTAGTTTTAATATGAAAATATCATTTTCTTACAGCTTTTTACACTGCTGCTCTCCTCCCGTTGATGTTTGCCGGGGAAGGGAGTGCGCAGTCCTTAATTTGTGTATGTTCTCTTGGTGTACTGTACACCTTTCCCGTCTGCGGACTGTGTTTCTCTCGAGGGAGTTTTTTGTTACATACAGTATTTTGTTTTATTTTTCCTCAGTTTGCGATGCTGTTCTTCTTTGTTTGGCCAAGACAGCCAACGTGGAAGAGCAGTGCAGTTCGTTCCTGGGAAATATGCTGTCACTGCGCCATCACTTTCCTGTTCTCATGTGCCTATGGCAGCTCCCGATCAACACGCTATCCTCGAGGAACTAGCTCCAGGTACGTTTCCTCAGGTAGTGCTTGGTGCAGACCTTCAACTTTAACATTGCTTGCTGATGGGAAGCAAAGAGGGCTGCCCGGAGGTCCGCCTCCAGGATTTGGACTACTTTCCCTTCTGAGGGAGAGTTTTCTTCCCCAGGTGGTGGGCTGTTTCTCCCTTCCGAGGGAGGACTTCCCTTCATCGTCTCTGTTGTCTCTCTTGCGGGTGATCACCTCTCTCGTTTGCGAGAGAGACCACCCAAAGAGACACCTCTTCGGGTTCCTTCCAGAGATCTTCCTGCTGAGCAGCCTTCCCTATAGTGGATCCTGTGGCTGCGTCTTCTGCTTAATCTTCTGCCACGCTGCTGAGGTCTGGGCTCCTTCCCGTGACGAACATTTTTTGGGGGCAGGAGCAAAGTCCGAGGCATGTTTCTCCTGCGAGTGTTCCTCTTTCTAGTGAAGGGGTACTTATAGAGACTCCTCTTCGGAGGCCAGCCGATGGTCAGCATGCTGATCCAGCGGTTGCTGTTCGACATCATGTTGGTGGCAGAAGACCCCGCCGTTTTCATCATCCTCTTCACTTTCAGGGATCTCCTGCTCCTTCGGCGAAGAGACTTCTCTTCACATCTTCGCTTCCGCAGACTTCCTTTTCAGAGGAACCTGCTTAGCCTGCCTCTTCTGGTTCCCGACCCTCGCTTTCTTCTTCGACCTCGGTTTCTTCTCAACGAACTTCGGTTTGTTTGTCTCTTGCAAGGGATTGTTGAGGATCTCCTCCAGAGAATGTGTCTCTTCACAAGGGTCACATTTCTCCGCGGGAGCTTCCAGCAGGAGTTCAACGCCAGCATTCTCCGTCTCCTCAGGCACTTGCTCGATGTTCACTTGCTTGTCAGGTCCACCATTGACCTACAGCTCGTGAATCGCCCACTCATCCGACAGCTCGTAAATCGCATGTCCATCCTGAACAGTCTGCCTTGCCGATGGCTCGTGAACTGCCCACTCGTTCAACAACTTGTAAATCGCCGACTACTCATGAACCGCTTGTAGCTCGTGAATTCCTTCTAAGTCGTCTTCTCAGAAATCGTTTGTTCATCACTGTCGGGACCTGCCGCTATATTGATCTCCTACCTGACAGCGTTCTCCCAAGTGTGAAGTGCCTGCTCAGCGTTCGTACATGTTTCGTAAACTGTCACCTTCTCGTCAATCGCCATTGTAACGAGCCAATTTTCGGCTGTTGACCGGAACGTTTCTTCCTCAGTAACAAACGCATCGATTACAGTCAAAGCATAAATGTCCAACGGTGAGTGGATCACCTTTTCGGGAATCGTCGGCCCTTCTTCCACCTTCTCATCCAGCGATTCGTGAATCATCAGCCCACCGCCCGTCCTCTTGTTCAGTGGTAATGATTGACCCCGCGATTTCGCGGCAGCACTCGTCGATACTTAAATGCTCTCCTGCTTGACAATCATCATCGGTTCACCAGTGTTAGGAGGCTTTGCGTCAGCGATTGCCAAAGCGTTCTCACCAGGATATTTTTTTACGTTCACCAACGCGTCACTCACTCAGCATACGACCCCAAAGGGGAGTATCCATCCTCATCCAAGCAAGGATCGGCAGCTGAAGCCAGCAAAGGCAGTGGTTGTTGCTTCACAGAAAGGCTAGGTGGTTATTGACCGTTCACCATTGAACCAATCCCCTTCCTGCAAATGCATAACAACGCGACCACCGGGGAAGGAGGGAGAGGGCCAGTTCAGGGGTTTAAGATCACGAAACTTTCAGTGCTTGGGAAGGAACCGGCATCATTGCCCAAGTCCTCATCATCGGGAATGAAGACTCCTTGGAAGAACCCTTCGGCCTGTATCCCATCAGGGGAACTGTCTGATAGCGCATCCATGAGTAAGTAGCCGTGGTTCAGTGCCTTCGTTAGGGCTGTGACTTAGGCCTTCGTACCTATGTTCCCTTTGCAACCTGCGAAAGCCACTGGGGTTTCTCTGGTGACTTCCTCCGTTTTGACGGACCTAGGACAATGTACCATGACCGCTTCTTCCCTGAAGAGGAAGAGAGGAGAACCTGACGAATTGCCTTCATCCAGGGTCAAACTGACTCTAGTCAGAGTTCCAAGGTTAGAGGTCTACCTTGTAGAATCATCGTCACCTCTACCCACCGATGCCTCACTTGCCGACTTAAGAGGTTCTCATAGGGAAGAGTCAGTTTCGGACGGAAAATGCCCCCGTGGAGAGGACTCCCTTTCGCCCTTGGATCCTGTAGAGGTTTCTAGTTCTCTCCCTGTCAAGAAGGTTGTCACATCCTGTCCAGCATCCGAACCATAGAGTTCTGGCCCACCAGGTGGTGAACCTGTGGGCCAATACCATCTTGAAGCGAAGGGATGCGGTGGCTGAGAGATTCCACCAATAGGTCCCTAATTCCAAGATTGCTAGGCTCCAGAGTTCCTCCCTGGAAGGTTCCTTCCTCTTCGAGCAAGAGGACGTCGAGCAGGCTGCGTAGAGGTGGAGGAAATCCAACCAGGACTCCCTCCTTCCCAGGGCCTTAACATCACAGCCTTACAGACCTCCAGCCCCTCCAAAGACTAGCCAACCAAAACCTTCTACAAGTAAGACGTTAGCGAAAGAAAAGGTGGTGTCTTAAAAGTCCTTTCCTGCCAAGGACCGGAAAGGTACCAAGTCCGACCATGGAGGAAAACAGCAGAGAGGTGGCGGCAGAAGCCGCAAGTGCTGGAGTAGGCGATCCCCCTGCTCGTCCACTGAACAAGAATCCAGTGCTTGTGAACTCCTTTACGGTGGGATCAGCAAAGGGTCAGACCCTTTGGGCTGAAGTCCAGACCATGGTAGAGAGAGACCCTCTCCAGGAGGTCCTCGACGGGTCCCCAGGCTTCTTCAGTCGACACTTTCTTGTGAAAAAGGCGTCTGGTGACTGGAGACCAGTCATCGACCTCTTGGCTCTGAACAAGTTTGTCGAACAGACTTTGTTGAGCATGGAGACGGCAGACACGATCAGACAAGTGGTAAGGCCACAGGACTTCATGTGTACACTGGATATAAAGGATGCGTACTTCTAGATCCCAGTCTTCAAGATCCATCTTCAAGGAAGCATCTAAGATTCAACATAGACAACAAAATATGCCAGTTCAAGGTGCTGTACTTCGGCCTTTCCACAGCACCTCAGGGCTTCACAAGAGTGTTCACCCTAGTGTCATCCTGAGTACATAGGCTTGGTATCCTTCTCCTTCGTTACCTGGACGACTAGCTAATCTTGGCAGACTCAGTGGCAACCCTTCTTCATCACAGAGACGGGATCTTGGGATCTTGGGATCTTGGTAAACCTCTAGAAGTCATCCCTGCTTCCCACTCAAAGACTGGTATACCTGGGCATGAAATTAACCTCGAAACTACACAAAGCCTTCCCATCAGACGACAGGATAGCGAGGCTGAGGAAGGTTGCAAGAAACTTTCTTAGACGAGAAGAACTCTCATCCCAGAAGTGGCTATGTCTCCTCGGACACCTATCATTCTTGGCACGTCTAGTTCCCAACAGCCGCCTCAGGATTCGATCTCTTTCAGTGGCACCTTAAGTTCAATTCAAATCAGGCCTTCGATTTCCCGGATACTCTGATCCCCATAGGACAAGAGGAAAGGACGGACCTCTGATGGTGGCTGGCAAACGGGAATATACTGAAAGGTGTCGATCTTCTCGTCCTTCCACCCGATTTGATGCTGTTTTCGGACGCATCAAAAGTTTACCGCAATCTGAGGATTGAAGTATTAAATCTCGAGAAATATCCCGGTTTCCTTATCAGAGACGGGTACCCTTAGATATGTTCTTCATCATCAGCCTGCAGAAGTTTTTCGGCAGATTGACTGTGTCCAAGATGGAAGTTGACGGTAGTTTCTTCCTTTGACGAGACACTTTCAGTCAGCTATAGTGAGTCAAGCCCACTCGGACTCCTTTGAATCCAACCTCTTCAGGGGCAATCAGATACCAGGTAATTCAACATGAGGGACCTCCCTTCTCTCTGGTCTCTACGAGACCCTGGCAGGAGACGGACTTGAGAAGATGGTTGACAAACAAGAATCTTCACCGAAGTCGACCTCTTCGGCCCTTCCCCTGATTTGTTGCTTCCTTCAGATGCATCAAAGAAGGGGGAGGGCCCACATGCTGTACCACTCGGCTACTTGGCTCTGGTCAAAATCTGAACAGTATTGTTGTTTAAATCTCTTAGGGATGAGGACAGCCTTCCTAATGGAAAAGGAGCAAACCCCCTTCGGGGGGAACTCGCATTCGAGCTTCGGCTACATTTCTCAGGCAATACCCGATGTTTACCTTCAACTTGAGCTAGATCTTGTTGATGGGGGAACAAAGACTGCGATCAAGAGGTTCACCTCCTGGTGGTGGAATTCTCCCTTCCGAGGGAGAGTCCGTTCAGCAATCTTCCAGCTTGCGGGAAGAATTGCCAACAGTGGCAGCATATGGTGGTTGCCTATTTCTGTCCACGAGAAAGACGTCCTTTACCTGTTTGGTCTCCCCTTTGGAGGATTCCTCTTGTGGGAATTGGATTCATTCTATCCCCGCCATTGCTCTTTGGAGCAGGCCTTGTCGTTGGCAGTCTTATCTCACCCTTCAAACTCCTCTTGCCCAGAAGACTTGTCATGCCCAGCCGACGCATCTACAGCTCCCGATGGAGATCCCGAGAGTTACCGCAGGAGTTGGATGCATTCATTCCCGCTCTTGCTCCTCGGAGCAGGCTTTGTCGGCGGCAGTCTTGTCTCGCCCATCAATCTCATCTCACCCATCAGACTTGTCTCTCCCATTAGACACGTCATGCCCATCAGACTCGTCTCGCTCAGCAGACTCGTCATGCCTAGCTGACTCGTCTGCAACTCTCGATGGAGATCCTGAGAGAAGTCCCTCTGCGTCATGATCTACTCTAACAGCCACATGTGAGCATCTTTCACAAAGCCGTATCTTCGCTGCAACTTCAGCCTGGAGACTATCCAGCTCCTCCTGTCTAAGAGTCGTTTCCGCAACAAGTTGCGAAGAGGATATCTGGATACCTATGTAAATCTTTGGCTTCGGTCTACCAGACCAAGTGAATTGTAGTTGGTATCGTGGAAGGTGTATCTTTCCCCTCGATGCCACTATTCCAGCAATAGTGGAGCTCCTTGTTTACCTTCGGGAGGAAAGCTTCTTTTGGTTTCGGCAATGAAAGGCCACCGCTTGTCCTTGAACCTCACCTTCAGACTAAATGGAATCAAGCTTTCCTCTACGTCGGCATCGTCGCTTCTTACGGAGTTTTGAGCCTACCTGCCCTCGGTCGGAAGGGAGATCTCCTCCACTTGCCATGGATCGTATCCTTCAGTCCCCAAAGAGTGCCCCCTACGACCCAGGACACCAAGCAGCCGATCTTCACCTGACCTTAATGACGCTGTCCCCTGCTCGGGTTGGCTTTGGCCAAGAGTGTCAGCGAACCCCATGGTTTGCCATCAACATCTCTCAATCACAGCGATGGGCCAGGTAATACTCGACTCGGTTCCTGGCAGCTTGGATCTCAGAATCCTATCCCCTTTGGATTGGGAGTCCTTCGTAGAATGACCAATGATCCAGATCAATGGCTACTGTGCCAGGGAGAAACTGGAGGCGCTACCTCAAGGAGACTACTGGACCTCACCATAGAGTGTTAGCACTTTGCCAGTCGGGGAAGGTCAAGAGAAGGATCACCTAGAACATGTTCTCGGCTTGGATTTGCAAGATCATGGACAGAGCATTGAATCCTGATCCTTCTACGCATAGAGGACACTGAAAGCTCATAATATTAGGGAATACGCTCTAGCGCTTTATGGAAATTATTCTGTGACGTAGGCCTTATAAGTGGGTGTATGGAGGCATCAAATGACCTTCACCGCTCACTTTTTGCAAGACATAACCCACAGGATCGTGGAGGCGTTCTCCATTGACCCTTTGGTGGCTACACAATAAATGGTATAAATGCCTCTGGCTCCTTGATGGACAAGTAGCATATGGGGGAGGTTAGAGTTTAACTATGGTTAAGTCTGGGATGAGTGACAAAGAATGACTGTAACTTTCTTACTTTCATCTTCCACCCTGGGGGATAATAGCACCTCTAGTACTCTGCAAAGCTGGCGTCCTCTGTCTGCAGGTAGAACCATTTCGTGTGTGTAATCTGGTATAGGTGGGATTGGGTAACGTTTATGGTTGATTCTAAGATTCCTATGTTTCTGAGAATTCTTACCTAGACCAGTCGCACTGATACTATCACACACTCACACAGATTGCTCAGGCTGCTGACCGTGCTTTGCACGAAGTGTTTAGAGAGGTGTCAGGGTTTCTCCCTGTTATATTTGAAGCACGTACAGGAAAACCTGGGTCAAAGACCAGCCAGTTGGTTTGCACTTATACCCTCCTAAGGGGGTGGGTCAATCCCTATAGATAGCGAGGGTTTACATTAGTTTCGGAACAAATGACAAATTTGAAAGTAATTTGTATTTTTCCTAAAGATACAAACCTGTAGCTATTTATACAAATTGGCCCGCCATCACTTGTCCCCCAATAAGTCCTGCTTGCAATCAAAAGCGACGATACAGCACGTGTGTGTGTTTGTGTGTGTGTGTGTGAGTAGGGTAGCCAGTTAACCCCCCCCCTTGTTAACTAGCGGGTGGGTGATTATACCTTGCTAAAAGTCTTATGGCTAGTCTTTCAGCTTTGCCAAAAGTATAATCCCTATAAATAGCTACAGGTTTGTATCATTAGGAAAAATACAAATTACTTTCAAATTTGTAATTTTTACTTTATTCACGTGTTTTTCATTAACCTTAAAGAGTGGTGGATGCATCTATTGATCTGAGTGAAATGACTTGTGGTAGTTCCAGTATTTAGATTAGGGTATTCAAGAGGGTTTGTCATGGACAAGGACTAGATGGTAGGTTCATTATAAGAATGAGGTGTCAGGAATGATCAATAGAAATTCATAAAGCTTAATATATTTAAGAGAGGTATTGAAAAGAAAGTTCCTTAAAATCAAAGAAGCAAGACAGTACTTTTTGAAGATGAAGAGGAATGGTACAGTATTAGCAGGTGGCCATCACACTGCTGATAGGTCTGCTGTACAGTTGCATGAAACAGGAGTGTAATCCATGATACAATAATTAAAGTAGGAATGTGGGAATGATTTTAGTTTTTCCAAATCAAACTAAAAACACCCAACTGTGCAGAGATTAGATGCTCTGTTGACAAGCTTTCTGTTTTGAGTTATGAAGCAACCAATGTTGTGGAAGTATTAATGCGCGGACTTTTCAGTGGAGCAATTAACATAAAATTTTCAGGAGAATCTTTCAATTCTAGTAACAACAACAAAATTGGCACACATACTGCTTGGTAATTGATCTTATGAAAAAACCTATTAGCCATCTAAAAAATCAAGATGCCACTATTAATTACCGTATACAGAAATATTTAATTTTGCTGTGAAATCGCAAAGACTTGTCTTATTTGAATGATCTTAGTGTCAATTCATACATGTTCACTGTATAATCCAAATTGGGAACCATTGATTTATGCATTGGGTTCCTTGTATCAACAAAGCAGGATGTCAACTCATAACCAGGTCACTCTGTATGGTAATAATGCTGTGAATCTCAGCATGGCATTCAATATCAGGTAATTTTAAATATTAAACTTAGCCCGTGAATATATAATAGCTGACGTCTCAGACGGCTCGACAGAAACCCAAAAACTCGCGAGAGATCGCCGTGAAGGTTGCGGGTGTGCCCACCAGCGCCGACTATCGGCCAGATACTGCATATACTTGTAAACAGCTCCAGTTCTTCTCTGTCGGTCTTATCGACAAGTTGATTCCGCTCGCTGTTGACCTTGAGTTTTCGTCATTTTTGGTGAAGTACTTTATTTTGGTTGTTTTGAGCTTTCGCTGTGACGGGTGTTTTTCTCTTCAATTAAAACTCTTGAACCCTTTTTTGGCTAGTGTTTATTGTTGATGACTTTGGATTTGTTTTGGATTTTTCTCTGATTGTTCAATATGGCTGACCCTTCTCCTATCCCTGGACCTAAATTTCGCAAATGTAATGCTAGGGATTGTAACAAACGTCTTCCCAAGGCCTCTCTCGACCCACATACCGTTTGTTCTAATTGCCGGGGTAAATCCTGTCAATTAGGAGATCGGTGTGATGAGTGCGTGGTCTTGTCGGAATTCGACTGGCTTGAATTTGATAAATATTCTCGTAAGCTGGAGAGAGATAGGGTGAGGAGAAGCTCCTCTAGGTCATTGGAATTTTCCTCCTCCCATGCCCCTGAACCTAATCCTTCCCCTGTAGTAGTTGTTCCTGAACCCTCTACTAGCACTCATGAACCGTCCATGCGGGATATGTTTCTAGCGATTCAAGCTTTAGGCGAGAAAGTTGAATCCTTAGCTTCGGACCGTAACCAACTCATGTCAGATGTGAAGTTATTAAAGTGTCAGAGTGGCAAATCAGAAAATCGTAGTGGCAAAGTGATAAGTGCGCAAAGTGTTTTTAGTGTTGCGACCGAGGGTTCGTCTGTTCGTGCTTGTCGCTCCCCTAGTCCGAGACCTCTTTCAGGCTCTCCTGCACCAGGGAGAAGTAATGTCGTAGGACTTAAGGGGACGAGAGGCTTTAACCAACGTACAGACGTTCCCTCTTTGGTATCGGGCGTTTCTCGTCAAGATCGCCCTTACCATAAGACGAGCGAGGCTGTGTTCTCCTCGTCATCCGAAGGCTTTTCGCAAAAGAAACCTTGGCGCAAGGTTTCTAGACCCTTGAAGCGAAAGTCAGTCCCTTCAGGACAGGTCCAGCGTCCTGGCTGTAGCCATTGGGACAGCTCTGACCCTTTGCAGTCGTCGGAAGACTGTTCGCCTATTAAACGTAAGCGTAACACGGGGTCCGAGAGTCTCTGTAAAGGCAATGTTTTGCTGACACAGACGTTACCGTCGTCTCGGCCCGTCCCGACTCCCGTTGATCCTAAATGGGTTGTCCTGCAGGACATGCAGACTAAGCTTGCCTCCCTTATGGAGGAGTATAACGTTGAGCAGGTTCACGATGATCCTTCGCTTTTGAATCGCCGTTACGCTGATCGAGACTCTGGCCGTCAGCCGCCCAAACGAGCTTTTACTCGTCCTTTTGACGTTAGCACTTTGAAACGTGATGTCGGTAGTTTGTCACGTCAGTCACGTGACATGGATCCTCCCTCGCTGCAGTCCCGTGTTGACTTTCAGCCGCTGCCGCAGTCTCGTGTTGACGTTCAGCCGCTGCCGCAGTCTCGTGTTGACGTTCAGCCGCTGCCGCAGTCTCGTGTTGACGTTCAGGACGTTCGCCAACCAGCTCAGTTGCCTCGACTTGACGTTGAGCGTCAAGCACCGCAGTCGAAGGTTGTTTTGACTGCTCAGTCTAGGCAGTCAATGCAGTTCCGACGTGACGTCGAGCGTCCATCAACTCCTGTTGTTGTTGTTGGTCAGTCACAAGGTTTTCAGTCCTTTCAGCAGCGGCATGACGTCGCTTCCTCGACTGCTACTGCTGCTCCTTTGCTTGTGGACATTGCCTGTCAAGCATTGCCGCCGCGGCAGGTCTCTCCTTTTCATGAGCCTCGACAATTGTCGGACGAGGTTCCTTCAGATGAGGAAGTTGCTGATCCTCCGCCTACTGACATTCCTTTGGGCATTTTGTCAGACGGAGAAGAGCCTAAAGCTGCTCAGCCCTCTATGGACTTTAAGAAAATCATGCTGATTTTCAAGGATCTTTTCCAGACCATTTTGTAACTTCTGCTCCTCGTTCGCCTCCGTCAGAGTTTGCGCTAGGCCTAGCAGCTTCGAAGCCTTCGTTTACTAAGCTAGTGCTCTCTCGCTCTTCTAAGAGGGCTTTACGTTTGCTAGGCGACTGGTTGATCACCAGGAGGAGTTTGGGGAAGACAGCCTTTGCTTTCCCTCCTTTTAAACTGGCTTCTAGAGCGAGCGTCTGGTATGACACGGGAGAAGTTCTCGGCTTGGGAGTTCCTGCCTCTGCCCAGGGAGACTTCTCAAGCCTAGTAGACTCTCCCCGTCGCCTGGCCATGAGACGCTCTAAAGTTTATTGGTCCTCCTCGGACCTTGACCATCTCCTTAAAGGGGTTTACAGGGCCTTCGAAGTTTTTAACTTCTTAGATTGGTCGCTAGGAGCCTTAAGCAGGAAGATCTCGTCGGCCGACCAGGATGTTTCCGTGCTTATTATGTCCTGCATGGACAAAGCCATCCGTGATGGCTCCAATGAGCTCGCCGCTACCTTTACGGCTGGAGTCCTGAAGAAGAGGGAGACTCTTTGCTCGTTCCTTTCGGCAGGAGTAACTCCCTGTCAAAGGTCGGAGCTCCTCTTTGCCCCGTTGTCATCTGCCTTGTTTCCTCAGCAGTTGATCAAGGATATTGCGGCTTCTCTGGTGCAGAAGGATACCAACGACCTGATGGCTACGTCTGCTCGTAAGGGTGCTCCTTCATCGTCTTATGTCGTAAGACCCAAGATCGATACCCCAGCGACGAGGTTTATCCCGCCCTTTCGTGGCAGAGCCCCCAGTAGGGGAGGCACTCGTGCCGACAGTAAAAGAGGCAAGAGGAGAGGATCCAAGTCCTCCCGTGGCAGAGTCTGATTGCCCACGTCCTCAGACAGCGGTAGGGGCCAGACTGAACAACTTCTGGCAGGCCTGGGAGAAGTGGGGTGCAGACCGAGAGTCTGTGTTGTTGCTCAAGGAGGGGTACAAAATACCTTTTGTACGCAGACCTCCTCTAGTAACAGTTCCTTTAGACCTCTCTCCCAGGTATCGAGAGGAGTCAAGGAGACAAGCTCTACATCAGCAGGTTTCTCAGTTGCTAGAGAAGGGAGCGGTGGTGAAAGTCTCGCACCTTCAATCACCGGGATTTTACAACCGTCTCTTCCTAGTCCCAAAGCATACAGGAGGTTGGAGGCCAGTGCTGGATGTCAGTGCGCTCAACTTTTTTGTGGTAAAAACAAAATTTACGATGGAGACCACGAAGTCCGTCCTAGCAGCGGTCAGAGAGGGAGACTGGATGGTCTCTCTCGACCTGCAGGATGCGTACTTCCACATTCCTATACACCCGGATTCTCAACCGTATCTGAGGTTTGTTTACAGGAATGTGGTGTACCAGTTCCGAGCACTGTGCTTCGGCCTCAGCCCTGCTCCTCTCGTGTTTACGAGGCTCATGAGGAATGTGGCAAAATTCCTTCATTTATCGGGAATTCGAGCCTCCCTGTACCTGGACGACTGGCTTCTCAGAGCGTCGTCCCGTCATCACTGTCTGCAGGACCTTCAATGGACGTTGGCTCTTGCAAAGGAGTTGGGACTGTTGGTGAACTTAGAAAAGTCTCAACTGAATCCCTCCCAGACGATTCTCTGTTTGGGGATGGAGATTCGCAGTCTAGTTTTTCGGGCTTTTCCGTCTGCCACCAGGATAGAGCAAGCCCTGCTCAAAGTCCGCCTCATGCTGAAAAAAGACCGTTGCTCAGTGAGAAGTTGGATGAGCCTCCTAGGGACTCTGTCATCCCTGGAACAATTTATCTCACTAGGGAGACTTCACCTTCGCCCTCTCCAGTTCCCTCTAGACTCCCATTGGAACAAGGGCAAGACTTTGGAAGCTGTGTCAATCCCGATCTCCGAGCCAGTAAAAACGTGCCTGAACTGGTGGGACAGCAACATAAGTCTGCGAGAGGGTCTGTCCCTGGCGGTCAAGAACCCAAACCACGTGTTGTTCTCAGACGCGTCGGATTTGGGTTGGGGAGCGACTCTGGACGGTCTGGAATGTTCGGGTCTTTGGACGTCCGATCAGAGGAGCCTGCACATCAACTGCAAGGAGCTGTTGGCTGTTCACTTGGCCTTGACGAGTTTTGAGAGTCTTCTACGAAACAAAGTGGTAGAAGTCAATTCGGACAACACCACAGCCTTGGCGTACATCTCCAAGCAAGGAGGCACTCACTCCCACACACTGTTCGTCATCGCAAGGGACCTCCTCATCTGGTCAAGAGATCGAGGCATCTCACTGTTGACAAGATTCATCCAGGGGGACTTGAACGTCTTGGCGGACTGTCTCAGTCGGAGAGGTCAGGTGATCCCCACAGAATGGACCCTCCACAAGGACGTGTGCAAGAGTCTTTGGATGACTTGGGGCCAACCCACCATAGACCTCTTTGCCACCTCGTTGACCAAAAGGCTCCCGACCTATTGCTCTCCAGTTCCAGATCCAGAGGCGGCCCACATAGATACTTTTCTGCTGGACTAGTCTCACCTGGACGCGTACGCATTCCCGCCGTTCAAGATCATCAACAAGGTACTGCAGAAGTTCGCCTCTCACGAAGGGACAAGGTTGACGTTGGTTGCTCCCCTCTGGCCAGCGAGAGAGTGGTTCACAGAGGTACTTCAATGGCTGGTAGACGTTCCAAGGAGTCTGCCTTTAAGGATGGATCTCTTACGGCAGCCCCTCGTAAGGAGTCTTCATCAAAGCCTCCCCGTGCTTCGTCTGACTGCCTTCAGACTATCGAAAGACTCTCAAGAGCTCGAGGATTTTCCGAAGGAGGCAGCCAGAGCGATTGCGAGAGCTAGGAGAGCATCTACCATCAAGGTCTACCAGTCGAAGTGGGAGGTCTTTAGAGACTGGTGCAAGTCATCATCCATTTCCTCTTCCAGTACCTCTGTAGCCCAAATTGCAGACTTTCTCCTGCATCTGAGAAATGTTCGCTCCCTCTCTGCTCCCACTATTAAGGGCTACAGGAGCATGTTGGCTTCTGTGTTCAGACATAGAGGCTTAGATCTGTCCAATAATAAAGATCTCCAAGATCTCCTTAAGTCCTTCGAGACCTCTAAGGAGCGTCGTATGGCAACTCCTGGGTGGAACTTAGACGTGGTCCTAAGGTTCCTAATGTCCGACAGGTTTGAGCCATTACATTCAGCCTCCCTGAAGGATCTCACCCTCAAGACGCTTTTTTTGGTGTGCTTGGCTTCGGCTAAAAGGGTCAGTGAGATCCATGCCTTTAGTAAAAACATCGGCTTCTCTACAGATAAAGCCACATGTTCGCTTCAGCTTGGTTTCTTGGCCAAAAATGAACTGCCTTCTCGTCCTTGGCCTAAATCTTTTGATATACCTTGCCTATCAGAGATCGTAGGCAACGAGGTTGAAAGAGTACTGTGCCCAGTTAGAGCTCTTAAGTTTTATTTAGCTCGTACCAGATCTTTACGAGGTGGATCTGAGGCCTTATGGTGCTCCGTTAAGAAGCCCTCATTGCCTATGTCTAAAAATGCTTTATCGTATTTTATTAGATTTTTAATCCGAGAGGCTCATTCTCACTTAAGTGAAAAAGATCGTTGTTTACTTAAGGTCAAGACGCACGAAGTAAGAGCGATAGCAACTTCCGTGGCTTTTAAGCAAAACAGATCTCTGCGAAGTATTATGGACGCGACCTTTTGGAGGAGCAAGTCGGTGTTCGCTTCATTTTACTTAAAAGACGTCCAGACTCTTTATGAGGACTGCTAAACACTGGGTCCATTCGTTGCAGCGAGTGCAGTAGTGGGTGAGGGTTCTACCACTACATTCCCTTAATTCCAATATCCTTTTAATCTTCTCTTGAAATGTTTTTAATCTTGTCTTGGGTTGTACGGAAGGCTGAGAAGTCTTTCGCATCCTTTTTGATTTGGCGGGTGGTCAAATGTCGTTTCTTGAGAGCGCCCAGATTAAGGGTTTTGATGAGGTCCTGTTGTATGGGTGGTCGCCCTGGATATAACAGCTCCTGGGAGTCTTTCAGCATCCTGAGAAGATGGCTGGGCTTCGTGAGGAAAACGGACTAATAAGGCAGAGTAATCGTCAGAGTCAGCTTCCTTACCAGGTACCTATATTTAATTGGGTTTTGTTATGATATACTGTAATTGTCAAAAACTCTAAGCATATACACCTTTATTGTATTAATACTGGTCTCTACCCACCACCATGGGTGTGAATCAGCTATTATATATTCACCGGCTAAGTTTAATATTTAAAAATGATATTTTGATTATAAAATAAATTTTTGAATATACTTACCCGGTGAATATATAAATTAAAGGCCCTCCCTTCCTCCCCGATAGAGACCCAGCGGAATGAGAAGAACTGGAGCTGTTTACAAGTATATGCGGTATCTGGCCGATAGTCGGCGCTGGTGGGCACACCCGCAACCTTCACGGCGATCGCTCGCGAGTTTTTGGGTTTCTGTCGAGCCGTCCGAAACGTCAGATATTATATATTCACCGGGTAAGTATATTCAAAAATTTATTTTATAATCAAAATATCATTTTAGTGTACCTAGATAATTAGTTTAGCATACCTATTGTTCTGGATCCAGCCAGACTTCATGATGGTAGTAGCACTGAAGAGACTCTGAGTAGGAACAAGGCGCAGTGTTACCCAAGTTATCACCTCATGTTCAACTATATAAATGTAGAGAACAGGAAAAAAGAATAGCAGTATGTGCTTAACCAGTAGAATGCCAGGCCAAGCTGTGTAGAACCATTCTTGAAGGCAAAACATGTTTCATATTTGACTAAGGAGCACCATATTCTGAACTTGGACCAGTTATGACAATGAACCTCAAACAGACTTCACACATATGCCAAAATTTTAAATGACAAAAACTTCTCACCAGTTCGTCAGTGGAGATGCTATTGCACAGGAGCTCAAATACCATTTTTCATGCTTAACAGACCTGTACGATAGAGAGGGAACATACTTCAGAGCCACCAAGTGACGAAAATAGGAGTGTGCACCCAAATAGGATGCCCACCCACTGTCATTCTCAGAGCTAGTCACATATTAGTGGAGACCACCAGATCTGGTGAGGGTCATGCAGATATAGTTCACATGTATGGCCAATGCCTGAGACTGGGACAGCTGTGTGTTAGTGCACCTGCTGTCAACCCCATAAGACTTATGGAAAACTGCTGTCAGATATACCTAAGTTGGAAGCTCAAAAGCAGGGAAGGGATGATGTTCTGGCTTTCCAGAAAAATGTTGGCATTGTCTTATCAGAAGCATCTGACTCTATTGGTGAAGCAGGTAATGTCTTGCGAAGACATATGCAGGACCACAATGCTACGTTTGATGGTAACTTCCATGAGGGGTGCGCTGAGCAGGCCATTTACCCACTTTTATTCAGTTTTTGGCTATGCTTGAACACGTAGGAGATGTCAAATCTCAACTGAGGTTTGGCACATCAAAGACAGATTCAGCAATTGTTCAGCTGCTTCAGTTACTGATGAGGAATGTACATAGAAGGAGCAGTCACTCGCAGAAACTTCAAAGACAAAGAGACCCCATTCCCTTTATACGTGGGGCTGCCAGTCTACACAAAGACCAGAAAGAAAATGTTGGTGAAAATGCTTAATGAGCATAGCATTGTCATTCATACAACAGGGTGCTTGAGATATCTGCACAGTTGGTAGATGCAACAGTCAGCAAGTACATGGAATAGGGTTGTTCACCACATCAGCCATGGACAACAAAACCACAATCCCACTGTGATGACTGTGACCACTTCTCTCCAAGGTACCAGTGTGTCTGTCTTCCAGCACCCAACCAAAGACAATAAAGGTTAAGAGTGTGGAGAGTAATATGAAAAGATAGTTCAAGAACTTCCAGAGTCCTTCACCAATGTCCGGCCTCCCCAGAGTGGTGTGACACACTTGGACACCAGTTTGTTGATGCCGCAACTGGCAGTGGAGTATGAGTGGCGGGAGGGAGCCACTCAGACAGATGGGCCCTTGCATGTGACTTGGTCAGTGTGCAATGCTTCACTGAAGAGAGGAAAGCCATTTGATGTACACTTTGGCCTCTGCTTTGAGATCTTGCCAACTTAGTTGCTACATCCAAGCATATGATAGACAAGATCAATGAGATGTGGCATTTTTTAACCCCAGTCAGGTACCAGTCATTGCTGCTGACCAGCCATTATATGCAGTAGCCAAGCAGGTCCTGTGACCTTTACTTGAAATGTATGGTGTGGATAATGTTAAGAGGATTGCATATTGACATGACGGCACTGAAATGGGAACTCTACTCCAGGGCAATGGATGGACAGAAGCCCTTAATAAGGAGGCAGGGATAGCATCTCCTATGCCTCTTGCTTGTATGTACATTCAGTAATAAATCACGCTGATGGTGCCTGTGGTATGGGCACAGTTTCCCCAAATTATTATTCCTTAACTAATATGGTACAAGAAAGCTATTGAGTAGGTACATATTTCAAAGTTCAGATTCTGCATAGTGAAAGATGTACGATCTGACACCAAGGCAATTCAAATAGGACAGTTCTTTGCATTTTTATTTCAAAATTATTGTTTTTTTATTATATTTAATGGTGTCCATCTTGAAAAAATGGCTGCTATCTTGAATATTTAGGTGGCTAACAGGTTTGGTCAAAATGACAATCCCCAAGGATTATTTGTGCCAATTTTGGTACTTGTATCCGGAAATAAGAGATTGTTACACACACACACACACACTCTCTCTCTCTCTCTCTCTCTCTCTCTCTCTCTCTCTCTCTCTCTCTCTCTCTCTCTCTCTCTCCCTCATTATATTATGGCGTGGTGGCCAAAACAGGTCAGCTGATAAACCGATAATGATTTCCACACTGAAAATGGGGTTAGGACGGAGATCATTACATTTTTCGTTTATGATTTAATGAAGGCAACGAAAATAGTATTGATAATAATTCTCTGTTTCTATGGTAATGATGATAGTAATGATAATAATGATTATGATAATAGTTAATGATGAATTATAATTGATTAGATGTTTTCTTTTATTTAATTTTTTTTTATGATGGCTGTATAGTCTTACGATCTCCCTATAGCGGGGTTTACACGGGCGAGCAGCTCGTCGAGCCTGGCTCGACAACCCTGTGTTTGAATTGATGTTCGAGCGTGTAAACGGGCTATTTGGTTGTTGAGCGGCTCGATGAAAGTCAGGCTCATCTTGACTTTTGTGGGCGGAGCTACATTGTTTGACGAGCGGTGTGAACGTGTGAACGGGTGTCGAGCATCGAACCTCAGTTGTTATTCAAACCTGCTAGAGGAAACATCATCAAAGAAATGCATAATTGCTGCCATTAATGAAAGTAAGAATGAGAAGGAAGTCGTACTTGATTTCATACATGCATATCGAGCTCATCCAGCTTTATGGAAAGTTAAATCAAAAGACTATTCCAATAAAGTAGCCAGAAACAAAGGAATAGCGGACACTCAGTCTTTCATGTGGAGTTATGGCCTTCCTCATAGTTATGAAAGGGCTGACACGATTCGGTAGATCAATGTACGTGTCTTCATCCATACGCAAATAATTGCGCCAGTCATCAGGCTCTAATTTTAAAGCAACAAGCAAGTTGGTATATGAAAATTTCTCTTTTGATCTTTTTTTTTTCCTTCTTAGTGCCACTGCTAAAGCAATGGCTATCAAATCGTCCTGGTCGAGAGACATGTTGACGTTGTTTTAGCACGAGGCACACTGAGGCTCGATGTACTGTCTGAAAGCTCTTAGAGCCGTTCTACAAGTAGGTTCGACAACCGGGCTCGACGAGCTGCTCGGCCGTGTAAACCCCGCTTATCATCCGTGCTTTATTTTTCCACGACCCTAAAATATAATATTTGTTTTCTTTCTGTCGTCTTATTCTAAAAAAACTTGAAGAGAATTATTTTAAATCATCTCTTGAATTAATGAGGTGGTACTTAAGAGTACCTAATAGCAATTTCTTAAATGTAGTGTTACTTTATAAATTGTGTTAAAAACAATAGCACGCTCTTGAATTCATCTAACCTAAGAAAGTGGACTAAACTGTATGAGAATTCTTATTTCCAATTATAAACTGACTTAAATCTTTATGATTCACTGCAGGCTCTATATATTAATACATAAGAGTATGCGTGTATGGTCTTGAAAAGCTAAGTGGAGTTAGATTCTTACATAATTTTGTAGCAGTTTTGAGTGTTTTGCTCTACAAGAGTCAAGAATCAATTTACTGAAATTGAAGGACTAATTTATGTTCACAATCGATATACTAGTAATTTAATTCTTGTAATTGTGGATTTGATGTATTTTTTCATTGAAACTAAACAAATATTTCTTTATTTCAGGTAAGTGAAAAGGTGCAACGAGGTACATTTCTGCTGTTAAGAATCATGAAAGGTAAAGGGATTATCTGTACTTATAAATTTTGATAACATCGGAACTGGATTTTTGGTAATTAATGCTTGTTTTTATAATACAATTCTTCAAACATGCAATCAGGGAAAACATAATTTGGGTTTCTTATCAAGACTTGGAATTTGGTACCCAACTTTCAACCACGATCATAGCTCCCTGTTTGAGGCTAATGCTGAGTAGTGGAGAAAAATGTAAACAAATTTAAAGGGATCGTTATGCTCCCATACGCGCTCTGTTTTAACGAAGAGACCGACTAAGGAAATCAGATTTAACCGGTTTCTTTATGCCAGTTTGAGCGTAAATGGGGTTACTTCGAACTGAAGGCTGTCCCGGCTGGCCGGAAAAGCCTCGGATGAACTGAAGCAAATGTCGTAAAACTAGACGTCCGTTCTCTTAAACTGACGGCCAGTTTGCACTTGTATGGGGCTGCCACTGCCTACCAGTGTTTTCACTTAAGGGGGGAAATGCCATATTTTAATTCTAATATTAATCCTAATCATAAAAGCCGAAAGGCATTGGGTGAGAGGAAAGTAGGTGGGAGAAGAAAGGCAAGGGAATAAAAGTTATGGATTGTCTGCATCTAATATTTTATGGTCATTATCTGTTAATAATTTGATTACATTGAATCAATTGCTCTCTATCGATTATTTTGTGCATACAGTACCAAGAAACATTAGAATGCAAATCTGTTGGATTTTCTTTTATCGTACTAGCTCTTACTACTTTTTCGTTCGCAACAAAGGCCTCCACTTAGGGGATTTTTACCCTAAAGTAGGGTATTTGGTACGTCCTTAGGGTAATGCAATTTTTAGGGTAATTCTAGGATAATCAAGCCAAAGTATACCCCGTTCAATATGGATCTAACTTAAGTTTATTTCCTCACGCCCAGAGAAAGTCTGGGCAAATCTTATTTGTATTTCAGCTGAGCACCACTTGTATCTCTTTGTGAATCCCTAATAGACATAATGAAAGCTTGGCTTCCAGAGATTTTGTGCCTAAAGAAAGTAAATATAGGGAAACAAAGTGCCTCTAATGTAATTAGACAAGTATTTGGGAAACATTTTGGGACAGAATTGTTTGAAATATGTGAGAGGCTCTTTTCCGTAATAATAGGTGAAACAACAGATCGTAGAACTACAAAACAACGGGGTATATTGGTACAATATTTTGATGAAGATAATCTAGAAAACTCATTTGTAGATTTAGTTGAGCCTCAGGATGGTTCTGCTAAAGGTCTGTTTAATGCAATGCAATGAAAGAAAGTTTTACATCAAAAGGTATTCCATTAGAGAACATTATTGGATTTTGTTTTGATACCTCTAATGTAATGATGGGTTCCAACCACTCTGTAGAAACATTATCCAAAGAAGCTTAACCTCGTCATAATAAAATGTTCATGTCACATGATTCACCTCTGTGCATCCAATGCATGCTTAAAGCTTCCCAAGTGCATTGAGGATTTATGCCGTAGTATATTTACATATTTCAGCCTTAGTCCTAAAAGGCCGCAGTCATTTAGAGTTTCAAAATTTTGTTGATATTGAACCCCATAAAATCCTATCTCCAGGCCAAACCAGATGGCTATCTCTTCAAGCATGTGTGAGGCCATTAATAGAACAGTGGAATGCCTTAGAGTTGTATTTTACAGAATTGGCTTTTACTGATCCAATACAGGTAAATGACATGATAGTTTTTGCTTTGAAAAACAAATATACTCTCGTCCACCTTGAATTTCTGGATTATAACTTAGGAAAATTTAGTGGATTTAACCACCTTTTCTAATCCGAAGCTCCAATTTATTTCACACTGAAAACTGAGACTTGTAAGGTTATTAGAAGTTTTTGTTCTGATTTTATGGATGTTAGTTCTGTTTAAAAAGCAGGTGTATCACACCTTACTCCTGGCCATCCCCTCTTTTCAACTACCTTTGTTCCTATTGAGAATGTATACCTGGGAATGAAAGCAACTATTACACTAAATGAAGTAAAAAATGCAGGTGATATCAGCCCAGAAGAAACTGTTTAGTTTTACAAATCCTGTCATTTTTTTTTACTGAAGCTGTAAAACAAATACAAAAGAGATTCTCTTTAGATGAAAAAATTCATGAGATGTTAGGGTTCATAAATCCATGTTCTGCTTCTGTTCTTAAGCCTCCATCTTTATCCTATCTATTTGTTTTGCCCCAGTTAGAGAAGTATCTTGTGGACCTGGAATGGAGAGCACACTGCTTATTTTATATATTAAGGCTGGGAGAGAGCAAAGAACAGGTCTTCACTTGAGTACATTTATTTTCCAACTGACTTATACAGCTCAACATGTAAGTAGAATATACCAATTAGCACACTACTGAGTTACACCCTGGTCAATTACCACAACTACCAGTTATATATGATTAGGCTTAGTGGTAAACATACACAATACTCTTCCCTTCGTACAAGTAGCTATTGCTTCTGAAATATGAAACAAAATAGACCAACTTAAAATATTAACAATATCAACGTAGAACAGGCTAACTTAGAATATTAACTTTTCCCTCCATGCTAATAATTATTGCTTGACAACTTAGAAAAGACTAACTTAAAAGATTAACAACAATCACCGAATAGCAAAACAACATGAACAAAACAATAAACACTAAGTATTAAAATAATGTAAATAAAACAAAATGTCTTCCACTGAAAATAACTAAAATTACTGTTTTAGGCATTTGATCTGATTGCTTGACCACTTTGTGGCTATTTCACATATTTCCGAATACAGTGCTTTACATAGTCTTTCAAATAAGTTGGTACCTTCCTAGTTCTTGTAGATCTCCTTGGCATAGAAGTAGTGTCTGGCACAGATATATCTGTTAAGACTGCACTGTGATCAGAACTTCCGATAGACCTAGTTGTTGGAGAATCCTGGTTGTTGGGTACATTTAAGTGTCCTTCGCTGTTCTGAGCATTTATGACAGGCCTACACACTGCTGGTTTACTAACCCCACTTCTAGCATGCGTTTTTACGCTATCTGACAGTTCAGTGATTGCTATATCCTCTTCAGCTTTATATTTACTGTCCTCACCACACACATTGAACTGTGATGCATCCGCTGACATTTCAACTGGGTTCTCCCTGTATGCCGATCTGTCAACTCGACGCAGTTGGTCAATATGTCTTTTCCAGATGATGTCGCCCACGGCAACATGATAGGAACATGGACTCAAACGTTCAGTCACAATCCCTGAAATCCAAGTTTCTTTTCTATTTCGATAGTCCCTGGCTAACACGGTATCTCCAATTGTAACTAGTCTCGTTGGTTTCTTGAACAAGTCACCAGATGATTGCTTTTGAATTCTTTCCGATGTTTGGACGCAGTAGGTCAAGACGTGTTTTCAACCGTCTACCCATCAATTCTGCCGGTGCGCTTGTTAGTGGTATGCGGGGTCGTGCGGTACGTGAGGAGAAAATCACAAAGTTTTCGATTTAACGAACTGTCTTTGCTATTACGTGCTTTCATGCCCCGCTTGAATGCAGTCTTGAATGTTTTTACAAAACGTTCTGCTTGACCATTTGTACTTGGATGATATGGTGCAGTGAAGATATGTTTGATCCCATTGCTTTCAGTAAAAGCACGGAACTCAGCTGAAGTAAACTGTGGCCCATTGTCGGAGATAAGTTCATCACAAACGCCATGTTGTGCGAAGATCTTTCTGATCACCTCTATTGTGCGCGTAGTGCTAGTTGACCTCATACGACAGACCTGGCCACTTTGAATATGCGTCCACCATTATGAACCACATTTCGCCTAAGAAAGGGCCAGCAAAATCAATATGGACTCTTTTCCATGGTCCTGCCGGCCATTTCCACGGATTTCCTTGAGCTACAAGCGGAACCGATTGCGTTTCTTGACATGCAGAACATGACTGCACTGTTCGTTCAATGTCTTGATCAATGTTGGACCACCACACGTGCATTCTTGCTAATCCTTTCATTCTCACAATCCCTGGATGACAACTGTGTAATTCATTAAGAACCTGTCCCTGAAACTTTTTAGGAACAATAATACGAACTCCCCAGAGCAAACAACCATCTTCTTCTGTGATCTCCTCACGACGGATATAGAATGGTTTGAGATCGTTACTGATATCTGCTGCATCTGGTCATCCCGTAGTGGTAAATAGCAATACTTTTGACAGCACAGGGTCATGTCTCACCTCTCTAGCAATGTGTTTTGCCAAAATTGGAAGCGCTTTAATTTGCGCAATGTTCAGTTCAGTTGCTTCAGATGTTCAATGTATAAATTCTTCTGCACGACCTTCTACTGGTAACGGAAGCCGCGACAATGCATCTGCATTGCAGTTTTGTTCTGACTTACGAACCTGAATGTCATAATCGTATGCAGCAAGCTGGATCGCCCATCTTTGTATTCTCGCAGCAGCCAATATGGGAATGCCTTTTTTCGGACTGAATATGAAACCCAGTGGTTTATTATCCGTGATCAGTGTGAATTTACGTCCATATAGATACTGATGGAATCTGTGGATCCCAAAAATGATTGCTAGTCCTTCCCTTTCCAATTGGGAATAATTCACCTCGGCTTTTGTTAATGTGCAAGATGCATATGCTATGGGTCGTTCACCATCTTCTGTTAGATGCGAAAGAACAGCTCCGAGCCCTTTTTGGGGATGCATCAACTGCTAGTGTCACTGGCTTTTTAGGGTCATAATGAACCAAAACACCACAGTCTTTAGTTAATAATTCTACAACTTTGGTGAACGCCTCTTCGCATTCCGACGACCAACTCCATTTCTGATCCTTCTTCAAAAGTTTGGATAAAGGTGCAGCTACGGAAGATAAGTTCGGTGCATATCGGCGGTAATGATTGACGAGTCCTAAGAACGACTGCATTTCTGCTCTATTTGTTGGGCGTGGTGCGTCTCTAATAGCTGCTGTGGTTTCCTCATTTATTCTCAGGCCTTCCTTGTCTACTATGAAACTCAGCCATTTCATGGATGGTCTGAAAAAGGCACACTTAGGCAGGTTACAACGGAGACCATGATCTTCAAGCCTCTGCAATACGTCATCTAGATTCTGCAAATGTTCTTGATCATTATGGCCAGTCACTCTGATATCATCCATATTGCATGCACATGCTACTCCTTGTAGGACCATGTCCATCATTGATTGAAATAGCTGAGGTGCGCAAGATACAGTACTCCGAATGGTAATCGAGTATAGCGGAACAAACCCAGAGGGGTATTGATTGTCAGATACATTCGTGATTCTTCTGCCACTTCTATCTGTTTATATGCGTTTGATAAGTCTACTTTTGAAAACATCATGCCTCCGTTCAACTTATGGTATAGATCATCCATACGGGGCATTGGATATTCTGGATTTTCAAGGTACTTGTTCACTGTGACTTTAAAGTCCCCACAAACCCTGATTGATCCATCGGCTTTCTTGACAGGAACAATGGGAGCGGCCCATACACTGTATTCAACACGTTCCAGGATTCCCTCCCGTTCCTCTTTAAGAATTGCCTCCTTCACTTCATCTAGAATTGCATACGGAACTGGCCTTGCTGTGAAGAACACCGATTTTGTTTCAGGTTTGATGCACAGTTCAGCTTTAAGATTTACCGCTTTTCCTAGTTCTGATTTGAAAACTGCCTCATGTTTTCTAAGAATTCTTTGTAACTCTGGAGGATATTCATTAAATGAATCAGTTCTTCTTGTTACAATGTTATTGATACACAATGCCTCCCAGTCTAATCGAATATGCGCTAACCAGTCCCATCCGAATAGTGCTGGTCCGTCACTGTGCACAACATAGAGTGGTAATCCTTTAATCCTTTGGCCCTGAAACGTAACGTTAACATAACATATTCTTATTACTGGTACGTTGTCTCCAGTGATTGTTTTCAGAACCATGTTGCTAGGTTTTAGCTCCACATGCTTCTTTAGATGACTGCGATACATTCGTTTTGGTATCAAAGAAACTGCCGCACCAGTGTCTACTTCCATCTCCATTCGTTTTCCATTTAATGAGACAGCTACCATTATCTCAGGAGTTTTTGTACGTCTTCCAGGCTGATTTTGAACTTTTCCTATTGTTCCATTGGATATTTTGTTGCGAACGTTTCTAATTCGAACATGACTGATATCAGTATAATCAGATTCTGAACTTAAATCCGTGTCAGAAACAGTAACTAACTGTGCATGTTTCACCTTTGACGACGACTTCTCCTTTTTCCCATACTTGAAGTTCCGTTTGTCCTTCGGAGCATGATCCCCGGGAGCAGCCGTACATTTCTTTCGCAAATGTCCCCTTTTGTGACATATGCTACATTCTGTTTCTTTGTAAAAACAGCGATCAGGACGGTGGTTATTTCTGCCGCAACGCCAACATTCTCTTATTCGTTCGGACGTTGGTTTCACCACTTTAACACGTTGACTGCGATGTGCTCCACATATGGTTCACAGAGGACTCTCTGAATGAGCGATGTGTACCCTATGTGGTACACATGCTAAGAATTATATATTTTTTTTAAAGTATCAAAATTTTATCAAAATGGGCTTTTTTTACCAAAATATTATTGTAACATATTGGAAATTAATTAAAATAAACTAGAACATTAACTAAACACTTTATTTATTACTGAAAATAATCTTCACATGCTAGCAAAAGGGGCATATTTTTTTTTTTAATTCTTTCTTTCCTTCAGTAAAAAAAAAATAGAAAACATTATCATTAGATCAATAAAAATGCTATCCTTTTAACCCTAAATTATATTTATATAAATTCAATAGAAAAATAAATCAGTTTAGTAAACATTTCACTTCTGAAAAAAAAATAGTGTCCTTTTCTTGGTGAAAAAATATCTATGTATGATGAAGGAAATCATGTAGTATTTAGAGTACAAGTATAAAATTAACATTTTTTCTGTTTTGCTTCTACATAAGAAAAACCAATAAAATACACAAATTTATATTCTTCAAACTGAATGTCTCAAGTTGAAACAACTGAGACAAAGGAAAGGTTTACCCTCACAATTCTCACATTGTGTTTACTCTTCGTGCTTTCTTTTGAGCTACAGAACTTCCTTTATTTTGTGACAGTATCTCATAACAGGAACGACAAAGCCTTCTTGTCTTGGCTTTGGGGCCGGTAGCTTCAGTCAGGGAATGTTTTCTGTATTCATATGTACGCTTTTGCGTATATACAGTGTGTATATATATAATATAAAGGAATAAGTAGAAATGACAGAGAAAGTAATACTTACATACATACATACATACATACATACATACACACATACACACATATATATATATATATATATATATATATATATATATATAAATATATATATAAATATATATATATATATATATATAAATATATATATATATATATATATATATATATATATATATATATATATATATATATATATATATATATATATGTATATATATATATATGTGCATACATACATACAGTAAATATACATACATACATATGGTACTAAAAGGAAGGCAAGAATTCAAATATTCTCTGGGATGTTAATTTTTCATCATATTGGGACAATGGGTAATTTGTATATCAGTCTGTATATGCAAGTGTATATATATATATATATATATATATATATATATATATATATATATATATATATATATATATACATATATATATAAACTACCCATTTTGTGTGTGTATGTGTCATTCCTTTTTCTGTTACTTCCTTTATCTAATTTTCTAATATTTTATATTATAATATATTCTCTTATACAGACATAAGGAAGAGTTCTTTTCCACATTTTATTCCTCTCTCGCATAAGTGTGAATATATGTATGTATATACGTGGATAGACAGGTACAAAAAGATGGGCTACCGTATACAGATGGACAGATATATATGAATAACTGAAGAAGACCTAAATAATTTACTTGTATGTAAATACTTTTATCTATGCAAAATATAAATTTAAATTGCCAAAAATACAGCCTGTATATATGTTTCCTAATGTGTGTGTCTGTAACATGTATGTACATCTTATATGTATTATATTCAAGTGTATGTTTATATATATTCCTATATACACACACGTGTACTACAAATTTTATGTGCACATATGAAAACATACAAAGGTGTTATATTTGTGTGTCTGTCACACTGAGTATGAACCACGTCTGGTACATGTTGCATACGGTAATTCCCTAGATCAGTCTGAGCGATATGCACCATAACTGGACATCCAAAGTGTGACCATATTCGGCACACAACGCCAGCAGAACTATCTCTAATCGTTCTGGGCGACTTGAGCCATATATGACCACATATTATGTCCATATTAGGTACACAACGCCTGTAATGACGACTTTTGTTATGTCAGGCGAAGTGTACCACATAAAGTCACGCTTTTTACACTGGCTGAGCACTCGGCTTACCTTACGGATACACCATAACAATTCTCACGTCAATAGCTAGCTGGTTACTGATTTTAATTGGGGTTAAAGATAACGCCCATTGGGCCATTTCACAACATTGCCAATCGCAGTCAACGTGTTAACTTCCTTGGATTCGGATGAATGGATGTTGTGCACTTGTTCCTCTGCCATTTCACAGCTCATTGCGATTTTGAATGCCTTTTCGAGTGTAAGGTCTGTTTCACTGAGTAGGTTCCGTTAAGCAACACGATTGCTAAGTCCTATCACAAACATGTCCCTTAAAACTTCATCCAAAAAACCTTTGAATTCACATTTTTCTGCTAACTTCCTTTGTTCCGTGACAAACTGAGTGACAGATTCCCCATCTTGCTGTTTACGTTGGTAGAATCTATATCTCTCAGCGATGATAATCGGCTTTGGTGTTAAATGCTCGGATATGAGTTTTGTCAGTTCCTGGAACGTCTTCTCAGCTGGTTTGTTTGGAGCAAGCAGTGTCTTGATAAGTCCATAGGTCTTTGGCCCAACGACTGTTAAAAACAAAGTTTTTTTCCTGTCATCTTCGATGTCATTTACAAGACAAAACTGGTCAAAACGTTCAATGTAATCATCAAAATCCTCTTCGGTTTGGTACTCAGTGATATTTCCAAGATACTGCACCATTGGTAGTTTATCCTCGTCGCCACTTTTATATATTAAGGCTGGGAGAGAGCAAAGAACAGGTCTTCACTTGAGTACATTTATTTTCCAACTGACCTATACAGCTCAACATGTAAGTAGAATATACCAATTAGCACACTACTGAGTTACACCCTGGTCAATTACCACAACTACCAGTTATATATGATTAGGCTTAGTGGTAAACATACACAATAGCTTATATGGAAAGATTTCAAACAAGACCCCTTAAATAGATTACTGGAATAATGTGCTAATTAGGAAGAATAATGCAGGATTGCC
This sequence comes from Palaemon carinicauda, assembly GCF_036898095.1. Lineage (NCBI taxonomy): Eukaryota > Metazoa > Arthropoda > Malacostraca > Decapoda > Palaemonidae > Palaemon > Palaemon carinicauda. The sequence goes on along the minus strand of NC_090727.1, from coordinate 6,455,881 downwards.
TTGTTATCCAATTTATCTACCTCCTTTCATTGCCATTCTCTAATGCAGTAGTTGAGCGTTTTTTTAGCCAACTAAATTTAACTAAATAATTTACAAGAACTTCACTTAAAAAGGAGACTAAGTGGATTGATTTATGTTGTGTATCACATGGAGGACGAAAGTATCATTTCCTAGTTTGGGCTTTGATGAAAATGCAGTTAGAGCAATGGACAATGTTAAAAGTAATGCAGCTTGTGGAGATGGGACAAATATGTGATAAGAATTGTGATAAAATCCACTAATGAATTATTTTTTATAGTTACATCCTTACAAAATGAAATGGCACTTATATCCAATAGATGAAAGTTTGTAATTCAATATATTTTTTTTTATCCTAAAACCATATTTGTTCTGTAACCGAAATGCAAACCACGCTATTTACATAGAGTTTAGAACGAGCCATTAGAATTTAACGAGGGTGTATTACCCCCGCGCTAGTTAGCAGGGGAGTAGGGGAGTGGTAGCTAGCTACCCCTACCCCCTCACACACCGGTGAACTGCTTCACTTCACTTTTGGCTCGGACAATGAACAGACGTTCTGTCCCGTCCTCGCATGGCAGCCATTAATGCTTTGTCTTACTAATTAATTACTTTTCTTATACTTAATATATATGTAAACATTCTTATGTTTATGCATATATTTGAGTATAGAAATACAGTAAGTTTCCTTTTCAGTGTTTGTGCTGTGTGTGTGTGTAGGAAGTCCACTCATTGTACGACAACTTCTCCGTGTGGTCTCAGGCCACTACGGTTACTTTCCATGGGTCGCGATCTCTCCCTTGGTCCTTCGGTCTCCCTTCGGCGGGCGCCGTGGGGAATCGTCATCGCTGGACTTTACTTACTAATATGTTTCTCCGCTGTTCCTCCTTCCCTACGGGGAACTTGGTCTATCAGCGTGGGGAACTTGGGAGTTTTGTTTGACTACGGTCTCTCTCTCTCTCTCTCCTTGAGTTCGTTCACCCTTTTATTACTACTACGTATTACGGTAGCTTCCTTCCCGTTGCGGGTTGAGTTGCCTCTCCGTTTATTTTGTCTCAATTATTTTTTTATTTAAATCTAATTGTATTTGTTAACTTTTCAGCTCTGTGTAGAACCCTTCCCTTTGGGGTTTATTAGTTCTTACTATTAGTAACATTCTTAGTTGAATTACATCTTTATAATTGTTATAATTCTGTTTTGTTACAGTTCTCCGCCTTCCCCCCCCCCCTTCCCGTGAGTGTCTGTGGGGGAGGAGGGCGCATTCCTGTGTGTAATTCTTATGTTCTTTTCCCGCAGGGGTTCCTCTTCGGAGTTCCCCCGGGGGAATTAATGTTAACTAATTGTTTTATTTTCACAGTTAACTGTCTAGTTTTTCGTTTGCCTGTTGTGCCTACGAAGCAGAGCTGTCCTGTTGGGGCCTGGGGAGTCTGCCGTTGCCGGCTCCTCTACAACTTCATCATGGGCGTGTCCTTTCTAGAAGTTCTCCCGTGACAACTGTCAGCTCCTTAGTTCATATAGAACGCTCTGGAGGTTTGCCTCCTTGGGTGGGTACTTCCCTTCCGAGGGAGGTTCCCTTCCCAGGTATGAGTTTTTTCCCCTTCAGGGGGGTGTTCTTCTCTTACCTTAATTTTTTTCTGGTCCTCGGGCGGTTATGCTCTTGGTGCTGACCTACCGCTTTTGTAACCATGCTCAAGGGGCTGAGCGGTTGCAAGGCCGGAGCATGGAGTTCATGTGATTATGCTCTTGGTGCTGAGCGGTCGCACTTGCAGCTACGCTCAAGGGGCTGAGCAACTGCAGGAGCTCCTCTTTGGAGGGTTGCTCTTTATGGTCAGCTTGCTGATCCAACGGCCCCAAGGGGCGCCTTCATCAGTTCTTCCTGTCTCTTCTACGAAGTGTTCATCTCTCTCGTTCGCGAGAGAGGACACTCATAGAGACTCCTCTTCGGAGGACCCCTGCTGTTGCTGAAGGCTCAGTTCCCCCCTCCGAACATCTTCGAGGGGGCAGCCGAGTCCAACGGTCTCTCCTGCGAGTGTCTCTCCCCCTCGGGGGAGTTCACTACAGAGACTCCTCTTCGGAGGACTGATGATGGTTCTCCTGTCCGTGGTCATCTTCATCTTCAGCCGCAGAGGATCCTCCTCGACGAGAACAGACAGTTGCAGCTGCTTCTCTAGACCTGTCAGCAGTTCATTCGCGATCTTCGACACCTGCCAGATCATCTTGTCTTCCTTCTCCGTTCCTGGACGCAGTAGCACTGTGGGCGCCTCCACCCCGTTTTCCAAACGGGCACCGGTCCCTTCGGGGCTAAGGGCTTATCTCACATGTGAGTAAGCCCTTTGGTGCCAGGTTTTTTTACCTGTGCAACCTCAGTAGTTCGCAAATGTTCCTGATGTGCGCAATGCGCGCCAACGTTCGCCCTCGCGCCCACGATCTCCGGATCTGGGTGCAAGTCTCCTGCTGTGGACCAGACTTCTGCTGAATCAACTCCTGATCGCCAACTCTTCTGAGAACTTCTGTGCGGCTACGCACCATGCGCGCCTAGAGTTTCCTGAACGCCCACGATCGCCTGCTCGCCAGCACACATCTGATCATCCTTTCCTGATGTGCGCATTGCGCGCCAACGTTCGCCCTCGCGCCCACGATCTCCGGATCTGGGCGCAAGCAGGAAGGTTTTTCTTCACTGAACTCCATGTGCACCTGCTCGCTAGTGCGCATCTGCACCCCCTTCCTGATATGCGCATACGTGCCATCGTTCGCCCACGCGCCCATGATCTTCGGATCTGGGCGCAGGCAAGGAGTTATTCCTTCGCCTCCTTGCCGACGATCTCTCATACGTCTGGCCGCGCATTTCTCCTGGCCGCGCAACTACGCTCCTACGATCTCCTGGTTCCTGCCTCGTCACGCAGTTCAAGAAGTTCCTACGCTAGCGCATTGTCGCTCACAGGTTCTTCTGGACTCGCAGCGCCTCCAATTCACCGCGCCGCCCAGGAGATACCTAAGTTAGCGCACAGGCGCTCACAGGCATCCGTGGGCTCTCCTTAGGTGCCAGCAATCTCCTACGCGCCCGCGCGATTCATCGCCTGCGCGCAAGCGTTTTCAACGCCAACGCTTCAATTGTCGTAGGTTTCCTACGCGCCCACGCGTTAACTCTCCTGTACGCAAGCGGTCGCTACGCGCCACCGCTCGCCAACGCGCCACCGCTTGCTAACGCGCCATCACTTGCCAACGCGCCATCGCTTGCCAACGCGCCATCGCTTGCCCACGCGCCATCGCTCGCCAACACGCCATCGCTTGCCAACGCGCCTTCGCCTGCCTACGAGCCATCGCTCGTTAGCGCGCCATCGGTCTCCCGACCTCCAGCGCTCGTCCTTTCAACCGCGCTCGTCCTTTCAACCGCGCTCGCCCTCACCTGTGCGCCCTCGCACCCGCGCGCGGGCGTGAACCAACGATTTGCCATCGCGCTAGCGCCAGGGTGATTTCGACCGCTGTTCCCGTCAGGTTATCGCAACACGGGCAAACTGGCGAGTTTTCTCGGGCGCGTACTTCCAGTTCACGATATTCTCCCCGTAAACGCAGAGCATGGCACATACAAGAGCAGGAAGGATCTTCAGAGAGGTCTGGGCAACATTCTTCTCCTTCCTTTCAGGCAGGCCCCATCATCTCTGCTCCTCAGGATCGTTTGATTCCCTTTCCCCTAGTGGGAGTCGCTGACACTGCGTCTGTCAGCCGTCAGCAGAGGGGGTACTTCGTTTTAGCCCTTCCTCTCCACCATTTCGTGGAAGGGTCTCCCCAGGGAGTTCTTCTCTCGAGAAGTTCTCCGCCCGGCAGGTGACATTCTCGTCTTCGGAGATCTTAAGCCAGAAAAAAGCCGCAAAGTGTGCCATGCGGGCCACTTCGTGGCTGGTTGTCTGGCTTGGATCTCTGGGCATCCTGTTGCGATCCGTGAATTTGTCCAAGGAGAGCTCCAGGAAGGTCATGGAAACTTTCCTCCTCTCGGGCACGAGCACCTCGTTTCCCGGCTCACCAAGTTTCGAACTTGTGGGCAAACTCGATGTTGAAGCATTGAGATGCAGTGACCGAGAGGTTCCTCTCAGAAGTCCTAACCATGGATGTCGGCAAGCTCAGACACTCTTCCACTCTTGGAAAGACCTTGTTTTAAGCCCAAGGACAGGGAACGGACAGCTGAGAGGTGGAGAAAGCGAATCACGGTTCGCTCCTCCCGAGGCGCTTGCATCCAGGCTCTACAAACCTCCAGTGCCTCAACAACAACAGCCTCGTCAGCCTAGGACATCGGAACCAGCCCTGGCAGCTAAGACAAGGTCTCTAAACCGCAGCCCCCTCCTGTCAGATTCAAGAAGGGCGGGAAGTCCTTCTGGGGAGGCAATAATCCTGAGGAAGCGGCCAAGGCCGCAAACGCTAGGATTGGCAACCCCCCTTCAGGGTCCCCAGTGGGGGGATGCCAAAGGTTGCCCTCTCAGGTGGCAGCAGCTCGGGGCCGATTCCTGCACGATCTCTGTGATCAGGCAAGGATATCGCGTCCCGTTCTTTACATCTTTACCTCCGCTGACAGCAAATCCAGTGTCGCCGAGCTCCTATGCCATGGGATCGGCAAAGGGGCTAGCCCTTTGGGCAGGAATTGAGACCATGCTCTAGAGCAGTGTTTCTTAAAGTGTGGTCCGCGGACCCCAAGGGGTCCGTGGAATATTCCAAGGGGTCCGCAGGATAATTTTTAATATCGATTTCAGTCAAATTTTCGGCCAAAACGTCCCAAATTCCTATTTTTGTAGCACCAAATCCTGATGGCTTTTTACAGTGGCTAAGTCACATTGGGATGGAAGTAATCTAGGTAATGCCACCTTCCTCCCTTGGGGTGAAATCCTCAACGAAATTCCGAAAAAGACACACACAAAAAAACAACTTTATAGAAGGCAGTGGTGTTTATGATTTGGCAACATTGTACTGACTGATGCCCGGTGGTGCGGCCGCCCGCCACATATCAGTTGACGTTAAGGTTGCTGTGAGGAACACATGGCAGTTGCTTGTGCTCCTCTTTGTAAGTAAGAAAATCATCTGGAATGTTATGATAACATACTGATTTTTTAAATGCCATTTGTTAAACGTTATTACCTACCTTTTTGAGATTAGAATTTCGAATACTAGACCTCGTGACCTCGCCAAGTTACTTGCAGGATAAACATAAGAAGACAGCCAAGAACAACAACCAAGACAGTACTGGCTTTAAAGAAGAAAGAAACGATGCTAACAGTGCAACTCAGCTCAAGCTACTGGAGGCAGGCGCAGATGCCATGGACGAAGGGAACACCGCTGACACAAACCAAAGAAGTACAGATGCCTCGGTTACCACTGTAGGGCACAAGCAAACACACCAAGAAACAGCCAAAAAGAAGCGTAAATACTGCAGTGATTACTTGAAACTTGGATTTTTTTTGGTAAGGCAACAGTGAGGATCCTATCCCACAGTGTGTTTTGTGCTATGAAACATTAGCTAATGAGGCTATGAAACCCTCAAAGCTCAGAAGACATTTCGAGTCCAGACATAAGGAATATGTGGGAAAACCCATAGAGTTTTTTCAAAGAAAATTTAATGAACTTGATATTCACAGAAAAAAAGGAAGCTTCATCTTTTTTTATACCTGGAGAAAATGCAAAGGCCACTGAATCTTCATACAAAGTGTCGTTATTAATTGCAAAAACAGGAAAGGTGCATTCCATAGGCGAGACTTTGGTCAAACCAGCAGCCAAGATAATGCTTGGAGAAAAGGCTAGTAAAGAAATAAACAAGATACCTTTGTCCAACGACACTGTCAAGAAAAGGATAACGTCAATGGCTGAAAATGTGAAAGTTCAGCTGGTGTCACAATTACAGCAGAGTGTATTTTTCACTACAGCTGGACGAATCCACAGATATAGGGAACGAGGCAAATCTTTTGTGCTTTTACTGTGGGGAAGTACATGATGAATTTCTTTTCTGTCGTCCTCTTCCTAGAAAGACAACAGGAGAGGCTATCTTTTATGTAGCTAACGATTTTATTGTCCAAAATGAACTCTCCTGGTCGCAATGTGTTGGAATCAGCACAGATGGTGCAACTGCGATGACTGGTGAACTAAGGGGCCTAGTGAGTCTGGTACAAAGCATTGTACTACAGGTAAAGGCAACACATTGTTGCATTCACCGTGAACAACTTGCTGTGAAAAATATGCCTACCTGTCTTAAAACAGTTCTGGAAGAGGCAGTAAAAATTGTCAATTTCATCAAAGGGAAAGCACTGAATACCCGCTTATTTACAGTTCTGTGTGAAGAGATGGGAAGCGAACACACAAAACTCCTTTACCATACAGAGGTTCGCTGGCTGACACGGGGAAAAGTTCTTTCCCGTCTCTTTGAACTTCATGAGGAAGTGCAAATTTTCTTTTATGAACGTCATGACCTCTATAATCGAATGCATGACACCCAGTGGCTCACAAAACTGGCATACCTGTCTGATATTTTCAGTACACTAAACGGATTGAATCTGTCTTTGCAAGGAAAAGATACTACCATCTTTAAAGTGCTGGACAAAATACAGGCAACACGAATGAAGCTGGACTTGTGGTCCGGCCACATTGACCGCAAAGATTTTGAGTCTTTTCCTTCATTAGCAGATTTCCTGCTTACTTCCAAGGAAGAGCTAGATGGTGACACAACACAAGCTTTCAAAGCCCATCTGCAAGGCCTTCACTCAGAGTTAGGAAAATATTTTGAAGAACCAGACCCAAGCTTTGAGTGGATTAGAAATCCATTTGTTACAGATAGAGTAGATATAGAAAAGGTCAGTGTCAACCTGTCATCAAAAGAGGCTGATAATCTTGTCGAGATTGCAACAAGTGGGACACTGAAGACCCTATTCAGGGAAAGAAGTTTGGCCAATTTTTGGGCTCAAGTCCAGCCAGAGTACCCTGGACTTGCAGAAATTGCTTTGAAACACTTGATGCCGTTCCCAACAACGTACAACTGTGAAATTGGATTTTCTACACTGGTTGATCTTAAAACAAAGAAGCGCAACCGAATCAATGTCGAACCCGACATGCGACTGAAATTCAGCAGACTGGAGCCAGATATTCCAACAGTAGTGAGGCAGCAAAAACAGTATCATTCATCGCATTAAGTATGGTTGTGAGATATGAGGAGGAAGCGTTGCTGTTAAGTTCATGAAAATTTGTATGCAAAATTATCAATGTTGTGGAAATTATGTTAAGCAAAATATAAACATTTATGTTGAAGCTAAGCCATTAATAAATAATTCAGTTGTAATTTCAGTATATTATGACCTGCAAACACTTTCAAACTCAAGAGGAAAATTATAATAATAAAGGGTCCGCTACATGAGTAATTTTAATAAAAGGGGTCCGCTGCACAAAAAAGTTTAAGAAACACTGCTCTAGAGGAGGCTCTCCAAAAGGTCATCGACGGCTCCCCCCCACGGCTTCTTCTGTCAACTCTTTCTTGTAAGAAAGCGTCCGAAGTCTGGAGACCTGTCTCGACCTCTCAGCCGTGATCAAGTTTGTCGAACAAACTTCATTCAGCGTGGAACAGCAGAGCCAATCAGGCTTATAGTGTGACCACAACTCTTCATGTGCACACTGGAGCTGAAGGACGGGTACTTCCAGATCCCAATCCATCCGTCTTCCAGGAAGTACTTGAAATTCAGCCTAGACAACAGATACACCAGTTCAAGGTACGGTGTTTCGATCTCCCCGCAGCACCGCAGGTGTCCTCCAGAATGTTCACCCTGTTATCTTCATGGCCACACAGGAGCGGCATCCGTCTCCTTCGCTTTCTGGATGACTGGGTACCCCAGGCAGTCTCGGAATCGACCCTTCCTCAACACCGAGACAAGCTTCTGGGACTTTGCCAAAATCTAGGGATCATGGTAATTCTCGGGAAGTCTTCTCTGCTCCCATCTCAACAACTGGAATATCTAGGCATGATATTAGACTCCAGTCTCCAAGCCTTCCCATCAGATGGCAGGATAGCAAGGCTGAGGAGAATCGCAGAACCTTTCCTCAGACAAGGAGAGCTTCCAGCCCGATCTTGGTTACGCCTCCTAGGTCACCTTTCCTCCTTGGCCAATCTAGTTCCAACGGCCACCTCAGGATGAGATCCCTGCGTCGGCGGCCCAAGTCCCGGTGAAATCAAGACAACGATTCCCCAGACATTCTGGTCCTTTGGGACCTGCGGAACGAATGGACCTGCAGTGATAGTTGACCTATGGAAACCTTTGCAGGGGAATGGATCTTCTCGCCCTTTCCCCTCATTTGATGCTGTTCTCGGACTCGTCAAAACAAGGGGTGGGAGGGGGGGGGGTCCATGTTCTGAATCAGGCCTATGGTCAGAACCAGAAGGGCACCTCCACATAAATCTGCTAGGAATGAAGGCCGTTGTCTGGCCCCTCAACACTTCCAACAGACCCTGGCGAGTCACTCCGTGGACGACAACTCCACGGTAGTGCCTTTTGTTTCAGCAAGCAGGGAGGTACCTTTTCATATCAACTTTCTCATCTTACAGTGGAGATATTGAGATGAACCGAAGTCCAATCATACCCTATCGGCTCGTTTCATCCCGGACAAAGAATGTGCTCTCCGACAGTCTGAGCAGGACTTCACAGATAGAGAGTACCGAGTGGTCTTCGGCTCCCCTTGGTAGCCAACAGTTCCTGACCTTATGGACCTGTTTGCGACAGCCTTGAATTTCAAGCTGCCGCTGTACTACTCCCAGTCCCAGACCCCAAGGCACTTTGGCAAGATGCCTTTCTATACGGTGGGACAACATCGACGTCTACATCTTCCCACCGTTCTGTCTGTTGAGAAGGGGGCTCATCAAGACCAGACTATCGGTCAACCTGTCGATGACTCTGATAGCTCCGCTGCGGCATCATGCAGAGTGGTTCCCAGAACTTCTGCATCTCCTGACGGAACTCCTGAGAGAGCTTCCCCCACGACACGAGCTACTCAAACAACCACACTGCGACATCTACCACAAGCCGTAGCATCGCTTCGGCTTCACGCCTGGAGACCATCCAGCATCCCCTCGCAGAGAGAGGCGTTCCGCAACAAGTTGCGGAGTGGATGTTTCGACACCTGCGAAAGTCATCCGCAGGGGTCTACCAGGCGAAGTGGAGAATCTTCTGTGGTTGGTGTTGTAGGAGAGGTACCTCTCCCCTTGATGCCACTATTCCAGCAATAGTGGAGTCATTGTCTATCAGCGGGAGATGCTCCTTTCGCTCTCGGTGGTGGAAGCCTATCGCTCAGCCTTTAGCCTGGCCTTCAGGCTGAAAGGTATAGGCATTTCCTCCTCGCTGGCCCTCTTAATGAGAGAATGCCTTGATGAAGTCACTGAGCTACAGCACGGCATTTTATTCCCGTGCTGAAACTTCGTGACGGGCAAGAGGGCTCTCGAACTTGGGGAAATTGCTCCCCCAGTTCGAATCTAAATTTCTCTCTTTCTTATCTTTTTCTTCCTCTTTATATTGCTTCAACCTTCTCCTAATATTATAAACTTTCTTTCATGATGCTGTCCCAACCCTATGAGTAAAATTTTCCATATGTATATGTGTATATTTTTACATATATATGTATGTTTATTATTTTTTTTTTTTTTTCCTCTTTATGGCATGTATGTTTCTACATCTGTTATTGCCACTTGGGCGGATGTTTCTGCATCCGGTATTGCTGCCTGCTTTGATGAATGTGAAAGGTGTCGCGGTTGGGAGGCGTTTGTGCTCAAAGCTATATGTGAGTGTATAGGATGATCTCAGCCATCCCGAAGATGGTTTGGACCTTTTTGGCGGAACTATTCCAAGTGTTGGGTCTTCGGAATCCAGGGGGATCCAATGCTTGGGGTAGGACTCTCGGCTTCTGGCCGGAAGCCCGTCATTACAGATATGGGGAGGATGATTCCATAGTTTCTTGGTCTCAGTCCTAACAGGCGGGTTCAGCTTACACCTGTGCCTCTATATCTGTTTTGATGCTATCCTTCGGGTAGGGTATGGAGTGGACCATCTGGGAAGTATACTCTCACTGTGCCGGTAGTGGAGAGTGCAAATTTCCTTCCCAACATGTGATGCCTTAATGTTCTCAAGCAGGTAAATCAAACTATTCAAAAAATCACTCTTCTCTTTTCTTTATTCCGATGGATTCTTGTGAGAATGACCCCACCTCCCCTGGATATGCTGACTCGCCCCCGGCACTGTTGACGACCTCTGGCAATTCATTTAAAGAAAACTCCGTTGACGACGTAGGAACTAAAAAGGACTGTTCTTTAAACATTCCGAAAAAGGGTAATTTGGGCAACACAGGAAAACTGAAAGTCCTGCACGTTACCCAAATCCCTTTAGAAGCTAATTATGATGTACTACATAAAATATTTGAGTGTTACGGATCAATAAAAGAAATTAGAATGAAACTTCAAGATGATAATTGGGAATCTTGGTTATCATTTAATTGTCACGAGGAAGCATTTAATGCAAGCTGTAACATTGTTGATATTAAAGTTGGTAATATGAGTGTTAAGGGTGCTCTATGTGATGGGGCACCTAAAGATCTGGATGTCTACAGACCAGCAGACTGGGCTGATAAAGATATAGAGGCAGATATACCATCCCAAAGAAAGCCAAAACCACCAATGTGGCTTCTTGCTCAATCTGTAGGAGGTACGGAAAATTATTTCAAGATATGCAAATTTCTTCAGAGGAAGGTAGGTACGATCGCACCCGGAGATATATCTCGATTCGGGAAGAAAAGTTTCTTGATAAAGGCCAAGTCATACACACAGTCTGTTATACTGTCTAATTTGAAGACAGTAAATGATGATATAAAATTGGACATCAAACCCCATCTAAACTTTAGCTATGGAAGGGGAGTGGTTTTTAATAGGGATCTGTATGAATTTACTGAAGAGGAGATATTGGCCATGTGTCCCCTATCAGTGTGGAAAGTACATAAAGTACCTGGAACATCAATGATTGTTCTTACCTTCCAGGATGCTGATGTACCTTTCCACATAGACATAGAAAACGAAAGGATCAGAGTTCAACCTTTTAAGCAGAAGCCACTGCAATGTTATAATTGCTTTAAATTTGGACATCCTTCCAAAGTTTGCAATAATGAAAAAATTTGTAATACTTGCTCCAAAATTTACCATGGGGATTGTACACTTGAGGCAAGGTGCTTAAACTGCAACTCTAATCATAAATCTAATGATAGGAGCTGCCAGTTTTATAAGTTAGAAGAGGCTGCCCTCAATAAATCAATTATTGAACATGTAAGCGTGGGGCATGCCAAGAGATTATTAAATAAATCTAATACTTATGCAAAAACATTAAAAACAGGAGAAAAAGTTCCTCGGGAATCATCTCACCCACCTACTACTGTAGGTAGTTCTCGAAAAAGGAATTCACAATCTATTGATAAAGTGCTGCATAAGACAAGAACATCTCCTAAAGATTTATCATTGAGTATCAACAAAAAGACATTGCCCACCACTATCAAACCTTTGTCCCCCATTACAAAGGATAGTACTAACCTCTCCCAGGCCATATCCTTGCCTGATTTAATGGAGATTCCACCTGACACCAAGTTATCAGGTGTACCTGTAGTGGGGAAGGTACAAAAACCTGGTAACTTGCAACCTATTAATCGTAAAAGAGAGAGACCTCCATCTCTCTCACCCCCTTCCATAAGAAATACTAGAATTATGACATCAAATAAATATGATGTTTTGTCTGTTGATGTTGGCGATCAACCAGAAGACAATTTAAATAAATCAGAAATTCAAGTTGAGGTCCACCATCCCCCTCAACAAATATATAAAAAAGATACAAAGAAAAACTCCAACGTAAAACCCAACATAACAAGACCATCTCTGAAGAAACCTACAAGTAATAATGTTAGATTAAAAACTGCTAATGGGAAGACCTCACCCAAGACGTCTTCCAGAAATAATCCATAGTTTTCTCCTCCATTTTGCAATGGAACTGTCAGGGTTTGAGGGCGAAATATGAAGAACTTAAGCTCCTAATTCATGAGCATTCCCCCATAATAGTATGTCTACAGGAAAGTATGCTTGATTCTAACACTCCTAGTCCTCGAGAGTATGTTAGCTATAGAACACCATATAATCAACAAGCAGGGACCCATGGCGGAAGTCTCATGTACATTCGTCGAGATGTTCCCCAAATACCCATGTCTATACGTACAACCCTGCAGGCAGTTGTTGTACAAATAGATATAGGGAGAAAATATACAATATGCTCTCTGTACTTACCTCCAAATGATGATATTTTATATGATGATTTAGCAGAAGTTATTCAACAACTCCCTCAACCTTTTCTCTTACTGGGAGATATGAATGGTAGACATCCTTTATGGGGTGATGTTTTGGCCAACACAAGGGGCAATATTATCTCATCAATTGTGGAGAATGAGGATGTTGGGCTCCTTAATACAGGAGAGCCCACGCACTTCCATGTTCAGACAGGTACTTTGTCATGCATTGACCTTTCAATTGCAAGCTCTAACTGCCTTCTTGATTTTGATTGGAGGACATTAGATGATTGGCATACTAGTGATCATGCACCAATCATTATAAACACCAACAAGGGTCCACCTTTGCAAAGATCGCCACGTTGGAATCTAGACAAGGCAGACTGGGTTAAATTTTCTGAGCTAAGTGAAATCGAAGGGAGAGCAGAACAGTTTGAAAGTATTGATGATGCTATAGACCTGCTGAATGGAACTCTTCATACAGCAGGAGTCAATTCAATTCCCAAAACAACAGGGTTATTCAAACGACGACCAGTCCCGTGGTGGTCTTCAGAACTAACTGCACTCCACAGAGCCACAAGAAAATCTCTAACACGATTGCGTAGACTCCGAACTGATGAGAATTTAATTATATACAAGAAATGTAGAGCACAGTTCCGTCGTGCCATGAAAGAAGCAAGGCGCCAGTCATGGATGTCTTTTGTTTCCTCCATTAACAGTAGAACACCACCATCTTCTGTGTGGAGGAAAGTAAAAGAGATAGCTGGCAAATTCACCCCCAACCCACCACCAGTGTTGAAGGTGAATGGCCAGTATGTAACTGAAGCAAATGAAGTTAGCAATGCCTTGGCTAATCATTTTTCAAATGTATCCAGCAAGTATGAAGGAGCCCCTGGTCACCAGTATAGGAGCACTGAAGAAAATAAAATTTTAAATTTTGCAACAAGAAGGGAAGAGTCGTATAATTCTCCTTTCACTGAAAGAGAATTTGATTCCGCACTTGCTCATTGCAACGATACAGCCCCTGGACCCGATGGAATTCCATATGCAATGATTAAACATGTACATTTTAATACAAAGCTATTTATTTTAAGCATTATTAATAGAATATGGCATGATCATAGTTACCCAAGTGTTTGGGAACTAGCCATTATTTTAGCCTTTTTAAAACCCGGTAAAGACAAGTTTTTAGCAGCAAACTATCGTCCTATTGCATTGACATCTTGTTTATGTAAAATCATGGAGAAGATGGTCAATGCAAGGCTGATATGGTACCTTGAAAAGAAAGGTATTTTATCACCGATTCAATGTGGATTCCGAAAAATGCACTCAACGACTGATGTGTTGATACGACTTGAGTCTTCTATTTGTGAAGCCTTTGCTTCCAAACAGCACCATGTTACAGTATTTTTTGACCTTGAAAAGGCATATGATACCACATGGAGATATGGTATTCTTAAAACCATTCATGAATTGGGATTGAGAGGAGAGCTGCCACTATTTATTCAGGCATTTCTTTCACGTAGAGTTTTTCAAGTGAGAGTGGGGGAAGCTCTATCAGAGAGTAAGTGCCAGGAAGAAGGAGTTCCTCAGGGTAGTGTGCTGAGTGTAACCCTTTTTGCACTAGCAATTAATGGGATATCCTCAGCCATTCCCCAGGATGTTCTCTCAACATTATTTGTGGATGATCTCTCAATATCATTTGCTGGCACTAGAATGGCAATGGTTGAGAGAAAAATCCAACTCTCTATTGATAAAATTATCCAGTGGGCTGACATGAATGGATTCAAGTTCTCGACAAGTAAAACTACCATTGTCCATTTTTGTCGTATCCGGGGAGTACATCCAGACCCGGATATATACATTAAAGGTCAACGGATACCCTGTATATCGGAAACCAAATTTTTAGGTTTGATATTTGACTGTAGACTTACCTGGGTTTCTCACCTAAAAGCGCTAAAAGCTAAATGTGTTGAAGCTCTGAATATCTTAAAAGTATTGTCCCATACATCATGGGGGCAGACCGCAATACTATTTTAAAATTATACAAGGCCTTGATTTTTTCCAAAATTAGTTATGGTTGTGAGGTATATTCTTCAGCCACCCCAAGCCGGTTAAAAATATTAGACTCGATACATCATGCAGGTATTAGATTATCTACTGGAGCTTTTAAAACCTCGCCTATCCCAAGTCTCCTTGTTGATGCTGGAGAGTTACCTCTAGACCTTTACCGAATGTCTTCCATTCTTCGGTATTGGTTTAGATTGCAAAGACTCCCTAGCTCTCTAGCCTTTCAGACTGCAAGCCTTGTAAGACACGCATCATACTTTGAGTTGCACCCAAAATCTCCTCAACCTTATGGCTTTCGGGTGAAACGATTTTTAAATAGTCTGGATATAATTAGAAATAAGGTACTTCCATTCAAGTTATCATCAACGCCTCCATGGAAATTACCTGACATATCTTTTTGTAAATACTTTATTGGAGTTAAGAAGAATATGACTGACTTAGAATCCAGGTCTCTTTTTATGGAACATGTCGAAGAACATAGTGGATCGACTTTTATATATACTGATGGCTCCAAATCTGATGCTGGCGTTGGATTTGGAGTACATAGTAATGATTTTAATTGTAGAGGTGCACTCCCTCTAACAGCTTCCATATTTACTGCCGAACTGTATGGCATATTAACCGCTATTGAGAAAATAGCTTTGGAAAAGGAGGGTAATTTTACAATTTTTAGTGATGCAAGGAGTGTTCTTCAAGCTTTAGAAGTTTTTAATTCTAGTAACCCTCTAGTTTTAAAGATTTTAGAATGGCTTTTTATTATTGGACGGAAAGGTATAACTGTTCGATTTTGTTGGGTTCCAGCACATGTAGGTGTGTCTGGGAATGAGAAGGCAGATTTACTGGCGAAGAATGCGGCATCCGAGTTGCTACCAAGGAGGTATCCCATTCCTTGTAACGATCTCCTACCTTACATCAAGAAATTGGTTTGTGATAAATGGCAACAGCACTGGGACAGTCAAGACGGCAATAAAATGAGGGAAGTAACAAATATCATATCACCTTGGAGGTATAACATGATTCCCCGAAAATGGGAGACGACTCTTTGTCGTCTCCGTATTGGTCACACACGGTTGACACACGAGTTTCTGCTGAAGGGCCAACACCAACCGTACTGCGAGGACTGCTTAGTACCTTTAACAGTGAGGCATTTGTTGACCGAATGCCCTAATTTTACTAACTTAAGAAATAGATATCTGTTTGAGGCTCGAGGTGAGGATGGCAGGTTTATCCTTGCCAAGATTCTTGGACATGATGTGTCTTACTATGCGAGCGGAATTTTTAGATTTATTTCAGAAGCAGGTCTTCTGAAAACTCTAACTATTTTGATGACTTCTTAATTTTTATGGTTTTAATCGAATTCTCTTTTAATTTTCATATACAGTAAATGGTATCGGCGTCAATGACCTTAGATGTTAGGATGCCAGAAAACTTTCAATCAATCAATCAATCCTCCTCGCTGGATCTCTCTTCGCTCATACGTAACTACGAACTTACCTGCCCCAGTCGGAGGTGAGACCTTCTCCATGGAACATAGTTCGGGCTCTTAGGGCTCTTAAGAGATCTCCTTGCGAACCACTACGCCAGGCTTCTAATCGTCACTTGTCTTGGAAGACGGTGCTCCTGCTCGCTCTGGCCTCGGCCAAGCGTGTCGGCGAACGTCATGGTCTCTCGTACTGCGTCGCCCACTCAAGAGGATAGGTGGAGGTAACGTTCAGGTTCGTCCCTGAGTTGGTTACTAGACAAAAAATCTGGAAGTCCCGGACTTTCGGTCGACTCCTTCAGGATTTCGAGTCTCCGTTCTGTAACAGATGACCCAGACCTCCTACTAGGCCCAGTAAGGAGTCGAAAGGGTTATCTTAAAGAACAGCTGCAGTTCGTCCTCGCGTGCAAGCCCTTTTTGGGAGCACAGGGAGGACGGAGAGGAGGTTCAAGAATGCCTTTTCAGCGTGGACTCAAAGGGTCATCCATCACGCCCTGAATCCAGATCCTCCTCCGTCACGTGGCCTTAGGGCACACGATGTCAGAGACATCGCAACGTCCCTGGTCTTCAAGAGAAACTACTCTGTGACGCAGGTGCTACAAGCTGGAGTCTGGAAGCATCTAACGACCTTCACAGCCCACTACCTGCAGGACGTGAACCACTGGAGCCTCGATACGTCTATCGGCCCTGTGGTGGCTACACAACAGCTGGTCTAACCTTAGGCTCCTTATTGGACAGGTAGCAGAAGGTTGAGGGCATTGTTATCCGGTTTTAGACTGCATGAATGAAAGAAGTATGTCTGGCCCTTACTTCTTTCTTCATCCTCCACTCTCTTGGGGAAAGCAGCATCCTGGGTTCTCTGCATAGCTGACCTCAAACCTCTGCAGGTAAACCATGCTTCCTTGTGTTCCTAGTATTGAGTTAATACTGTTGCGTCCCCCATACCCTGACGAGGTGGTATTTGGAACGTCCTAGCCTAGAATTCCAGCTGAAGGACTTCAGGTCGACTTCCTAGGACAAGTCAGTCTTCTTCCCTCCACACACAAGCTTATGTAGGCCGCACGTTTCTTGCGTAGCAAGAACTTGCGAGGTACAGGGACTCTTTTTCTCGAGTGCTGTCACTCGGATTCTGAGTCCCCGGGTAAGCCAAAGCCAGTAAGGCTGGGGACTTTCCATCCTTCCTAAGGGTAAGTCACCCTATGTAAATAGCGTGGTTTGTATTTCGGTTATGGAACAAATGACAAATTCGGAGATAATTTGTATTTTTCCTAACCATACAAACCTTAGCTATTTACACATATTTGCCCGCCAGCCCTGTCCCCCAAGGCAAGTCCTACCTCTAAGTGAAGTGAAGCAGTTCACCGGTGTGTGAGGGGGGAGGGGTAGCTAGCTACCACTCCCCTACCCCCCTGCTAACTAGCGCGGGGGTAATACACCCTCGTTAAATTCTAATGGCTCGTCCTTTCAGCTACGCCGAAAGTAAACCCTATGTAAATATCTAAGGTTTGTATGGTTAGGAAAAATACAAATTATCTCCGAATTTGTCATATTTCATTGTCCATGTAGTATATTGTAGAATTTGTAGGTCATGAATGTCAATCATCATTTTTAGGGTAAAATGATCAAATCTAGGGTAAAATTGGCTTAGTTTTAGGGTAATTGGAACACAGCTCGTGGAAGCCCTCACTGTCTGCTAATCAGGATCCAAAGCAGGATCATCTCTGGATCCTGCTGCTAATAACAGTCTCAGCACAGTTCACATGCCGATACTATCTCACAGTACTCTGCTACCACAGAGTTAAATTTTCCCTGTGTATCCCGTAGAGTTTTGTCACCATGTCCGTGTTCTTCCTTGGAGACTGGGCATGGCACTTATGTCTAGAAGATCAACACCACTGTAATAAGTGGTACAGCGACTCTTCCTGTGACTGCGACAGCTTTGAGGCCTATTCAGAGAATAGACTTAGTTCTTTACCAAGATGAGCCTTAAAATCACGGATGTCGTGGACAAAACTCTACCAAGATGCAGTTGCAATGATTGCAAAATTGCATTAGACAAGTGCCCCCACATCGTCTAAGGAACCGGATGCACCCCTCTCCAAATGCAAGAAGAGCCCAGAATGCCCTTCCATAGTACCACCAACACCTAAGTTGTTACATGCTACAACTCCTGGGTCTTTATCAACTCCTCAACCATCATCTGTACCATCAACACCTCAGCAGTCAGCTGCACCATCAGCTTTGGATCAAACCCCGGTGCCTGAGACCTCCTCAGCCATGGAGACAGAAGACCAGCTTGCTGGGACCCAGGCAGTCCCTAAAGGAAACCATTCCCTGGACTGTAATTGCACTGACTGTCTAACCAAGCTCCTGAAGGAAGCCACTGCTATTGCCTCCTGCATTCCTGCATCAGTACCGAAGAAAGAGGTGAAGAAACCTTCCCAAATTCACACTCTTGCAAACTGACAGATCCTTTTCTTACGACGCAGTCACTGCCATGGCCGCCAAACCTGGAATTTGCACAGCCGAACTGCAAAGGGGAGCTCATTATCTCCCCCAAAGATCAAGAAACCGCCAGCTCACAGCAAAAGGAAATTGTTTAACCCTGCCACGATACAGAGGAAAGCCGTCGTTACCAAGTATTCAGTCACTATGCTGCTCACCTTAGTTTCTTCCTGCAGCAACATCGACGGGGCAGTGTGCTGCAAGAACAAGAATGATGTCCCTGTCAGCATGCTGATCGTCACCTTCATTAGTCCTGTCCCAACCTCACTGGATCTAGCCAGATGGGGGACTTTCCCCATCCATGACTACACACTGGTACCCCTTCAGTGCTTTTGCTGCCAGCATTTTGGACATCACAAGTAGAGTGCATGGGATCCACCACCTGCGGTGTCTGTAGCCAGCACCATGAAACCGATGTCTGCATCGCTGTTCATAAGAATGGCCAAGAAACCTGGACTAAGTGCCCCAACTGCTTCTGGCCTCATCCCGCCTGGAATAAGCGATAGCCAGAATGGCTGAAGAGGATCGCAACCATAAAAAACACCTCCCCAACCCACCGCAGTCACCTTCAACACAGCGACAGCGGCCCCAGAACCAGAGACCTCCTCGCCAGAGAAATCAAGGTCAGCTGCCCACCTTACCCGAGACCTCCGGTTAACCAGAACCAGCACCTCTCCCAAATCCTACTCCTTCCAATCCTATCCAAACTCTCACTCAAAATCTTGAGTCACTGACCCTTGAACACCTCATTCCTTTAACCATCCAAATCCTTACCAGAGTCATTTCCCTTGCCAAATCCGCCATTTTCACCCACCAGCCACTGAGCAGGGATAAGCTTCTTTGCTTAAAACTGCTTCGTTTCTTTCCGACTTGAAAATCCTCTCTCCTTTCTCAGTCTCTCCTACTTACTGGGACTAACTGCTATAACACTTTCTCTCCTACTGACAGACTCTGTCTGTTAACCCTTCCTTTCGTGGACTTGAAAAGGGGTCACCCCTCCGGGCGACCTCCTTGCCTTTCACACCAGTCAGAGCAAATCTTCCCTTGGTTTTTAAGATTCAACACCCCCTTTGGTGTTTTAGACACAGCAACCATCCCTTGTACATCAGAACTCAGTAACCCCCCCCCCCCCCTTGTAAGTAACTTACTTTTACTCGTTCTTCGTTCGCTGAACCGTGGCCTCCCGTATTGGTCACACTCGGTTGACACACGAGTTTCTGTTGAAGGGCCAACACCAACCGTATTGCGACGACTGTTTAGTACCTTTAACAGTGAGGCATTTGTTGACCGTATGCCCCAATTATGGTAACTTGAGAAATTGATATCTGTTTGAGGTGAGGATGGCAGGTTCATCCTTGCCAAGATTCTTGGATATGATGTGTCCTACTATGCGAGCGTCATTTCTAGATTTATTTCAGAAGCAATCTTCTGAAAACTATTTAACTTTTATAATGACATTCAACTTTTATGGTTTTAATTGAATATTCTATTAATTTTTATATAATTTAAATGATATTGGCATCAATGACCTTAGATGTCAGGATGCCTGAAAACTTTTAAATCAATCAATCAATCGATCAATCTTCAATATCATGCTTAATATTGAGCAAAGTTTGTCTAGTAACATGGAAACGAATTGCATGCTATTTGCAGTCAAGGAGAAAAATATAAGCTGATTAGAATCTATTAAAGTGATACTGCCTGTGAGTATCTTCACTTATGATTTGCTCACAGCCTGATTCAGATGTAAAGTCTAAAACTCTTAAGCCATGGAGATCGGTTGGAGAAAGAGAATTTAACCACTCACTATGGTGGGGATTGAAATCATCAATAAAGACAAAAGAGGCCTTTCTATCATATTCTAGTCTCTTAGTCATAATGGTAAGAAGACAATCGAAGATAGAATCATCCATGTCTGGATTCCGGTAGATCGAACACAAATAGAAGTTGTTATGCCTGCCAAAATCTTTCATTACCTGAATCCCATGACATTCACATTAACAGCAGGACCTATGATTAGAAGGGTACTCAGTCCTTATATATACCGCCATTCCCGTGGCCCTAGGAATGGCACCCCGTTTCAAAATTATTGGCTTCTTAAAACCAGTTATAAGAAGCTCAGATGAGTGAGTGCCTCATATTAGAAACCAAAGTTTCTGAACACACGAGAATATCATACTGTCTGGACGCAACAGTAAGGTCTTGAATATATGCATGAAGACCACGAATATTGCAATACAGTAGACAACATTGACGAAATGTAAGGCGTACTGGTCCCGGATTTCGCTCATTGTCTCCAGACAACATAACATTTAATGGTAATAAAAAAATAAAAAAACATAATACACACACAACAACAACAAATGAAGCAGTTTTTAGTTCACTGTAGGACGAA
>NC_090727.1:6391409-6434595 GCF_036898095.1 Palaemon carinicauda | reverse complement strand
ATACAACCAAAGCAAATAATATATTGAGAGTCAAATTCAAGAGTATGATGGAGAACTACACTGATATATATATATATATATAGAGAGAGAGAGAGAGAGAGAGAGAGAGAGAGAGAGAGAGAGAGAGAGAGAGAGAGAGAGAGAGAGAGAGAGAGAGAGAGAGAGAGATATAAAATGATTAATAGCAAGTTCATTTTTCCTCGCCTGTCCCTATCGCAATGTACATTGCGAACATTTTAACGACCAAGTTAAAGAATGATCATTTGAAATGAGAGCTACTATAAATGCAACGAATTTCAATTCGGAAGGATAATTTACCTTTTCTTATCTTGATAAAACATTACGATAATAGTGAATTCAAATGCTGGCATGATATCATAAATCATTAACAATTCTAAAGGAAAACTTAAATCCACATTGAAAAGGATCATTATATAATCTGGCATTGTTCTCATGGATAGTTGTTGTATTCTGTCCACTATTTGAAATAAAAAAAAAAAAAAAAAAGTCTTCTTTTCAACTCTATTTCACTTTTAAAATGGACACCTTTTTAGAGTGCAATGCAATTGATTAGTATCTTAAGTCAAAATTATCCTTCTCGTAAAACCATTAATAAACGAAGAATAAGATGTAGCAGCATAACAACATGACACAATGAATAAAATTTATGTATAATTAAAACATTGATACTAAGGATAACATGTGCATAAAAAATCAAAATTCTTAGACGTTACAACACTGAATAACCCCAGGAATAAACTAAAAAAAAAACCGTAGAAAAAATAGTTCGATAGAATATACATTTAATATTTTTCTATGAATTATACCAGTAACTTAGTAATAATAATAATAATAATAATAATAATAATAATAATAATAATAATAATAATCAGTCTTCAGAGTGATAAAGGCCGTATTAGTTAGTTAGAGATCTAAGTTATAATGTAGCTTATGAAGATTATTATAAATATACTAATATAAAACCAGAAATAAAATCCATGGAAAACAATTAAAACTAGGGAAGCACCCTTCCATGAATGGGGGAAATATATGAGCAATTACTAACATAAAACAAGTTGAATCAGAGAAAGGAAATTACCAAGTATTACTTATTCAATTTAAAGGTAAGATTTTATGAAAGAGGAAATAAAAGATGGCAAGAAAAGAATCATTCCGTGATAAATCCGAATGACAGCTTTACTTGGATAAAATTTTTACTTCTAGATGACTTCATGCGTATAGGTTTAACCTATGAAAAATTCAGGGAAACAAACAATGAATTGTTAAATACGGAAATTACTAAAAGAAGTGGATTTATTAGTAAAATATGACGAAGCAATCACTTAGTTAATTAGATGGCAAAATCATAGAAAATCAGCTAATCAATTAGATTATCATGGAATCATTTCACTGTACTGTTTAACCAGGCATCTTATTCACCTAAGAAAAAATCTTACCGACTTCAGTGAAACAATCAACCGCCCAATAAATGAATCTGATAATGGAAAATAAATAAAGGAAAAATTGAATAAAAAGAATTATTTGTCATTATGATTAAAGAAAGGTTTTTAGTTTAAACATACACCTATGTCAATTATAATCATTACCATCGCAATATCATCTATTATAACTAGGGCTGTACTTTACCGAAATTAAAGCTACAAGAGTATTCATAAGAAAGAATATGTAGCCCTCAGTATCCGGAAGATGGTGTTACCAAACCTGAAACAATATTGGCATAAAAAAAGTCATATTTATATACTGTGAATTCACAAACCCTTTCTACGAAAAGAACATTATCTGGCTATGAATGACCTCCGCTACAGAGTTGAAACTGACTTACTATTACAATATCCCTGTAGCTGCCGTTTTCTTCAAAGCCACAGGGATGAGATGGAGAATAGACACAGATACTGTTACTCACGTCACACTTTATTAAAAATTTGATATAAAGTTCAAGTTGATATCACAAGACACTTTAAACCAACTTAAAGCTTTAAATCACTTAACACTAAGCACTACAACTTAAGTTGACCATAACTGTAAACGCTTATACTGTAGTTGGTCAGTACTCCAAGACCAGAGAACCAATGATGAGTACTTTGCTAGTAGTGCAGGGCGACGAGGTTCAAGAAACTGAAAACAACAAAATACAAACTTACTAAATTTGTTAAAAAGAAATTCCATAATAAACAAAGAATTGAATAGTTTGATTTCACTACAAAACACCACAAACATGAAATAGAATATATACAAATTTCAGTAAAGAAATAAACTTACATCTGTGTTACTCTAAGCTACATCCAATACAAGTGAAACGAATTTCCAAAGAAATGTTCTTTACACTTTGAAGACTTCTTCTACTCTGTCAGTCATCAAACAACCTTGATCCTATTTCTAGAACATATAATTGTTACAGTGTAATTCCAACACTGATAACTACCAGGATAAACAATCTTTTCAAGAACTACTCAACACTTAACAAACAAATTACAGCAGTAACTATCCCAAAAAGACTGAACAATGTTTACATGTAAAACGGACAAAATATCTACAATACAATTTAACCCTAATCACCAAGTTGAAAAACAGAGCTTATTAAATAATTATATACACAAATGGTTTCTATAAAATGCTGCATTTACATTCTCGGCCCTATAAACAAATTATTTGTTTATCAAAATCAATCATATCTATAAATGCAGGTGATATAAATAACATCTATAATAAATGTAATATACTCTCAAATCCTTTGATCCTAATAAAAATAACTATTATAATCATTGTTCCTCTACTGCAAGGAGAAGAACAAGCTTTTGAATGGGTCGATGGAGCTCTGATGTTTGTGTCTTTAAAACTACACTACGTACAAAACCAGTTCTGTCCTTTCCAGTGCTGATAACACGACCCATCATCCAGTTACTCCTTAACTGATTATCATCTTTTACAAGGACAATATCACCAACTTGAAGATGCCGCTTTTCCTTGTTCCACTTCTGTCTCTCTTGTAATGTTGACAAATATTCTCTTCGCCATCTAGTCCAGAATAAGTTAGCCAAGAATTGAACATATCGCCACCTCTGTCTCAGATACATATCTCCTTTCTGAAAAACACCAGGTGGTGGCATCACAACACTTGATTTCTGTGTGAGAAGCTGTGCTGGACTGAGTGGTTGTAAGTCATCTGGGCTGTCACTGACTGTGGTCAAAGGACGGTCATTCACTGTAGCCTCAACTTCTGTGAGAAGAGTGCGGTAACTCTCATCATCCAGTCGTCCAGCATGTTCCTTGAAGAGAGGAGTCAAGACCTTTCTTACAGTTCTGATCTGACGTTCCCACACACCTCCCATATGACTAGCTGTAGGGGGATTGAAGGTCCAGCTGATGCTTTCTTTTGAGAGGAAAGCTCTGACCTGATCATCATTCATCTCTTGCAGTGACTTCCTCAACTCCTCAGCTCCATGAAAGTTTGTCCCATTGTCACACCAAATCTTCTTTACATTTCCTCTTCTAGCAACAAACCTTCTTAAAGCATTTATGAAGGACGATGTGTCTAGGGAATTGGCTGTCTCTATATGAATTGCTCTTGTAGACAAGCAAGTAAATAATACACCATACCTCTTCCTGATTTGCCTTCCTTCTTTGACTTCCTGTGGCCCAAAGAAGTCAACACCTGTGTGTGTGAATGGAGCAGCTGGAATTACTCTTTCCAATGGTAAATCAGCCATCTTCTGGTTTAGAACAGGGTTTCTCATTTTTCTGCAAACGACACATCTTTGTAGAACCTGGCGGACACTTGCATTAGTACGGATAATCCAGTAAAGTTCTCTAAGTTTTGCCATCACATGGTTGCGTCCAGCATGAGCTAATTTTTCATGTGTGTACCGGATAATCAAAGTGGTAATATGACTCTTTCTAGGTAATATCATTGGATGTTTCTCGCCAGCTGAAATTTCTGCTTTGGAGAGCCGTCCATTAACGCGAAGAAGCCTGTCTTTAGGATCAATGAAGGGATCTAGTTTATAAATGCTACTGCTACTACAAAGTCCTCGGCCCCTTGACCCTTCGCTCTTTTGTAAGAGTGTCACTTCCTTACTAAAAGTTTTCTTCTGAATATATCTGATGACTGCTTTTTCAGCAGCATCTAATTCTTCTGCTGTAAATGAGCCATTAATTCTAGCTTGTCTCTTAGATTTCAGTATGGAAAAAAGACGGTGATACACAGCAACAGCCATCCTCAATCGATGCCATGAAGAATAATACTCAAGAAACTTATCAACAGCATTTCCCTCCCCATCTTCTGGATGTACTGCAAAACTTGTAGATCCTTCCAATTCAACTACACCATGGGGCATATCATTTTTCCACAGCTCCTCTGGTCCTTTAAGAAAATATGGGCCATCAAACCAAATGTTACTGTTCAGCATTTGCTGACTTTGAAACCTCTTGATGCAATATCAGCAGGATTCTCTTTACTCTGAACATATCTCCACTGTGTATTTTCAGAGAAATCCTTGATTACTTTCACTCTATTTGCAACAAATATAGGAAATCTCTTTCTATCATTAAAAATATAGTGAAGAACTGTTGTAGAATCTGTGTGATAGAATGTCTGGTCCACTGTAATCTGCAGCTCTTTCAAAATGTGTTGTGCGAGATTTATGGACACCACTGCAGCAGTCAATTCCAGTCGCGGTATGGTTGTTGCCTTTACAGGACACACTCTAGACTTTCCCATCAGCAGAGCAGTAGAAATCCTCCCACTGTTATCAGAAAGTCTCATGTATGCTGCAGCACCATAGCCTTCATTACTAGCATCTGAAAACATGTGCAGCTGTGTGGAAGTCACTGTACCAAATTCCTTTGGTTTGACACATCTTGGAATCTTTAAGTTACTCAGGATTGGTAAATCATCAAGCCACCTTCTCCAGGGCTTCAGGTATTTTTCGGGAATAACATCATCCCATCCCAAGCTGCTATCCTGACAAACTTCGCGAAGAATTCTCTTAGCTGGCAAAAGAAAAGGAGCCACAAAACCAAGAGGATCATAAAGGGAACATACTGTTGACAAAATACCTCTCCTTGTAAATGGTTTTGGGTCCAAGCTTGCGGAGAAAGTAAAGTAGTCATTTTCAATATTCCACTGAAGACCAAGAGCTCTTTCTACATGAAGTTCATCAAAGTCAAGATCACATGTTTGAAGATCTTTTGAACGGTCCTCTTGTGGGATTGATTTCAACACCAGCCTGCTGTTACTCACAAACTTTGTCAGCCGAAAACCTCTTTCCTTCAATGCTGCTGTAACGTCTTTCACAAGTCTTAATGCCTGCTCTTCTGAAGGTACAGACTTTAAATAGTCATCCACATAAAAATTAGTCTTAATGGTGTGTTCTACATCTGGACCATACTTATCTCTTGCATGGTCAGCTGCTGCCCTCAAAGCATAATTGGCGATGCTAGGTGATGATACTGCTCCAAAGATGTGAACACCCATCCGATACTCTGTAAGTTCGCTTTCAAGTTCACCACCAGGCCACCATAAAAATCTTAGGTATTTATGTTGATCCTTTGGTACCTGAACTTGGTAAAACATAGATTCTATGTCACCCATCAAAGCCACCTTTTCTAGACGAAATCTGAGGAGCACTCCAATCAGGGAATTAGTCATATCAGGACCTTGCATCAACCTGTCATTAAGGGAACTACCCTGGTATTTAGCACTACAGTCAAAGACTACTCTAATCTTATTTGGCTTTTTTGGATGGTAGACACCATGATGAGGTAGATACCATGCAGGTTGTTCATCATACGACTGATCCTCCGGAACCTTATAAGCATATCCTTCAGACACCAATTTCTCAACAAATTCCACATAATCTTCATGGTACTTTGGATTTAGTTTCATTTTTCTTCTTTGCCATTGTGCTCGTTTTACTGCCTGTTCTCTATTGTTTACCAAGTTAACTTTATTGGTTCTAAATGGTAGGGGAAGCTGGTAGTGTCCATTGGTAAACTGAATGTTTTTTGCCACTTCTTTGAGGAACTGTTGATCTTCTTGTGACAGACCCTTCTCATCAGGAACTCTACCAACATCTTTCTCACTAAAGTCTCTTTCAAACATATGGACCACAGCTGCAGGAAGAAAACATTCCTTTACCCTTTCAACTTCCTGAAGAAAGACATGGTGACATGAAATACTGTTCTTCTCTGAAGAGTATTTAAAATGTAGAGGGCCACTAATAGTCCATCCATGGTAGTAAAGAACTGCATAAGAATCTTGACCCTTGGCTGGAAGCACCTCTAATGGTTGTAGTGCTTTAGGGCAATTACTGCCAATCAACAAACCAATCTCCAGATCAGTTCTATAATCAGGAATCAAATCAGCAATATTCCTCAGACCGGCTACCTTTTTGAGCAATTTTGGTTTTGGTATTTGTTGATGACTCACTGGGATATCTTGACGAGTAAAGGTTTTTGGCAGATCAATAGTGTTGTTTCCTTCCATATCTGTAACACACAAATTATTAACTGCCAAAGTATTCACAATGTTTACGCCATGCATGGTTTGAAGCTTTAAACATGTCTCTGTTCCAGATGCACCTATCTGCTCTCGTAAACTCTCTGTGATGAAACATCCAGTGCTGCCATTATCAAAAAAGGCGTAAGTGTCCAAAACTACTTTGTTTCCTTTCTGATATACTTTTACTGGGAGAATAGCCTGTAATATTGTATTTACTTCACTAACGTGATTGGTAGTACATGTGCTAACAATAATTTCACTTGCATCTTTGCTTGATGAGCTATCATTCTCTTTATGTAGCTTGAATCCGTCGATATGCAGTCATGTTGGATGCCTCTTAGAGCATGTCTTACATTGCTTCCTTTTCATACATCCTTTAGAAGTATGGTTGAGACCAAAGCATCCAAAACACAACCTTCTCTCCTTAAGGAAATCTATTTTTTCTTCAGAGGTCTTCTTAGCAAAATTCCAGCAATCGTCAAGATCATGGTTTTTCTTGCACATTGGACATGATTTCTCTTTCTCAGACACTATTGATGTCTTTCTATTTTATGGATTCAGTTCTGCTTGGGTAGCAAAGCTTGAACTTTTGCTCTTTTGTTGACAAGATCTGAATTTGAAGCTACCAGAGTGGTTTTCAGACTTTGAATAATTATTTTGAAGAGCAAACTTGCTGAATGCTGGGTCGTTTGCTGCCTTTGCCTTTTTATAAACAAATTCAACCAAATCTGCAAAATCAACTCCTCCCTTTTCTTCCCTCAAATGTCCAGCCAGGCTACACCACTTGTTCTGAAGAAATGTCGGAAGTTTTTTAACAACTGCTTGAAGGTTAGGAAGATGATTTAGTACTTCCATGTGTGACAAGTTGGTCATGGCATGTCTGCACTTAATAAGGAATAAAGCAAATGTATACAAACTATGAGGATCTTCGTGTTTCAGTGCAGACCAAGAAATAAGTTTCTTAATATATGCCATCGACACCTTGTAGGGATCGCCATACTCTTGACTGAGCAAATTCCTAGCTGTAGTATATCCTTCTGAAGAACTCATATACAAGCATCCACCTATCAAGTCTTTGGCTTCCCCTTCAAGTTGCTGATCCAAGTAGTACAGTTTATCAGCATCACCCGAAGCAATCGTTCTTGAAAATTGGCTAAGTCGTGAACTAATGCCTCGTTGCAACCTGGCGGAACTCTAATCATGGCCATTGCATCTCGTGTTACTAAGTGGAATTCACAAAAGGGGGAGGGTGATGAAATGGGATTCACACACACACACACGAGAGAGAGAGAGAGAGAGAGAGAGAGAGAGAGAGAGAGAGAGAGAGAGAGAGAGAGAGAGAGATTCTTTATATTACACAGAAGGGAAAAAGTCCAAAATGTTCTCTGATCATACTCAAATTAACACAAAAGCAAGCGTTCTCCCTTACTTACAACAAGAATGAATACAAAAGTTTGACGAGTGTTCACTATATTCAGTGTTTGACAAAGTTAATAATACTGTACTAAACTAGAGGGGCACTCAGTAGAGATCATGCCTTCGCCACGCCAAGCAGTACTTGCACTACGATGTATTTTCTTTAAAACCTACGGGATTTGTCCTTGGGTCATACCCCACACGCCTACCAAGTTTCGTTGAAATGGGTCCTGTAGTTTTTGCGTAATGTTGTTCACATAAAAAAAATTAACATTGCGATTATTTTCAAAGTATTGCTGCTTACTTTTACTTTGATGTACTTTATCCAAAATGTTACAGATTCATCCTTGGATAATACCCAACATGGTTTTGGTGACAAGTTGCTCACAAACAAGCAAACAGAAATTAATAGGCAAAGGCAACAACCACGCAACAGTCGTGTATACGAACACAAACAACTTCACTAATCATACGCTATACCTCCATTTAATTATATGTAATATATATTGGTATTTTAAGCAAAGTTAATCTATGAGAAATGAACTTCAAGTTGGTGTATTTATGTTATTTGCACACTGTGGCACAGCGCTTGGGAGACCATTTAGTACCGAAGGGACAATGCGGGGAAACCCAGCGGGTGCATTATAAAGTCAAAGTTAAAAAAAAGGTTTGAGAGATGGAAGAAAGCAAGTTGGAATATAGGTAAAGTAGAGTGGTAAAAAGTGGGTTTAACGAGGTACGAACTACGATGGAACCATGCTCTACACCTACAACTTCGAGTTGACAATTTCTGTCTTCCACTCAGAGAAGAGCCTCTCACCTCTGAGTCTTATATGATTAAGTAACTCTGTTCGGACGACTCTTCTACAATCTTTCAATACCTTCCCTTCTGATGTTATACTCACCGTAGTTTGGAAATAATTTACAAACCTTATATCAATAGTCTTATCAAAGTAAATCAAGGAAATGGATAGCAATTGTTGGCGTTGCAATAGTATAGAGAAAATATTAATGTTGAAGAACGCTGTTCTTTCAAATAATTTTATAGCAGTCATAGAATATAAAGGAAATAGATGAAACTATTATCAAACTAACACCTAGGCTGTGATAATAGAAAGATGGTGACGTCTTTATAACATACCATAAGGTTAACATA
This sequence comes from Palaemon carinicauda, assembly GCF_036898095.1. NCBI lineage: Eukaryota > Metazoa > Arthropoda > Malacostraca > Decapoda > Palaemonidae > Palaemon > Palaemon carinicauda. The sequence continues at coordinate 6,425,503 of NC_090727.1, read as the reverse complement.
AAAAAAATACTTCTTGATAAAGGAATTGTAACTAACACCCCACCCCCCAGGGCAGCAAAACAACATCTACTAAAAACAAATAGTTCCTTTTCTGTGTTTGAGCTGATGTTCGTACGACAGATCATTCAGTACATCAAAGCCCCGTTTCTCGTATCCTGACAAATTTACCTTTAGATGATCAACACAGTCGAATAATATCGGGTCAAGGTCGAAGTGAGTTTGGCTAAACTTTCTAACAAAGTACTTGGCGTCAATGACCTTATATGTCAGGATGTCAGAAAACTTGAAATCAATAAATCAATCTAACAACGTACAAACTTTGAACTCAAACAAAAATGTAAGTTATCAAGGAAATTACAAAATTTGTTGAATGGCAGACTATGACTTGCCAAGGTTAAACACAATACCTTGAATGCAAGCAAACTTCGTGTCGCCTTAAATTTCACTAAATGACACTTGTTCAGGCCAAAGTGTATTCAATTGGCATCGAAACACAATACAAAAAATTAATGATAATTTTAACGAAAAATAGACGGCAAACAGAGTATACAGGACCGGATATAAGATACTCAATAAACAGTGGGGGTCCTAATAAAATATATACTCGATTGTTACAAAAGAAAATTCTTATTTTGCAAAATCATTCTGGCCAAAGTATACAACATAATGCAAGAGCATTAATGAACCCACAGTTTTACCTAGCAGTTCATCAAATGTTAATGGAATGAAATATTACCTTGTGATTGCATAATTCCGGCTTAACAAAGGCCTTGTCCATGCAGTAACAGGTTTCTATTACTCTCCCAAATGGAATTTAGAACTTCAAAGTGGAGCGTTGAACAAAACATCCTCCAATAGCAAAGGTGGACTCAGGGCCTTCATTACGCCAGATTATTTGATCAGGCTCGTGTCTCCTTTCAGCCAGGTTTGTTTTCAAGCATTTATTTTTCTTTTCTTTTCCTTTAACTGTAAAAGTTAAACGTTTCAAGCTGATCGTATTTCTTTTGTTCCATTTATTAACGTATACAGCTTCAGTATATTATTTGTAAAGTTTATGGTATGAATTTGAAAGAGTTCTTTAATGCTGACCGTTTTAAATTGAAGTAAACATGACATCCAAATAAAAATAAAATTTTTCTTCCATGTAGACCCTTTCAAACTTTCAGTAAGTAGCAAAGTGCCATAGAAATTCCGATGAGTTTTTCATTAAATAATTTCGAATTCGTTAGAATATAAAGCAATACCATAAAACCTTATGCATCTTTTTATATGAATTGACTTACTGATCAAGGACGACGTTAATACCTCTCCACCACTAATAAGATCCAAGTCAAGTGATTCGCACCTTCCAAACTTTACTTGTTCTCATAATACTCGCCTGGTAATATCAACGCTTAAAATGCTTAAAAGGACATTCCACTGAATTGTTAGTGATGATGTAATCCATTGTAAGGCCTCATTAAGAGATTAACCTCGTTTAAGGGGACCAGCACTTAAAACTTAAGAAAAAACTTTGCCTTCTGAGAAGAATAAAAAATATTTATGCGATGAAACGTATTAGAAGCATTGATTAAAAAATGGGGGTCTTTTGCATACACGCACACACATAATCACACAAACATTACATATATATATCGACATATGTATTCTTCATTTATGATGAAACATTCATTTTTAATTATTCCTTATACGAAAGCTTGTATATACCCTATATATATATATATATATATATATATATATATATATATATATATATATATATATATATATATACACACACATATATATATACACACACACATATATATATATATATATATATATATATATATATATATATATATATATATATATATATATATATATATATAAAATGTATATATATGCGCATAATGCTTGTCACAGTCTTTTCTATAACAGTCGGATTAGACCTCAGCCCAAAACTATTTCATAAATACTGATTGAAATAAAAGCTATTAATAGAGTCCCTCTACCACAAGTGGATTTACTATTATATCCTTACAGGAAAAAAACTTAATAAACATAATATCCCAGACAATCTAGGTAACAGTAAGAGCATTATGCAACTGCATGTGATCTGAGAATGGGGCGAGTCCAGCTTCTCAAATGATAACCCCTTTTAATAAACTGAAACTAAAGAGGTTAAAACTAGGTAGCTACATACGAAGTCATCTCACATTCTATAAAAATGGTATCAAGATAGCAGCAGGGTGTTACCTCTATTGTAAAAGGTGTATAAGGATAAATAGTTCTCCAAAATTGGATCTTCTTTTGAGATCATTTAACCCAATTGCAGCAGCTTCTGTAATCGTTCAAAATAATGCTATAATAAAGATCCCAGGCTCGCACCTTTGAGCGCGAGCAGAGTAATTTCGGGTCCTTCAGATGTAAATAAATATATATATATATATATATATATATATATATATATATATATATATATATATAAGAATCTTATTTTTCCTTGTTTCCATTCCTTACAGGGCTATTTTCCCTGTTGGAGCCCCTGGGCTTATAGCATCCTGCTTTTTCAACTAGTGTTGTAACTTAGCAAGTCATAACAATAATAATAATGCCAATCAAACCGCTCAAAAAGTTTATAACGGGGAGGCATCAATGACAAAGTTCTTACAGGAGTATATAAGAGCAACAACCTTCTGTCCCATAGGGAAATTGCTTGTACACTCTTAAGGAGATAACATAATGGTCACCATTTTCCTCACCACAATCACTCTCAAGATAACTGGTGCAAGAACTATTCCGAAAGACGGCTTCGTTTAAGCCGTTAAAAGCGCCCGCTTTTAAACTGAAACATAATTCACTTCATAAAATAAACGTCCTTTCAAAGATATTTACAAAACATTAACTATAAGGCCGTATCACATACATTGGGTAGTTGTGTACATTACTGACTATATAACATTCTTAAAACTCTTGGAGAGTATGCAGTTCACCGAAAACAAGGTTTGGTGAAGTCTCTACTCATAAAGCTCACAAATCTGCTAACTGAACTTAGATCAGCCGTCATTTCATTGATTGACGTATTTCAGAGCAGAAATGTTGAGTTTCTGAGAGATCATTCAACCAAGTTTGATAGAGGCTTATACAATTCATTCCATCAGTTTTGTTACCAGTTACACAGGTTAAATTTTGCACTGCACAAAGGAAGGTTGATTTCCGTGAGAAGTGAACAGTACCATTATCAACCTTGCAGCAAAATATGGTATGCAAATTTAATTGACTTGTAACACTGATGTCATTTAAACTAATAACGAAACATTGTAAAAATAATTAGCTCCTTATCGTATTGCAATAAATATCTATTTGTTCAAACACGATTAGTACAAAGCCTAAAATATGAAGCATAAAAATATCCATCAAGACCATGGAAAAAATAAAAACATCAAATCATAAATTACCTAATTACTGCATTACATTAACTGGTTTCTAGTGGCCTAACTGTTACTTGTTTCAACTCAAAATAGATTCACCCCTTGCGAATGGTAAAATGTTATTTGAAAATTAAAACATAACCCAACACACGATATAAACGCGGCGTAATACAAATCTTCCCTCATAAACGGAGCATATTATTCATGCATTTAATTTTAGTAGTTGGCCGTTTAGCGTTAAAGAAATAACCTCTGACATTACCGAAATCTCTTATTGAAGGGATCAGACGGAGCATACTCAAATGGGGAAAATGTCTCCCTTTCTCGAACTTCGGTATTCATGAAATTGTATTGGGAACTTTATTCCTCTTTGAGACGTGAACATTTCAAGGTGGAAAGTGAATAATGAACAAACTAAATATCACTGTTACCTGTGAATACAAATATAAAATAGAAAATATATATGTGAACCTGTCACATTTTCAATGAACCTGTTTTTCACTTGAAGAACGCGGTCGTGGTACATGATGTTATCCTGCATAATCAACAACATAATTTTTACAGGTAACGAAATTCGTGTTGCCCATTGTTACAATTCCTAAACTAGTTGGGATGAATTCCTTAACTGATAACCGCCAGGGGAGCAATTCTTCTAATTGATAACAACCATGGGAATGATACTTCTAGTCACCGAGTACTTAACTACGAATATATTTGTATTTTGAGGTAAGTATTTTATAGCAGAAATATTTCTTGGAAAGTTTATATCTATTTAAATTCGCGTAAAATGTTAAAATAAGATCTAATTGTGAAATAGCTTTTGATGTTCACTTCTTATACATATGTGAAAATACTTTTAGCTACTAATATGTACTGTGAATATTTTACTATAGAAAGATGGTCATTAATTACAGTAGTTCGTACAAAACCGGAATAATTAAAACTGGTATAATTTATAATGAATAAATGTTTCGACATAAGCGACTAGCAAGTCAACAAGGTATTTACAATGTAATTTCTTTTCAAGTAAATGTGCAAAAAGTTATACAGCATCACCAACCAAACAAAGTTATCAGTCTTATAAGCTAATGTTTCATTGCTACCTCCAAATGATTCTTGAGGCACGAAAAACATTATCAATCATTTGGGACACTGCTTCCCACTATGGAGATTGTAATCATAGCTCCAACTGGAGTACCATTTTCTGTGTCAGTAAATATTCTACATCGGTTTTCATCTGCCCCCCCCCCCCCCCCAAAAAAAAAAGGAGCTAAAAAGCTAAATAACTTTATTGCTTGATTTCAATTTCTATTTTAACCATTCGCTACGTCTCCTGCTTGTTATCTACCATGGAAAAAAGGCAATTCCCCATTCATATTCATTTGTTCGAAGTTTTCAAAGGAGTTTACAGTTCTTTACCATTCCTCACTATATTACGGTTTTAATTCAAAAAATTTAATAGATTTTTACAACGCTAACGACAAATGACTAAGCAATTCACTAACAATTAACCGATTATTTCGCTGTCTCCGTTTCCGTTGTTCTTGCAGTTTCAAGAGAGTAGGGGAGCAAGCGAAACATACAAGCATTGGCAAAAAAGTACGCTGTATGAATAACAGCGAGCAACCTTTTTATCAAAACCTTGAGGTTTGGTAAAGATTTAATTTCATCTGTAACAGGTCGAAATAAACCTAACAACAACAACAACAACCACAATAATAATAATAATAAGAAGAAGAAGAAGAAGAAGAAGAAGAAGAAGAAGAAGAAGAAGAAGAAGAAGAAGAAGAAGAAGAAGAAGAAGAAGAAGAAGAAGAAGAAACAAGCAATTTTCTAAGTACATAAGAACCCTTCCTAATTAAACTTGATTAACTTTGAGAAAGACAAATTAGTCAGTCAAATTTTCCATATTAGTAGACGAAGGAACAGATATCTCTAGTGTAAAAATAGCAACAGTTTTAGTTCGATATTTTTCTGATGAGGAAGAACAAGTTATAACTCAGTTATTGGAAGCTATATCACATGATTCTCGAAACAGTAATTCAGAATCAATATATGTCATAATTTCCTGCTTTAATGATAAACAAATCCCTTTAAAAAATATTATTGCTATGGCTGTAGATAATGCCAGCGTATTAGTTGGTAAAAATAATTCACTCATGACAAGACTCAAACAAGATGCTGATGAAAGTTTTTTTTTTTCCCCAAAAAAGATGCATATGTCATTCCTTGCATATTGCTGCAAGTAAAGCCGCAGCTAGTTTACCTAAAAATATAGAGGATCTGATTCGTAACATAACATCATATTTTAGCCACAGTTCCAAAAGACAAGCAGAATTATTTGAATTGCAACAGTACCCTTCAGCAGAGAAAGCAAAAATTCTTAAGATCCGCTGACACACGCTAGCTTGCTTTACAGAAGTGTGTGGAACGTATTTTAAGTCAATGGGAAGTCGCTGACACACGCTGGCTTGCTTTACAGAAGTGTGTGGAACGTATTTTAAGTCAATGGGAAGTGCTGAAATTACATTTTTCCCAAGCTCAAGTGGAGGATAAACTAGTCTCAGCAGAGTTAAAAATGAAAGATCTTAACAACTCATTTACTAAAGCATATCTTACATTCATGAATTATACTTTAACCTACTTCATTCAGCTAAATGCTTTGTTTCAAAGTAAGCTTAGTCTCATTGGCATTCTCTAAGAAGAAAGCTTGAGAATGTAGAGACTCTTACGCAAAATCTTTATTAAGCCACAGTATTTAAATGACATGTCCAAAATTGAGCCTTTCAGCTCAACTTATCTGCTCCCTCAAAATAAAATATGTTTAGGATCTAAATGTGAGAATGTTCTTTCTACAAAATCAGAAGGACTGGAACAGGCAGTTATAGATCAATCCAGAGAAAGGTGCGTATATCTATCAGAATCATATGGTAAAATTAAGTAAAGATTACAATTATTTGATCCCCTGTTGACTGAAATGAAATTCATAAAGCCAGCAGTAGCACTAGATACAAAAACTAGGGACAAGTTACCTAGGCTGGATACTTTGATAGCGAAGTATAGTCATTTGTTAAGAGTCAGGAAATAATGTAAATAATGAGTGGGGAGATATACCTGCTTATTTTAGTGTAGGTGAGACTGAAATGTTGAAAAAGAAGAGTGATGAAGAATGTTGGACTTATTTAAAGAATCTAAATAATTTCTCTGATCAATGTGTATTTAGCAACATTGCCTCTCTTGCAAAAGTAATTCTTACTTTACCGCATTCAAATGCAGAGAAGGATTTTTTCAATAGTGGTAGATTCCAAGACCAGCAAACGTAACAGAATGAGGCCAGAACTCTTGGACACAATTTTGTATGTCAATTGAAATTCAAAAGTTAGAGATAAATCCTGTCTAGATTTCTCTAAAGAAATTGATGAAACCCATCTTTCTTGTCATGTCATAATCAAGCAATCTATGACTTCAAATAAATCTTACAGCAAAATTTTCTTGAGTTTTGTTTTTATGTAATCCCGTTTAGGTTGTCAGTAAATAATATTTGAGTAGAAGTTCTGTTTTAATAAGTTTGACTAGCCTTATTATAATGATTACTCATTTATTTACACTAGGGACAACATAGAGACATCATCTTGTTAATGAATCCGCATGGACATTTCAAGCAATAATGGACGTTTTAGTTGGAAACACTGGTCTGAAGTAAGAACAGCCAGAGACCAAAGGCATGCCACAGGGACCTGGAGTTCGTGCCTTTGGTGTACAGTAGTACCATCCTATAAGAGAAGGTTTAAAAATTATCAACGTCGCCATGACAGCATAATGATTTAGGCAGATTTGAATTACCTTGAATATCTTATGAATACATTTGAGTACAACTGCTAACTTTAACAAAATAAACATTTGGACTACTAAACGTAAAATCCTAGATTTATTTTGTTTTCAAGTCTTATCATTCTCACCAAATGAATTCTTAAAACACCAAATATTCCTGATTGCTTTAAACCTGATCTATCATTATTATCAATCCTTTTCACCTTACGTATTCTCTATTAAAATTGTTTCAATATCTATAAAATGTATCTCAAATTAGAAATTTGTCTGGGTAAAATTATTTCGCTCTAAGCCTGACGAGCGTTAAATAAATAACATCATGTCATTTTGACCATGACAGGTTCATTTGCGAAAGTTATTTGGATTATATCCTCCTCCAGAGTAGGCCTAAGGAGCAAAGTCTCTGGAAATTAGGCGGGGTACCTCCAGAATCCTCTTAATGGGTCTTTTCCAGCCTTTAATTCCTTTTCTCCTTATTTTCGTCTATGTATTTCGTACAGGATTCTCTTATCATGTATTTCATTAATTAGAAATGGTCTGGTATCGTAAATCTGAAAATTCATTTAGTCAGTTTTACATGATATAATTTAAAGTTCTTTTCTGACGGAATAAATAGAATATATTCTAAATCACGACTAAACGAATTACTAAATGTTGAGGTTCATGAAATACGTTTAGCAAACCGTACTTTTATGGGGCAAGAAAATATCAAACTACATTAAAAAAAAAAATCTATGTACAGTAGTATCAATTACGTCTTCATTTGGAGCTAGATGAGAGAAGGAAATGTGACAGGTTATGACGTCAACTATTGCATTAAACTGAAGAATACAGTAGCGTGTTCTGGATATTGATAATATCCAAAAGGGTTTGGCCAAAAGATTTCAGGTAAATGATGCAATTTGTTTAGTATAAGACTCGGTGATAAATTAGTTCTGGGAGAATTAGGATTAGAGAAAATCAATTCCCCTTGGTGTTACTCAAAATAAATACCTCGCACTATAGAATGAAAAGGCTTGTTTCTTGAAATTTAGCCAATATAAATAACGATTTCATTTGAAATGTTATAATTAGATAGGAAATACTTAGGGTGTTTTCATATTCTAGCGGAATTTAAAATAAAGGGGAGGTGAACTCTGTATCTTATTTTGTTTTAAAACACACACACACACACACATATATATATATATATATATATATATATAGACATATATATATACTGTATATATATAAATAAATATATATATATATATGTATGTGCATATATATTATATACATACATATATATGTATATATATATATATATATATATATATATATATATATATATATATATTATATACACAAATATTATATATATTATAAATATTATATATAAGACATATATATATATATATATATATATATATATATATATATATATATATATATATATATATATATATATATATATATATATATATACATACATACATACATACATACATATATGTACTGTATGTATGTCATTTTTCTCCTTACTGCGTACACTTGATATCACCATGGCATTTTTTTAGCTTGACACATATTCGAAATCTGGATTAGATTGGATCATAGCTTTATGGCCCGGCACTGGGAACGGTGTGGTGAATCACAAGTATTCCAGTTGTTAAAAATCTAAAAATATCAATAATACTTTTAAAATCACATTCGCTTATAACTGAATGCCATTTATCCATTAAGGATGCTAGATTATTAAAAAATAAAACTATATTACATTTCATCAAAAAGCTCGATTCCATGTACCACCTGACAAGAGTATCTCAAGTATCTGCGACGGATTTACAATCGAGATGGGACTTCCGACGCTGATTTACAAATTTCAAGCAGCACACCAGATTGTGCTCAGCCGACAGTAATCTGTTACAATGAGCACACACTGCTGCACTGCTACAGTTTAGAATATACGGTATTCATATGTGAGAAGGGAATTATTACTCCTCGGACTAGCGAGACTGCGTCCATATATAGAGACAAATAGGAAACATCGCGGGGGAAACCATAGGAGACATTCGGATACAAATATCCTAATAAGTATGGGGACTGTATGTTACAATGTTGAGAAACATGTTTACAATAAGAGTTGACTTGGTGAAACTGTCCACACCATGTCTTTTTTTTCTTTCTTTTTTTCCCCAGCATATGGACTGAAGACTTCCCACAGCAAAGTGTGACTGCGTTAACACTCAATCAGATCTATTGGATTGTTCGTTGGTGGGAGGTTTGTTAAGATACCACCTCGTCCAAACCAGGACTGCTAACATGTCGTCCAACAAATCCGTACCAACATGTCTATTATTTTTGCTCAGTAGCTGTCGTCAACAATCAGGATGGGGACCTCGATATTTTTTTGTTCTTCTGTTCCCTGCTGTACTTGACAATCAAATCCTACGACACACCTTCCCTGGTATAAGAAGCAACATTTGTCCCTTATAATTCCTACAAGTGACATTTATCATGACACAGCAGGTAGCTGTTTTAACCTGGAAGTTACGGACGAAGAGCTTCTAATTGCATCATTTTAGATTAAACTCTTATAAAGTTTGCAGTGACTGTCTTCAAGGACTTGAAGAACCCAAGGCAAGAAGAGAGGAATTCTTGAAGAATAATAATCTTCCTGTACCTTCTACAACTGCTGCTATCAACAAGCTAAGAGCTCCAAAGGATGAATGAAATTATTTTAGCCATTGAATTGGTGTCCCCTGAAATTGGTAATCTGTCATTTCTTCAAAGAAGATTGTTTAAACTAATGCTTTTCTAAAAAATTACTCATTTCGAAATTTCAACTTCGTTTTAAAAGTCTTATATCTGAAATGTTTCTTGTTCTTGACCAAATCGATTTGAATAGTTCAATCTTAAATCTTTTCATACAAAATTCTAATTTCCACTCTGAACCTTTTAACCAGTCATATTTTAATCTTAAAAATGAATTAGTTTCTTAATTTCTTCAAGCATTATTAAGTCTGATCTTAGAGCTTCATATGGTCAACATTTTCAAAATTGGTTTTTATGGCATGAACATTTTAAGTATTTTCCGTCTTAAGCTCTGAAAGAATTTAAAGTTTTGGTATTTAAGCTTTTCGATAATTTAAGACCATGTTAATATTCCTACGTATTCTCTCGAGTTAAACTACCCTAAGAGAAGTTTTAGGTTTTAAGTTTGTTCAAACCTACAAGGAACAAGGCTGATATAAGCTTCAGTAATTGATAGGAATTTTTTGTTTAATATGGTTAGTAATTAACTAAGCAGAAAGGTATGAAATAATTTAAAACCTTGTAGTCATGAAAATGAATTTGATCACTAAAGGCATTCTTTAAAAGTGTCCTACGGACTTCCATACCAGCGAAAATATCCTATAAATATCATTTAAATTATTTCCCCCATAGCTTTTTTTATAATCAATTTAAAGTCTAGAGTTTTCTCTAGACCAAAAATGTCACTTATGAACTGCAGGCCAGATGTGGCCCTTGATATGACTAGATTTTTCAACTATATTTGTTATAACCGAGAAAAATTCAACTTAACTGTTACAGTGAAATAAAAAGTATTTTGGGCAAACTAATATGACCTACAAATATTTTTTAAACCTTTAGTCTTGCCAACAATTAATTACCAAATCTTTGGTGGCCCTCGAGGCCATAGTAAAGTGCATAATTGGCTCTAAACAGGAATTGAGTTTGACATTCCTGCTCTAGACTGCTGTTAATGAGTATTATCATCTATGAATTTATGTAACTGTTTTGATCAAGTTATCAGTACGCGTGATTGCTGGGTTATTAGCTTTGTGTTTCTCTAACTTCAAAAACCTATTATTTGCATTATCTAAAATTCTTGGAACTGTAACTTCAAACCATTATTCTTCTGCTTTCGTAACTCATCCCATTTAGATTTTATTTATAGTTTGTTTTAAAGTTTAAATGGATCTGCTTTCATTTTGAGATTAGCTTATTTCTGTAAAATCCTTCTCTCTGGTTACGGTTCATTTTCCCTTTGCCTAACACGTACACCAAATAGTCTGGCCTAATCCTTCCACATCTTCTGACAACGCAGATTACCAAACAATTCTTCTTACTGCACTGTAATTGTTCAGTGGCCACTTTTTTCTTAGTATGGGTAGATGAGACTCTTTAGCTATGGTAAGCAGCTCTTCTAGGAGAAGGACACTCCAAAATCAAACCATTGTGCTCTTATCTTGCATAGTGCCATAGCCTCTGTACCATGGTCTTCCACTGTCTTGGGTTTGTGTTCTCTTGCTTGAGGGTACACTCGGGCACACTATCTTATTTCTCTTCCTCTTATTTTGTTAAAGTTTTTATAGTTTATATAGGAGATATTTATTTTAATCCTGTTAGTCTTCTTAAAATGTCTTATTTTTCTTTGTTTCCTTTCCTCACTGAGCTACGACTTAACAACTTGATACCCAACTTACCAGTTTTAATGTTCCAACCTGTTTTGTCACCTGTGTGGACACAGCTTTAGGTTATTCCCTGGTTTTAAACACATTAAAAACGTGTTAATATAAACCTTTCTGCTTTTATATTGTGTACCATTGGCCAGGAGGGGAAACAATCACCTCTCTTGTCATTTTCTTAATATAAATTAACTAATAAGACACTTCATATCAGAGTGAGGGACCCTTTCTCATCATATGATCAAGCTATCTCTATCTTGATTTCTGTCGATTTTCCACTTGCTAGGCGCCATCTTTCACTAAAATTCTCTCATTTTTAATATGATCTTACCAATACATTCCATTCATGATTATTGGTACTTTGAAAAGATACCGGGATTAAATACTAATTTTGCATTACGGATTTCTTCGACGGTAACACCATCAAAAATAAGTTTTTCTCTCTACCTCTCCCTCAGGGCCAATGTATGTACTGCACATAATTGTACAAGCCTTAAACACATAAATTCTAAACAATAAATTGCTGCCTTTATGATGACAACTCTTAACTTTTCAGTAAATATTACTGGAAGGCATTCAGAACTCATGAATATCCTGGATAAGGATACATTTAAAACCGGACAACTCTTCACTGGTCCATGAAAAAGATTAAAAAGTCTTTATTGGAGTCCTTCAATATTTTCCTTTAAAATCCTAAAATCAGCGGATACATAAAATAAACAAACTAATCAACATGGGGTGAAGACTATACAGTTTATTCGTATGTTGGGTCAGCAACACACCAAAAATAACAAAGCTCAACACCGGACTATAATCCAATCATTATAATGCAAATGCAATCTATTTATTAAAAAGATAAATAAGATGGAATTGCTCTCACTTCGTTTTTCTTTAGATATTAGAGGACTCTTCGAGAAATCATTTCAAGGACCCCAAATTCACCCTTCATCCAATCTCTTTTTGGACGTTCCCTCATGTCATATGGCTTTCCTTTTCCATGCATTTATATGATATTATTATTATTATTACTATCCAAGCTACAACCCTAGTTGGAAAAGCAAGATGCTATAAGCCCAGGGGCTCCAACAGGGAAAAATAGCCTAGTGAGGAAAGGAAATAAGGAAATAAATAAATGAAGAGAACAAATTAACAATAAATCATTCTAAAAACAGTAACAACGTCAAAACAGACATGTCATATATAAACTATTAACAACATCAAAAACAAATATGTCATAAATAAACTATAAAAAGACTCATGTCCGCCTGGTCAACAAAAAAGCATTTGCTCCAACTTTGAACTTTTGAAGTTCTACTGATTCAACCACCCGATTAGGAAGATCATTCCACAACTTGGTAACAGCTGGAATAAAACTTCTACAGTACTGCGTAGTATTGAGCCTCATGATGGAGAAGGCCTGGCTATTAGAATTAACTGCCTGTCTAGTATTACGAACAGGATAGAATTGTCCAGGGAGATCTGAATGTAAAGGATGGCCAGAGTTATGAAAAATCTTATGCAACATGCATAATGAACTAATTGAACGACGGTGCCAGAGATTAATATCTAGATCAGGAATAAGAAATTTAGTAGACCGTAAGTTTCTGTCCAACAAATTAAGATGAGAATCAGCAGCTGAAGACCAGACAGGAGAACAATACTCAAAACAAGGTAGAATGAAAGAATTAAAACACTTCTTCAGAATAGATTGATCACCGAAAATCTTGAAAGACTTTCTCAATAAGCCTATTTTTTGTGCAATTGAAGAAGACATATCCCGGGGACATAGAGAGAGAGAGAGAGAGAGAGGAGAGAGAGAGAGAGAGAGAGAGAGAGAGAGAGAGAGAGAGAGAGAGAGAGAGAGAGAGAGAGAAATTAAGTTGAAAATTATGTAATTTTGCAATTGTCTCTCAACACGCTAGCTGTCATCCATGTATAAATATATACATAAAAGCATCGAAACCCCATATCCCCCACCCCACCTGTTGCGTATGTCAAAGATAAAAAAAAAAGACTTAGAAATAACAAGCACCTGTGATAAGAATTAAGATTTCGTCGGAAAGTCGCTGTAAAATGAGTTCATTTCTAACGTGTGATTGGCAGCTGGTATCAATTGCCAAAAAAAGCAATCTCTTTTCCTCGTAAGTTTCGTAATGACACAGACAATTTCAGCAGTAGATTCATGTTCGAACGTGGGTTGAGAAATATAATGTACATAAATTGAATTGACTGGTGGTAAGCAAAAACTTTGCGAGTAAAATTAGATATTGAAAATCTTGACAATATATCTCTATGAATTGCTGATATAGCCTGGAAAGCCATATAATTCTATACTGCTTAATAGAATTCCTTTTTCCATCTGCATTGCGACTCTACACAATTCATCTCAGAAAATGTTGACCATGGAAATAAATATGTGGAAACAAAGTTTTTAGAAGCCTTACATTAAGGTTAGTCATAACTACTTACGAATATTTGATAACTACATTCTCTCTTACTACATAAGATGTCGGGCATAATCTAGTTCATCTATTTTTATCATAAAATTCCATAAAAACTTATTGGCATTGTTTACAAGAAAGATTTTTTGTTAGAATATATTTGCTATATTTAAAGTTTACTTAATTAATGCTCCGCAGAAACACAGCCTTCGATTCCCGGCCAAACGAGAATATTTCAGCTCACTAGACTTAAAAAAAAATCTTATAATGAATACAACTAAATAGACTCTCTCTCTCTCTCTCTCTCTCTCTCTCTCTCTCTCTCTCTCTCTCTCTCTCTCTCTCTCTCTCTCTCTCTCTCCTCAAAAAGACCAGCAAACACACATACAAAATGTAGAAAATTTCAAATAAAAGGTTTTTGAAAACATGAAATCATTCTGGAAAAACGTCAAATTCTCAACAATTTTGCCATTGTCGGTGAAGAGGAAATTCCATTACTGCTCACTCAAAGAAGAAGAAGAAGAAGAAGAAGAAGAAGAAGAAGAAGAAGAAGAAGAGATTTAACGATGGGTAAAAACAATAAACTTTGTTCAATTTCTTGTCTTTTGTCTAAATGCCAGTTCGACAAACACCCAACTCTAAATTTACCTTCCTCTTGAAATTGTAAATTTGAAACCACCACCTCACTCATTCCAGGGAAGATTTTGAGAAAATTTACAAAAACTAAAACTATTTTCATTCCAATACTTAATTCTCTATATTAAGTCGATTATTGAGGTTTTCTCTAAAACTTTTCACTTTCAAGAAGATGCAAATCATATTAACTTGCTTGGAAATGTATCAAAGGGCTCAGTTTTCTATAAATGAATAAACATTTATTTCTTTCTATGCTTGAAGATCTTCGTCATGCTATAATTCTTGATATTTTGCAAGCAATCTTTCTCAAAGGTAAAATTCTTATCAAAATTATTCCTAAAATTCGTTAAATATCGAATACCAAAAAAAAATAAAAAAGAATGTTATTCTCTACAGTCATCATACAGTGATCACAAATATATCAGTAATAGTATATCGATCTAAAGCACCTCTCTTTCCATGTAAGAGGGAAAGGTGGCTTGGTAGATTTGTTCCTGATAACTAATTTTCATTAAATTCTAAATTTATTTCTCTTAAAAGGACGTTAAAAAAACCAAAGCATTTACACCCTGTTCTCTTCTTTACACCTAATCTCAAGATTGTAATCAAGACCTATGCCTCCCAAGCCAGTAAAAAATAAACTTCTAAAGCAATTACTGGTGATATTTTCCCACCATGCATTCGTTAATAACAGAAAGTAGCTATGTCGTAAAAAAAAGAATCAATAAAATAGTTGTGACATTTGGATTCTTTACTATTTTCATTAATGACTAAACCAGAAAGTACCTAGTTTAGTTATCATCAGTCTTAATTAATAGCTCTCTCTCTCTCTCTCTCTCTCTCTCTCTCTCTCTCTCTCTCTCTCTCTCTCTCTCTCTCTCTCTCTCTAAAATGACGAGCAAATGCAATGGGCATTATACACAACACACTCACAAGCATCCTGGATTCTCTTTTCACAGAAGCAAATGAATTCATGAAACGAACATTACACCGAATGCAGGATTATTTGTTTCCTGACTAAGGTACACCTCGCCGATCCTAACTTTGATGTTCAATTTTGGATAATTTCATATCACTTTTAATTTACGAAATTACCAAAGTCATAACGGAGCGAAGTCGATTGTCATATGGGAAGCGTCAACTCGGTAAGCAAAATGCCTGAGGCCTTTGTCCTGTAGTTGCGGTTGATGATTCTCTCTCTCTCTCTCTCTCTCTCTCTCTCTCTCTCTCTCTCTCTCTCTCTCTCTCTCTCTCTCTCTCAGTGGATAGACTAAAAAGTCTTTAAGACATCCAAAATCCTTGTAACTCTCTCTCTCTCTCTCTCTCTCTCTCTCTCTCTCTCTCTCTCTCTCTCTCTCTCTCTCTCTCTCTCTCTCAGCTGAGGATAATCAGGTTTACATTCCCGAAATTCTGTGTATCTAAGATTAAAACAATGAGCGGCATTCGATACAAGGATTAGTCTTCTTTCTAAGCTCACCTCGCCGATCCTAACTTGGATGTACAATTTTGGATAATTTCCGAGCACTTTTAATTCACGAAATTATCAAAGACATAACGGAGCGAAGTCGATTGTCATATGGGAAGCGTCAACTCGGTAAACAAAATATGATTATGAAAACTAAAATGTCAATTTTCCAAAAAGAAAAGTATTTAATCAGAGACCTACCAGTATTAACTTATGCTTCAGAAATTTGAAACCTTCCTATAGCCTTATAGCATAAGCTAGTGACATATAAAAGAACAATGGAAACAATAATAATGGGAATAACACTAGGAGATAAAAAAGGATATGAGAGCAAACTAAAGTAGAGCATATTCTAACATGTAAAAGAAAAAAAAAACTTTGCCAGGACATGTAATGACAATGACAGATAATAGATGGATATTAAAGTATAACAGAATGAGTCCCTAGAGATTGCAAAGAAGTAGGGGAATAAAGAGAAGACGATGGATTGACGAGTTAAGAAAATATACGGGTATAAATTCCCATAGAAAGACCACAAACGGACGCAAGTGGAAGTACATGCCAGAGGCCTTTTTCCTACAGTGGACTAGTTGTGGTTGATGATGATGATATATATATATATATATATATATATATATATATATTATACATATACATATACACATTATACATATATATATACACATATATATACATACATGCATACACACACACACACACATATATATATATATATATATATATATATGTGTGTGTGTGTGTATACATACATATATGTATTCATATATATGTATATATGTATATATACATATATATATACATATATATATATATATATATATATATATATATATATATATATATATATATATATATATATGTGTGTGTGTGTGTGTGTGTGTGTGTGTGTGTGTACACTGTAACCATACTTCATAAATATATTGTATGAGAAATTCTCTATCTCAGAGGTATATCTTTTTATTTCCACATCTTTCCTTCCTGCTTCGATTTTTAGCGAAAGGCCAAAGGCGTAATTTTATACTGTCACATTCGAGAACAGAAAAAAATAGTCTGTTTAAGACTTTCTCCAGCGGTTTTCACAACTTTTTTTTTCAAAATTCTTACAGTGAAGACTTTGGGGCCACCCACTAAGCGGGGAAAAAAAACGTCTTCACGTGTTGAAGTTTTCATCTTTTTCTAAGTTGGTTTTTCAGAAAATCTGGTAAGAACGTTGTTCTTTCTTTCTCGTATAGTTTGCCCAGTTTTTAATAGATTTAAGACTAGAGGGGCACTCAGCAGAGCACAGACCTCCATCAGGGCAGCTTATTTCTCAACCTTTTGGGCTGATTTTGGACGTTTAGCTTTTCCGTGTCCTTGAACTTCCAAAATATAATCAATTCTGGCTCTTTACATATTAAAATTCCTGCAAGTTTCATTACTTTGCGATTAAAATCGTGGCCGTATGCTTGATGACCAGAATTTGACCTTTTGCTTGACCTTAGTCTCGACATTGAGGTTTGATCTTAACATGTAATAATTGGCGTGGATTTTCATACACACATGAATCAAGTTTGAAGTCTCTATGACAACGATGTCCAAACTTATGGCTGATTACGTAAATTTGGACATTTTGCTTGACCGTGACATTGGCCTATGACCTTGACCTTCCAAAATTTAATAATTTCCAGCTTATTACATTATAGTTATTACCTACAAGTTTCAGTACTCTGCGTTTAAAATTGTGGCCAGGAAGGCAAGATTACCATCATTTCTACCATTACTATAGTTAATGTTACAACTTTTCGACGCACGTTTAAGGTATTACATAAATCAATTTATATTCTAAATTTAGGAAGAATCATTGGTTTTCTTTCCCAAAGATTCTCTTGATATCTTTATATACTTTATGTTTTTCTTTGCTTACAATTTAACATCATGGAAACCCAAGAGATTTCTGCAATATAACTATTCTCTCTCTCTCTCTCTCTCTCTCTCACTCTCTCTCTCTCTCTCTCTCTCTCTCTCTCTCTCTCTCTCTCTCTCTCTCTCTCTCATTTCAAATACCCCATCCATCATCTATTTTATTAAACCATTAAGTCATGAAAATGAATCTTTATCTATGAACAGAAAGAACGTCGAAACAGTAATAACTCTTCAACATGATTTTTAACATTTGCGAACAACAACGGAAACTTGCAGATGTGCCCACTTCCTTTCCCTCTTCTCTCCCTTCGCTGATAGATCTAAAAGTTGATTAAGCGAATGCCTGACACAGCTGAATTCTATTGCATTACCTCGACTCGGTTCATTGCCCAATAATTCATTAGAATCTAATAGTTAATTAAAGCATCTTCATCTAATGATTAGATGAAGATGCTTTAATCAACTATTTTGTCGTTGTTGGTCTTTTATCTAAAGTATATAGATCAGTTTAAGTACTTGGGGTTTGTTGTTGCAGCAAATGGTGGAGTGGAAGCAGATGTATGTCAGGGAGTAAATGAAGGATGCAAAGTGTTGGGGGCAGTTAAGGGAGTAGTAAAAAATAGAGGGTTGGGCATGAATGTAAAGCGAGTTCTGTATGAGAAAGTGATTGTACCAACTGTGATGTATGGATCGGAGTTGTGGGGAATGAAAGTGACAGAGAGACAGAAATTAAATGTATTTGAGATGAAGTGTCTAACGAGTATGGCTGGTGTATCTCTAGTAGATAGGGTTAGAAACGGAGTAGTAAAAGTGAGAACGGGTGTAAGAAATGAGTAGTAGCTAGAGTGGATATGAATGTGTTGAGGTGGTTTGGCCATGTTGAGAGAATGGAAAATGGCTGTCGGCTAATGAAGGTGATGAATGCAAGAGTTGATGGGAGAAGTACAAGAGGAAGGCCAAGGTTTGGGTAGATGGATGGAGTGAAGAAAGCTCTGGGTGATAGGAGAATAGATGTGAGAGAGGCAAGAGAGCGTGCTAGAAATAGGAATGAATGGCGAGCGATTGTGACGCAATTCCGGTAGGCCCTGCTGCTTCCTCCGGGGCCTTGGATGACCGCGGAGGTAGCAGCAGTAGGGGATTCAGCGTTATGAAGCTTCATCTGTGGTGGATAACGGGGGAGGGTGGGCTGTGGCACCCCTAGCAGTACCAACCGAACTCCATTGAGTCCCTTGTCAGGCTGGGAGGAACGTAGAGAGGAGAGGTCCCTTCATCGTTTCATTTGTTTGATGTCGGCCACAACCCCCCCCCAAAAAAAAAAAAAATTGGGGGAAGTGCCTTGGCATATGTATGTATGTATAAAGTAAAGTTTAAAGTTTAATTAATAGTGTTCAACTTCTAACTGCTGATCGAGGGATTTTAGAATACTTATACATTTACACCAAGATTTCTATTAGACTGTTTATAATACTCTTGGTTAACATTAAGAGAGAACATTAACTTCCAATTAATGAAAATATCAAGTTAGCTATGGTGTTTTTCTTTTTTCTTTTTTTTTCTTTTTTGATTTACCAAAGTCACTCTACTCGCCTTAACATCCCGCATGTGGTATAACAGTTGGAGCTGGCAAGATGAAGAGCCAGGGGATTATAAATCAGGGGAATATTTTTTTATTTCGAAACGTTGCTCTAAGAGCTGCCAGTATTTCTATTTTTTGTCTGGTATCATGAAATGAGGCTTATAACCCATTTGCCTCTAAGAATCTAATCACTCGAGGCAAATTCTCCAATCTAATATGCATACCTATATATACATTCACACGCACCCATAGATGAGGCAATCTGGGAAGATCTGGATGCTCAAAATTATGCTAAATCTTATGCAACAGGCATAAGGTGCTAGATTAGTATCCAGATGAGGTATAAAGAATTTTGATACAAAGCCAGTTTTTTAAACAAATTAAGGTGAAAGTCAGAAGCTAAAGTCCATCCGGGTGAACAATATGAACAGACCGGATGTGTTTCTCAAAAGTAAATTTGCAATCAAGAATTACACCTAGATTTTTAAAAATGAGTAACATACATTCAAAGAAACATTATTAACAAAACGATCTGGCTAATGAGGAGCCACTGCCCTTGACTTACAATTATACTTTGAGTTTGTTAAGGTTCAACTTCATCCCTCATATTTTGCACCATGCACTAATCTTAGCTAGGAATTGGGGTATTTAGAAACGAGAGGTCTACATTAAAGGGGTGAAATAGACGCAGAGTAATACTATATGAATATGCAATAACTTTGTTTTCAAATTCTATCCACATATGCGTATATAATATGAAAAATTAAAGTAATGGGCTAACCCTGCGAAACACCGGATATTACATTCCTAAAGCCAATAAGGCGCCCAACAAAAACTACTCTAAGTAATATATAACTTAAATATTAGATTATAATGCTAGGTATAAACCCACCTACTACCATCTGTTCTAGTTTGAAAACAAGGGTTCCATGACTAACACAATCAAAGGAAGCACTGAAATGAAGGTCAATCATAAGAACTTCCTAATCACAATAAGGTATTTCATGCCCAAAGGCCTTTGTGAAACCCAAAGCGCAAACTTATCACTGACGGTGTTTCTATAACTCACTATTTAGAAGTTATCTAATATTTTGTTTAAAGGATTCATTTTGCTATTTTCTGGAATTGCAATTTTTTTTTTTTTTTTTCAATTTACTTCTTCCTGACGTTCATCCCACTAGTGATCTTTTTTTCTGACATTACTGAGTGTCTTATCAAACCAGTGATCCGGATACCCTAAATCAAGTTGACCTTGAAGAAATCTAGCTCCTCGTCCAGATATAATAGGCTACAGATTCGATAAGCCCAACTTATTAGCCTTGCCAATATTCCTGTCCAAATATAATTTTGTTGCTGAAAAACGTGTATATACGCATTAGTCTAATTAGCTTTAGAATCCATCGGCGAAAGATGGGAAGGATGGGTGGATACGAGAGAGGGAGGGAGGGGGGGGGGGGGTACGAATGCAAGTAATAAAATCCAAACAACGATTTTAGAAAAGTTAATTAGCAATTGTTCTGCCTCTGCACTGTTTCGTTCGTGCAATTAAAAGCTGCATTTTTATGCGTTAATGAAATTAAATCAGGGGTTAAACAAATTGAGAGAGAGAGAGAGAGAGAGAGAGAGAGAGAGAGAGAGAGAGAGAGAGAGAGAGAGAGATGCAGTCTTTATTTCATGAATGATAGGATATGAAATGACTAATGAACTCTACAGTATTATCAGAAGCATGAAAACTGAAGTAGGCTTAATAATTCTAAATAAAGCAGAAAGCCATCTACCCAAGCAGTTAACCAATAATAATTTCAGGATGATGAAAACATGTTAACAGGATCACCAAAGTGATTAATAGTTATGTCGTCTTAGATTATTTTTACTATGGACTGCCTTGTGCTGTTGACCAGACACAAGTTCTATGCAATACTGCAGACCGATCAGAGGGAATCTTTAATGAAATGGTTTCATGAGCCCTAGTATGGACCCCTGAACATCTATCTAAGCTCAATTTAGATCATCCAAACAATTTAATTTTAGATTTTATAGTCTAGGGAGCTCAAACTTCCGTAACATTCTCGAAAACAAACAAACACACACACAAACAGGGGGTAAAAAATAACCTCCTTCCAACTCCGTTTGCGGATGTAATAATGAAAAGAGCGATAGCATTGTATTTCAAGAATTTATCGATGATAAAAATGGAGTAAACAATTTTCTTTTACACGTTATAGAATTAGTAAGAAGTTAGGAGCAATCTTCATAGCTTAAAATTAGTAAGCAAGGTATAGAGTACAGTAATTGGCAGATTAAGATAGCTGTGGTTGGATCTGTTTCATTTTCTGTTATCGATGCAAATTCTTGATGATCCTAGCAAACCCTTCTCCCGGAGGGTAATATCTACCCATATAGGCAACGCGGAAAGCTGACCTTGAATGGTTACAAAAATACGATATATACTGACCACATAATTATTTAATTATCCTAAATAGCCAAAGTGACATCTTGAATACATCTCTCTTATCATTTATGGATATGCATCCTTCTACAAACCTTGAATCTGAACTAAAAAAACATTTTTTTTTCCCCCATAAGATTCAGACTAAAGGAGCTTATTAAAACTGAGGTTGCTTTGTTTGTTACACCAACCTCACTCTTAATATTTAACAGAGGATCGAATCTCACCTATGAGAGAAACTACTTCTTTAACTCTTTTCTCTTTCAGATTCAAGGCTTGAGAAGATGAGTGAATCCAAACACAACCGAGAATTCAAATAACTAGCAGGTGCCTCATTCACTCAGTCAACAGTGTTGTCATAGCCAGGGTACCAGCCACCCGTTGAGATACTACCGCTAGAGTGTTATGGGGTCCTTTGACTGGCCAGACAGTATTACATTGGACCCTTTTCTCTGGTTACGGTTCATTTTTCTTTCCCTACACATTCCCCGAATAGTCTGGCCTATTCCTTACAGATTCTCCTCTATCCTCTTACATCTGACAACACTAAGATTACCAAACAATTCTTCTTCATCCAAGGGGTTAACTACTGCACTCTACATATTCAGTTGCTACTTTCTTCTTGGTAAGGGTAGAAGAGAGACTTTAGCCGTGGTAAGCAGCTCTTCTAGGAGAAGGACACTCCAAAATCAAGCCATTGTTCTCTAGTCTTGGGTAGTACCATAGCCTCTGTACCATGGTCTTCCATTGTTTTCGGTTAGCGTTCTCTTGCTTGAGGGTACACTCGGGCACACTATTCTATCTTATTTCTCTTCCTCTCATTTTTTTAAAGTTTTTATAGTTTATATAGGAAATATTTATTTTGGTGTTGTTACTGTTCTTAGAATATTTTATTTTTTACTTGTTTCATTTCCTTACTGGGATATTTTCCCTGTTGGAGCCCCTGGGCTTATAGCATCCTGCTTTTCCAACTACGGTTGCAGCTTAGCAAGTAGTAGTAGTAATAATAATAAAATAATAATAATAATAATAATAATATTAATAATAATAATAATGTGCTTTGATCGTCCTTTCCTCTTCCGAATGAGGTGAAAAAGCAAAGACGAACAGCAGAGTGCGTCACACAACCACACACACACGGAAAATTATAATGTCCTATTATAAAGAAGTCAATTTTCAATATTTTAAAGATGTATCCTCTTTCCTTCGCGTTAGCTATGGTAAGCAGCCCTTCTAGGAGAAAAGCCTCTCCAAAATCAAACAATTGTTCTCTAGTCTTTGGTAGTGCCATAGCCTCTGTATCATGGTCTTCCACTGTCTTGGGGTAGAGTTCTCTTGCTTGAGGTTACACTAGGGCACACTATTCTATCTCATTTCTCCTCCTCTTCTTGTTTTGTTAAAAAAATTTATAGTTTATATATGAAATATTTTTTCAAATGTTGTTACTGTTTTTAAAATATTTTATTTCAATTGTTAATTACTTCTTTTATTTCCTTTCCTCACTGAGCTATTTCCCCGGTTGGAGCCCCTGGCCTTATAGTACCCTGCTTTTCCAACTAGGGTTATAGCATAGCAAGTAGCAATAATAAGGATAATAATAACATTCTCACGAGGGACTATGACAATGGTACAATTGTACAATTGTTAGCTAATTACGGATAACCATTTTGTATAAGCTCCCATGACATCTCTCTCTCTCTCTCTCTCTCTCTCTCTCTCTCTCTCTCTCTCTCTCTCTCTCTCTCTCTCTCTCAAAATGATTTTTAACCCTTCCATTTTGGTGAATGACAACAACGTATCAGAAATAAGAAAAAATATGATTTTTGAACTAAAGTAGTAAGATCTACAAATGTAATATTATTATTATTATTACTTGCTAAGCCACAATCCTAGTTGGAAAAGCAGAATGTTATACGACCAGGGTATCCAACAGGTAAAATAGCCTTGTGAGGAAAGGAAAAAGTTAAAAATAAAATAATTTAAGAAGAGTAACAACATTAAAATAAATATCTCCTATATAAACTTTAACAAAAGAAGAGGAAGAGAAATTAGATAGAATAGTATACCCGAGTGTACCCACAAGCAAGAGAACTCTAACCCAAGACAGTGGAAGACAGAGGCTTTGGCACTACCCAAGACTAGAGAACAATGGTTTGATTTTGGAGTAGCATATTATTTTGACAAAATAACAGTCACAGCTACGAAGCAGATATCGATACACTTAAGCATAAAAGAATTTAATTCACGGACACTCACAGCATAATATGAAGACGTGTGAAAAGAACTTCATGAAAGGAGGGAAACAAGGATAATTGCATAAGTAATCTCGTAATGAGGAAAGTTATCTGCGAAAATGTTCGTCTAATCAAGAGCTGCATAATTCTAGGAAGTGGGATTCGAAATGTTTAAATTAGGCCACTTCAAAGGATCAATTGGTTCAAATTAGGGGAAGCGCGAGAAGGATCTGAAAACTCTGAAGGTTTTTCGGGTGCATTTCGATAAGTTTCTTTCGGGAGTTCGCGATTTCCCTTTCTTTGATGTAATATTATTCTCTTGAAATGCATTTCAGGGAAAGGTTACTTCCTCCCTTCATCATTAAATTCTTCTTGGTATGAACACATGCAATATTAAGGGCACAGTTCAAATGTTGAAGTCATAACTTTAATGAAAAAGAATATCTATAATTTTTTCTTTGTGGAAACAGTTTTGAACGTTATCATATACAACAAAATGTCTGATTAAAACAATGGGAACCAACTTATTGTAAATCAATGGACAGTGACAAGAGCATTATTATGTGAACCAATCAACTTCATCAGCTTTGCAAACGGGGTGTGGCCGTTTGCCGAGGCCCTTGGCATTTAATCTTGGGCCTGGCTTGCCTTTTTCTTTAATCGGGAGCTTATAAATCCTTTTTCCTATTTCTTAGCCGGGATAATTTCTGATCAATGTCGTTCAAAGAAATTACTGGTACATTTTTTCTTTCGACCAACTTTTTATCTCAGGGAAATCTGTAAGTCATTAAGTGTTGCCATGTCTACTTCTTTTGGCCGAGTCCGCGGTTCAACTTGATTTCAGTATCTTTTTTTTTTTTTTTTTTTTTTTTTTTGGTAGCCCTGGGAGCCTTTGGTCTCGATAAATATGTTGTAGGCCTAATCCAAGACCTATCTGTAGGTCTTGGCCTAATCCCAAACTAGGATGACCTTTGATGGCGACGAAGATCTTTTTGCCAAAAATGTAAGTTAAGCCTATATTCCGACGTTTGTTTTAGTCAGTATAGAAAGAAGAGCTGGGTGATCGTTCAACAGATCGTAAAGCAACATAGCGTAGACCCTTGGCGAATGTTTGAAGACAGCAAAACGTACGCCTATATCCTCTCTCCTTTATGATAGGACACATTCTAATTCATCATCATAGTAGAAAAATATTCAAAGTATATCCTATGAACCAAAACGCAATAATATAAGGTGCGTTCACCGAGGGATCCGATTGCTAATTTCCTTCTCCAGTGACGCCCCTGGAATACATTGACTGTGCGATCCACTTGTCACAGTGTCATTCTACCATTTGCTTTATGGCACCTCACGATTATGGGTGGGTGTTCCAAACTTGGGTGCAACTAATAGTTCCGGCCAGAAAGGGATTTGTTTTCACAGTTTCACTTAAGACCCCAAAGTGCCCAAAGTATAGATTAATGCATGTAAAAGAAGTGATAGCATTAATGTTAAATGATGCCAGGATTTGTTCTCTCCATTTCTGGACAGAAGATTACGAAAGAAATCTTCAACATAAACAGCAACCACAACTTTACCAGAGAAGTTATCACAGATTAAAGAAAACTGCAGTTCCCTCTTTAAATTTACCTGTTAAGTCGGGTATGGTTTAACAATTTCCTTACAATCCCATCAGTGCAGTTTTTAGTGACATATCTTCGGTTGACAAGTAGAAGTAGCCTGAACTAAATTCTTAAAATGAAGTAAAAAATTACAATTGGCCAACCCTATGCAATATATGAAGAAATTGTTGGAGTAAAGTTATCCATTTTTTCTTTCATACTTTCTTTTTATGAATGTAAAGTTGTTCGAACATATTATTAGGCCTATACGTAGTGACCTATTTCTGTGTAGTCTCTGTGCAGACAATGATTAGGCCTATTTCCTTTATTTCTTAAAAACCTCACTATGGGATATCGTGGGGTCATAGCGTTGAGTCTGGTAATAAAAGTATAGATCTATTGATTAGTCACGTAGTTTATGAAGAACTAAATGGCTTTCATTAGCTTAATCATCCAACAGCGTTTTGGGAGGAAAGTGTTGTTTAGACCCAGTCCTGAATTTTTAAACAATTTAAAGGAAATGGAACAGCTCTTAAAATCTTTTCATGGGAACAATTGAAACCAGGGGTTAATGGGATTACGAAATTAGATCATATTTTCGGGAAAATAAACATTGATGTTCCAGAGGAAGTAATGAAGTTCTTTGTCAGGTGCAGAATACATTTTAGGGTGAGGATATCAAATGCTGAAAGGAAGTCAGAATTTCTTTAAAAAAAAAGTGTAAAGAAAATAAAAATAAAAAATCTTCAGCAATATTTTGTAAATAAAAGAACATTATGTTAATTCAATAAAAGTCGGGAAAGTTTTTTTTTTCACCCTCGTTACTTTCGTTATTTGTATTCCAACAAGATTATATTCCGTATGGCAAGGTCTTCGATATCTTAATATACTTGTTTTAAGTGATAGAGAAAAAAAAAATTCCGTGTATGAAAAATGTGAACACCAGCATAGCAACAAATTACTGTCAAAATATAACTACTAAGTGCACTTCCCAGTAGAGTTGCACCAGTGACGTCACAGTGCGGGAACCGAGCACCGACGGTCTCATGTTATTTCATCTTGCAATGAACAATGTTATCACCTATTCTTCCCTTTTCCTTTATTGCTTGCACCTGTTTTATTATCCTTTAATCTGTTCGTTTAACCACACAATATTTATACATCGGAGACATGAAGTTATAAACGATGGTAATCCATCATGTTTTGAAAAAGTGCCTGCTACAACAACAAGATTTGGTCAGGTATGCTTTAATCTCTATTCATAAGCGATCGAACTACGCATGCACGGACAATTCAGGAGGTTCGAGACGTTATGGTTATACATACACACACACGCAGATATATATATATATATATATATATATATATATATATATATATATATATATATATATATATATATATATATATATATACGTGTGTGTTCGTGTTTTTTTTCTGTAATCTTGCTTTTCCTAATTTCACACGTTTATGGTTTAATTATATTATATCGCTTACTTTTCTGACTTCCATCCACATTTCACTAAGTTATACAAAAAAAAATCAAAGGAATATGCCTCTACTTTGAAAGTGAAATTTCTTCCATTATTCATTACTGTGACGAGCTAAGTCGTGCCTGGCGTGGGAAAGCTAATGGTATTATGATGACGAACTCAAACTTTTCCTTCGTCACTAATTCTTGAGAAAAAAAAATTTACAAAGCTGAATGATTTCTTCGAAGATTCTCAAGAAAGAAAGGAAAAATGATTGTATGATGCATTGATGGAATTGATGCAGACGATGGATGAGAAACGAAAATAGACAACAAACGGGAATAAATAGCTCGATGATATATCATCAAGGAAAAGTTTTTTAACACGAAGACGGAAATGTTCTTCGCATAGAAAATTCCGTTAAGAAAGTGTTATGTTCAAAGGCTTCCCTCATGATAACTCCGATCCGATTTTGGCCAAAAAGATTATTGGAGAAGAGAAAAACTTTCAGTCGTTGATAGAAGGACCAGATGATTATTTCAAAGAATCAGTTGTCTCAAAGTTGTGTGTGTTATATGTACAGATGAAAGTCACTGACGATTTCTTGTAAATATCTATATGTAGGTTTACTCTATATACAATACTATGCGGATACCATTTGAAAAAATGAATGGAATAAATGGAAAACATTAACACCAGAAATTATATGAATGATGATGACAATAATAATTATTGCATAGGCCGTTTCATCTAACGTAAATTAACAGGGGTCTTTTAGTTAGATCCACTCCCTATTTCACTGTCAATGAATACCGCTATGTTTGATGTGAATGACACTAAGTGATTCGACTAAATCCTTTTCAGTCTACGAACATATCAGAATGCAAAGGCAAAAGGTGATTTGACTATTTCATTGAGATAATGAATAGCTCTCCATTATGCAAATGGCGGGTGCCATTTATCAATCTTAAGTTAAGTAGTTATTTATTAAAGGACATTACACTTACAAGTTAACAGTTACAAATACATACACTACAAAAAAATAAGGAATTTTTTTTTCTTGGTGCTGTTTCGTGAATTGGTAATTACTGTAGAATTCTCCAGGACCTTCTCGGCGTTTCTTGACTATTCATTTAAGTTTAACTCGGTTCCAGCTTACTGGCCCTTGCCAATTCGAGCACTATGGCATTACTCGCACTTGTGTATTTGAAGAGCTTATTCTCTTGACCAAATTGTGCATTTTTTGAGTCAACAGAAGCCAAGAGGAAAATGTTCATGCCTGTCTTTGTTGTTTTGTTGATGTAGAGGAGCTGTGCGATGTAATCTGGATGCTATGGATGTAGCTAGAGCAATCCAGCTCCTTGAAGATGGTGGTTGCAAAGTTGAGGTGGTCATGCATTTTGCTGTAAGCCAGAGTGTTGTGTCAAGTTTGTATCAATGTTTCCAGTAGACCAGCCTGTATCATTATAGACCAAGTTCAGGCTTCCCCGTCCTTTAACTGCCCTTCAGGAATATCTCAGGAAACCAGCTCGATGAACCCGACTGAACTCGGCAAGAACTCTGCGAAATAGTCGCCAAAATGCCACCGGTGCTTGTGTCAGTGTTTAGACTGCCAGTAACTGACTGCATACCGGACGTCCGGCTGTGACCCCAGGACTGATCCCTAGACACCATCAGATGACGTTAGTATTTGATCATGCACACGTGGATTGGAATATCAAGGCCTGGTCATGTGTACTCTTCGCTGATAAGTCCAGATTTTGTGTCTCCACAAATAACAGGTGGAAGGTAGTGTGGAGGGTCCGTGGAGAACGTTTTGCACAGTCTGCCGTTGTTAAGCACGTTCGTTTTGGTGATCCTTCTGTTATGGTGTGGGAATCAGTGTTTAGGGTCGCAAAAACCTTCATGTGCTCCAGCGATTAATGCCCAGATGTACCAGGATGACATTATCCTCCCCATTGTTCGTGCCTGTGCTGGTGCTGTGGGCCCTGATTTTCTGCTAATGGACGACACCACACCAACCCAACAAGCAATGCTGGTGCAGGACTGTCTGGATACAGAAGGAATCTGTTGTATGGACTGACCAGCCTGTTCACCAGATCTCATTCCAAATGAACACCTTTTGGGACCAGCTGGGGAGAACCGTCCATCAACGTCTTTACCCTCCAAACAACACCAATGAGCTCAGAGCTGCCCTCACTGAACAGTGGCAAGGACTGGACTAGGCGGCCATTGACCATTTAATCCGGAGCCTGCTGAGGCAATGTTGGGCTTATATTCAAGACAGAGGTGGTCACACACGATACTGAGATGGGCTAAATTAGGGCGTGATGTATATGAACTCACTTTTCTCCATGTGAACATTTTCTTTTTAGGACAATTTCCTAAGATCCCTGTTTGTGTGGATAAAATTGTAAATAAAACTGCATCTAGTCATTAAAATAGGGTTTCATTTCCAAACACACTAACAAATGGCAAAAATCACTGTACAAAAATGAAAAAGTTAGACCAATTTTGCAAATATGCTTAAATCTTTTTTGTACTGTATATGAACATTAAAATTACAAGCTTGTAGTTACTGAATTACAAAAGGGCCTTAAATTTACAAGCATAAAATGACATATTTTCAAATCAACAGTTGAAACACATAAGAGGACATAAAATTATAAATATACAAAGATGGATTATCATTCTGAAAGGGATAGATTTACCAGCCCATGAGTCAATTTAGACATCAACAGAGCTGCCCTACAACGATATAAAAGGGTATGAGATAAGACAGGCCAATGAAGTGGGATTAGATATTTATTTGGCATTACTGCTGCTACTGAGCTTAGGAAGGTGGTGAATTTGAGGAGGCACTGGCCTTACTATCTGGGAAGACATGGGATGCAATAAGGTGGTTCCTTATGTTTGATAAGAAGGCCACACAGCAGACTGTGCAAATTTATTGATTGCAGTGAATATCCTTCTTGGAATAGTACGTGAATGTCTATCATACTGCTGGGAGACATGGTTGTATTCTGCCCCCTCTTTAGCATTGGTATGGGCTCCTTAAGTCCCCCACCTTCTTTTTCCCAGTAGCAGCAGTAGTGACACTTGAGTAACTGATTCTACCCCATTGGCCAGTCATATTTCTTGTCCTTTTATATTTTTGTGTCTTCATAATTTCAATGACCTTTTGCGTTTGCAACTGTTAGCTTGTAATTGTAAGGTCCTCTAGTAACCTACTTTTTACTTTACTTTAGGGCTGATATTCTGGTCCTATACAGTAAGGGAACCATACTCTCTATAGGACCTCTACAGTCATTGTATCATTTTCGTTCAAAAGCATTCAACATTCAATATTTTGATGCCAATTTTGGATCCACCCGTTGATATACTACCACTAGAGATTTATTGGGTCCTTTGACTGGCGAGACAGTACTACATATTATCCCTCTCTCTGGTTACGGCTCATATCATCTTTGCCTACAGATACACAGAATGGTCTGGCCTATTCTTTACACATTCTCCTCTTTCCGCAAACACTTGACAACACTGAAATTATCAAAAAATTCTTCTCCTTTTAAGAGGTTGACTACTGCACTGTAATTTTTTAGTGACTACTTTCCTCTTGGTAAGGGTAGAAGAGACTCTTTAGCTATGGTAAGCAGCTCTTCTGGGAGTAGGACACTCCAAAATCAAAGCATTGTGCTCTAGTCTTGGGTAGTGCCATAATCTCTGTATCATGGTCTTCCACTGTCTTGGGTTAGAGATATCTTGCTTGAGGGTACACTCGGGCACACTATTCTAACTTGTTTTTCATCCTCTCTTTATTTTGAAGTTTTTATCCTCTTGTTATTTTCAAGTTTATATAGTTTGTATATGAAAGATTTTTTTACTGTCATTATTCTTAAGCTTCTCTTGTAGTTTTTTTTTCTTATTTAATTTCCTCACTGGGCTAGTTTCTGTGTTGGAGCCCTTGGGTTTATAGCAGCCTGCTTTTCCAACTAGGGTTGTAGTTTAGCAAGCAATAATAATAATAATAATAATAATAATAATAATAATAATAATAATAATAATAATAATAATAATAATAATAATACCATCATGGGCAAGCAGAATTCCTTAACAAGTAGACTAAATAAAACAGCACTAGGTATCACACACTTAAAATGCACCTGTCATTTAATCCACCTTTGTGCCTCAAATGCAGCGAAGACATTTCCAAGAAAATGTGAGGATTTCATCCGATCAATATACTCTAATTTTTTGTCTCATAGTTCCAAATGGATGACAGAATTCGTAGAATTTCAGGAATTCTGTAATACAGAACCTTATAGAATGGTGCATGTCTCACAAACTCGGTGGCTTTCGCTCCATATGGCAAAAGATCGTATACTGGAACAATGGCGACCCCTCATTGTTTTTCGCAAATATGAAGATAGATTGAAATCTTCAGAATCAATATATAACAGCTTGCAAGACGCATCTTTGCATATGTATTTTCAGTTTTGAGATTTTATACTGCCACATTTTACTAATTCCAATAATCACCATTCATCTTTACAATAGTTGCAGAATGTTGTGCTCTGACATTTTCAGATATTAGTATATGCTCAGTAAAGTTACTGATAATCAGCTTAATCTTATTGATCCTGCTGATGAAAATAACTTTATTCCATCGACGCAATTATTCTTAGGTGCTAAAGCTCATAAATCATTTCAAGGATCCAATATAGCTGCCAATGACACAATGATTGCTGATATTAAGAGGTGTCAAAAGTTTATGGTTACAGGCTGTGTTCAAACAAAGGGGAGGATTTCTTTAAACTCCAAATTGTTGCCGTTATGCAGTTCATTATCTGTTGCAGAATGCCTAAAAAATGACGCCCTACTAAGTATACCAACACTCAGATTTAGTCATGGAGGTCCCAAGAATCCATAATGATGATGTCCAGAAATTAGATTACGAATGGTGACATATACCGAATTGATACATTCCAGAACATATAAAAACGTCAAATAATGCGGAGACATTTTTCATTTACCTTGCAAATGTAAAAAATGCATATGGCCAAGCAGCATTTGAACTTCTGCCTAATTTTGTTCTAAATATTCTTTCCTTACCCACGTCAATTAAGATGCAGAGAGAATATTTTCAAAGATGAATTGGAAAATAGAAACAATCTTTCCACGTCAACACAAGCAGTCTTAGAAATTGTGTCAGAAACTATGAAGAGAGAGGGTGGTTGTGTGCAATTCGAACCAACTGCAAAGATGTTGAAGGCTGTACAAACAAGCCAAGAACAAAATGAGATCCTTGAAGACAAACAGGAAGATCCGCCATAGGATCAGTAGGCCTATTGGAAATGATTTTACCGTTGACAGCTTTTTTAGTACGTAATTAGAGGGAAATATTATAAATATCTGTAGCTAAATTTTTTTTTTTACAGTATATCTATTACATTATATTAGAAATTCGTTCATATACCTGTATATGTAAACATTTTATTATAATGCTCGGAATACTTATTAATATTGTGTAGAACCTGGTAGTCTGCAAGGCTATAATTAAGAATGGTTTGTAAATGTCCAAACTGTGTAATTGTTCTATTTACTTTGTTAAAAAAATTTTATTTCGTTTTTATACTGTTGAATATATAGATATATTTATAAAATATATTGTTAAAAAAAAGTCATCTTCGTAAGAGTGATGATTGTTAATGATGAAAATAACTTTTATTTTCATCATGAGAATTGTCAGCTCCATTTCATATGCATGGGATGCGATTTATAGATGTGATAATTTTCTTTAGTTATCCCTGAAATGAAAGTTATGTTTACATAACCACCCGTTTTCTTTACCAGTCGGAATTCCTAAGCGGAACCACTGGCAACTCTGCTGTACAGTAATTTGCAGTGGATTTAGTCAGCAAAAAAGCTAAATGTCAAACAAAGCATATGATAATTATGCAGCCTATTACATACATCCACATATAAATGAAGAATGTTATTCACCCAATTCATGTTTAGTAGTTGATCTTTTTGCGTTATAGAACTCACCTTTGACATTATCTTCATAGAATTTCCCCTCCTACTGCCATTAATGTTCCTCGGGCTCGACGATTGACCGAAATATCTTATTCAAGGGATCAGACTAAGCAAACTCAAATAGGGAAAATGTCTCTATTTCTCGAACTTTGGTACTCATGAAATTGTGTTGGGAACTTTATTTCTCTCGAGGCGTAAACATTTCAGAGGGGACACTGAATAAAAAAACAAACTTTACTTTGCTCTTACCCGAGAATAAAAATACATATATGTGAATCTTTTTCTTTGTCAATGAACATTCTTTTTCCTTCAAAACGGCGGATCTTTAGGATAACACCCTTCCTGCAAAATTAGTACTTTCCAATATTAGTACTTTCCAATATATACATAAAATTCGTAATTGACAAGGAATAAGTTACTCAATTCATAATTTTTAATTGAATGATACTTTTTATCTCTGAGGAGAAATGAATTATGAATATGTAAGTATTTTAAGTCAAGTATTTTAGAGCATATTTTATGAAAACTTTGCATTTATTGAAACTGTCTCGAATACAAAAATAAAT
>NC_090727.1:6043909-6053909 GCF_036898095.1 Palaemon carinicauda | reverse complement strand
CGTCATTTCCGGTCTTAACTTTCTATTCCCCGA
This sequence comes from Palaemon carinicauda, assembly GCF_036898095.1. NCBI lineage: Eukaryota > Metazoa > Arthropoda > Malacostraca > Decapoda > Palaemonidae > Palaemon > Palaemon carinicauda. The sequence goes on along the minus strand of NC_090727.1, from coordinate 6,053,876 downwards.
GTTCAATAACAGACCGGTGTAAAGGATTCAAGTTACCCCCGGTAACTTGAAACCGGTTTGAGATTACCTGGGGGGGGGGGGGGGGTAGTTTGAAACCGGTTTCAAGTTACCCCCTCTGTTTTCAAGTTACCCCCTCATCAGAATGATAAATAATTCATGTGACATCGCAAATATGTATCATGCATTTATTGCTGGCTTCGCAGCAGTAGGAAAAGTAGTTTAATCTGGTATTTAAGATCAAAAATTGTGTATTAGTGAATTATATGACACGTTAAAAGTCACAGACTGTAATTTAAGGTTTTGTGATAAAGGCGAGGTAAAATTTTATTTTATTTCTGTTCGTGTGATTGTTGATATTTTCGTATTTAAGACCTAAAGTGTCATATAATTCCCTAATTCACAATATTTGAAGTTACAGACTTTCATTTAAGGTTTAGTGATCACGGCGAGGTAAAACGTTATTTTATTTCAGTCAGCTCGTGATTGTCGAGATTTTATTTTATTTTTTTCTAACTTCTATAGATTTTATTCATGTGCTTTAGGTGCATGAGCTTCGGGCGGCAATATGCCTGGAGAATTTGACACAAAAATCACTCAGAATATATGGTGTTGATTATTTTATTATTTATATATATATATATATATATATATATATATATATATATATATATATATATATATATATATATATATATATATATATATATATATATATATATACACGTCTTTTGAACAGGATAATAGTTAACAAAATTAATGAGTAGTTGGAGTTCGTTGACATTCTTAACAATCATGGTTGACTTGGGTCCTGTCCACGGTCGGTTTGTGCAAGAGAACGTGCAGTCTGTTTATCGGTCTTGGTGCGCTTCTTGGGTGGAGCAGCTGGGTCGTTGGTCTGGCGCTTTGATATCATCTGCGGTTCATTGTACCTCACCAAATTGGTACCGATAACCCTTTTCTTCAGTTCGACGTTGTTGTTTGATAGCTTATATGTGTTCTTTCCACACACACACACCTGAGACGACGTATGGCCCAGTGCGCCGTTCCTGGAAACGGCCACCTTTCCTGTCAACTCTAACAAGATTTTTCAAGAGGACTTTGTCCCTTACATTGTACGATGTGTGTTCGCGCCGTTTGTCCTACTGCATTTTCTGCGTCTGTTGTGCGGTGTTGATGTTTGCTGTAACCTTTGACAAAATCCTGTCTCGAATCGATGTCATGGCATCAACGGTCGCAGCAATCGTAGCTGCTTGGCAGTCGTCCGGATTCTCCTCGATGACCTCGTCGTCACGGGGCTGACAGTGTTGTAGCTCAACTGGAAGGACGGCCTGCCGATTGTAGACTACCTTGAAGGGAGTAAGCTTTGTCGAGGCGTGTATTGACGTGCGATATGCGAAGAGTACTGCATGAATACAGTCTACCCAGTTCTCAAGGTTCTCAAGGCATTTGACGAGAGAATCCTTGATGGTCCGGTTATGGCGTTTGACGAGGCCGTTGGCTTGAGGATGGTAGGCGCTAGTAATGTGCTGCTTCGTGCCTGTCATGTCATGTAGAGCAGATGATACCTGATTTACGAATTCACGTCCTTGATCGTTGATCTGGATAGTGACACATCCATGACGGCAGATGATTTCTTCGAGCAAGGATTCTGCAACGCTCTCGGCTGTGTGGTCTTTAAGAGCACGTGCCTCTGGCCATACTGTGAAATAGTCCATGGCGACAACAACACAGCAGTATCCGTCTTCTGTCTTGGGCATGTTAGTGATGTCGACGCCGATTTGCACCATTACCTCACTCGGGACAGGCACAGGATGCAGTTCAACAACTTCCGTTTGTTGAAGGGGGTTTACTTTCTGGCCTCTGTCACATGCCGTGACAAAATCACGGACATCGGCGCTCACGTTTTTCCAATAAAAGCGTTCCAGGATCTTTGCTCTGGTCTTGTGTATGCCGACGTGATCGCTCATAGAACGCGCCGTGTCGCTGTCGCCAGCACCTTGGTGAACACTGGCGATGATTCTGGCCTGTTCTTCTCGGTCTCGGATGACAAGGAGTTCTACATCACCAGCGTCATACGCAGATGATGATCTCACAGTTCTGTGGTAGTAGTACAGCTGACCACAATTAGATGAGTATTTTTTTGCTAGTCTTCGAATATTGGCTTTTTCGTTTTTCGAAGCCCCGTGTGGGTAATTAGAATTAACTACGTATTCAAAGATGATGTCGAGGTTGTCGGATTTCCGTTCAGCAGCCATACTGACGACCTTTGGACACATGATACTGTGATTTGGTTAAGTTGTTTGTAACACAGAAACATCCAACCATAACATAATAAATTTTATAATCAAACATTCACAAGATTTATTTACATATTAGAATTGCGAAGAAAATAAATTCATATATAATTTTTGTTATTTAGTAGAAAATAGAATATACTACATATCTATATGCATAATATATATATTTTAAGTAAAAATAAATCATCTAACAAATAAAAAAACAGCTTGGGATAGTCTCGACTTGAACGAATATTTTTTGACAACACTTCTTTACTTGAACACATTATGACAAAAGTCTTTACTTCAACAAATATTTTATGACAAAAAAAAAATTCTTTCAAAAGATGTTCTTAATTTCTTAGTATTCGCTTTGCGCTGGTATCTTTTTTTATCTATAAGTTTTTTTTTTTATCTAAATCGCAGATTCTGAAGAAAATACTGATTTTAGCTAAGATTTCTAAATAACTTGAGCATATGAGGTGTATCTGCAAAAACAAATATTTCTCTATTTGCTGTTGAGTGTTTTAAGTGAAATTCTATTCGAGTTGATCGGGTTTATACAAAAATGCTTCCATATTCTCATATTAGAAGGTCCTAGGCCACAAACAATAGCATCAATGAATTAATTGATGGCACAGCTGTGCTCTTTAAGTATTTTGGAGGAACTCCACGTATCTGGGACTTTACATCATCTTCAAATGTTGGAAATGAAGAGAACAAACTCGGGTGTGTTTTACGTTACTTTTGTCGAGGCGTCTGCAGCGAATTACCCAGCTAAGAGGTTCCATTAAATAAACACAAAAAAATTCACAAAATATGAAATCGGGAAGAACTACACACGCACTATAATTACCTGTTAATGGCGATAGTGTTGAACGACTGTAGGGACTCAGGAGTCAGGACGGGTAGGCCTATACTGTTTTGCTTGATCGCCGTGAGCACAATGCAGCAGAGTCAGGTTCAATCAAGTTGGGTCAACTGGAGCTATACTGTCTATTGCAAAATTGAAAGAGAAAGTAAGAAGTGTAGACACCAAAATGTGGAAGTCGGAAATATAAGAGAAAGAAACACTAAGAATATATAAGCATTATAAGAAAGAAATAGAAGAAGTTAACTGGTTTAATGAAACGTTAAAATCCAAGCTGTTGATAAAGGCAAGAACAGACACTTTAGATCTAAATTTGAGAGGCAGATACAAAAATAAAGATACAAAATGTATGTGTGGCCATGAAGAAGAAACATTGGAACACTTTATATATTACACTGCAAGATGTACACGGAAACATATATATATATATATATATATATATATATATATATATATATATATATATATATATATGTATATATATGTATGTATGTATATATATATATATATATATATATATATATATATATATATATATATATATATATACAGTATGTGTGTGTGTATACATATAAACTTATGATCAATATGTTGATTATACCTTATATAATATTTGCTTGCAATATAATTATGAAATATTTCAAATAATGGAAAAAATAACCGTCAAAATCAAATTTCACCTCGTCTTCCTGTCTCGGTCAAATATGCGCCCATGACTGATAACGGAATATCCGACATTTATTAGCTAAGATATAAACATAAGACGGATAAAGGCTGGATATTAATAAACGATACCAATAGGTGAAACAGTACATGTATATACATATTACCTAATGATTGTGTTGATCAAAAGCAATTTATTAATATTCATAAATGATGAGATCCTGCGCAAAAACGAGGGGGGTAATTTGAAACCAGGGGGCTAGCTTAAAACTGGTTTCAAATTACCTCCGGGGGTAGCTTGAAACCGGTATCAAGTTACCCCCCGGTAGTTTGAATCCGGATTCAAATTATCGGGGGGGGGGGTAAGATTTGGAGGGGGTAATTTGAAACCGGTACACCGGGCTACTTTTTTTTTTTATCAGCAGACCCTTGTCTTTCGTAGTTTATTAATAATGATAATTTCTAACTCATTATGGGTTGATGTTCTTATTTCATATCTTGCTCTTCCTTTATCTTAAAATAGTAAGGTTTTAGATCTAGCTTTTATGTGTATTTCACTGCTTCACTTAAAGTTATATGTTTAAAGGCCGCTTATGAATGGCTGGGAGAGGCAAGGGACAGTGACATTGCCCTACCAAGCTGGTCAATGCCCTAGCGACTGACAGAGGAATCGCCAGGTAATGGCTGCTGATGACTCAGCAGGTAGACGTATAGGCTCCCCCTAACCCCCTATCCTTAGCTCACAAGGATGGTGAGGTTACAGACACTAAAGGAACTAACGAGTTCGAGCAGGCCTCGAACCTCTGTCTTCCGATCACCAGGCAAAGACGTTTTGTCATTTATCAAGAACTCCAACATACTTTTTCCTTTTTCTTCCTCACCTATCATTTTACTCCTACTTCTCATATGTGTAACTTTGCTTAAATCCTTTATAAGCTCAGTATCATAACTGTCTTGTGTTCTAACATATCTCGGTTCAAAGAGATTTATTGAAGATTGGAAAAACGTTTCTCTCAGAGCCAATATGATATTTCTGCTGTTATTACATACTATCTAGGCCGTGAAAGCTCGAACTGAGAAGAGATGGAAACGTAATTTTACTTTACAGTCAATCTCTATTGTTTTACCAACATTGGTGACTTTTCGAAATAGAACGATTCTTCTTATGATGACATGCGACCCAACGTTGAGATGCTCAGACTCATAACCCACTGTTATTGTAACAGTTTCGTCGCAAATTTACCAAGGGACGTTGCGGTTAGTTAAGCCAGAACATTTAGCGTTTGAAAGCCCTTTCGACATTTATTTTGATATGTAGATTTCTTAAAGAAATCATTTTGTCGCATGTAGCTTTATTGCAAAAAAACCGTAGCAAAATTTTTGCCTAACTACGAACACATGGTTTGTGGTGATTATGTTGCGAAATGAACTGTTATATCATTTCAATGTTGTATATGCAATGATATGAAAAAGCTGTGAAAGTGTACTTCCAAAAAATTCCACTTACCTCTTCCTTTAATCATTTTTTTCCCGTTTGTGTTATCTCTGCAAACGAGTCTCATATCCTATTTATGCATGCGTAAGGCCTGTCTGTATGCTTGCCATTCTTTTCCTATGGCTAACACGATCATGTTTATCTGTATTAATGAAATTTTACATAAATACCTTATTTACTAAAATTAGTGCACGGTGCAAATTATGGAGCATGAAGTTGAATCCTAACAAAACTCAAAGTATGATTGTAAGTAGGTCAAGGACAGTTGCTCCTCAACATCCGAATCTCAGCATTGATAAAGTTTCTTTAACTCTTTATGACTAAAATTTTAGGTGGGATTCTCGACAACAAATTTACTTTTGAGAAACACATCAGGTCTGTGTCTTCTTCAACTGCACAAAAATTGGCATATTGAGAATTCTTTACTTTCAAAATTAATTCTTACATTCTACCTTGTTTCAAGTATTGTTCCAATGTCTAGTCTTCAGCTGCTGATTCACATCTTAATTTGTTGAACAGGAACTTACGGTCTATTAAATTTCTTATTCCTGATCTAGATATTAATCTGGCACCGTCGTTCAATTAGTTCGTTATGCATGTTGCATAAGTTTTTCATAATTCTGACCATCCTTTACATTCAGATCTTACCGGACAATAACATCCTGTTTGTAATACTAGGATTGCAGTTAATTCTAATAGTCAGGCGTTCTCTATCATGAGTCTCAATACTACTCCGTATTCTAGAAGTTTTATACCAGCTGAGACCAAGTTGTAGAATGATCTTCCTAATCGGGTAGTTGAATCGGTAGAACGTCAAAAGTTCAAACTAGCAGCAAATGTTTTTATGTTGAACAGGCTGACATATGTCTTTTTATAGTTCATGTATGAAAAATCTGTTTTAGTGTTGTTAATAGTCTTAAAATATTTATTTTAAATTTTCATTACTTCTCATACAGTTAATTATTTCCTTTCCTTTCTGGGCTATATTTCCCTGTTGGAGCCCTTGTGGTTATAGCATAATGCTGTTCTAACTAAGGTTGTAGCTTACCTAAATAATAATAATAATAATAATAATAATAATAATAATAATAATAATAATAATAATAATAATAATATTTAGATTAAGGAACATTCGTATTTAAGTGAAAATTCCCGCTTATTTCCAGTTTTATTTTAGTAACATAAAATGATAGAAATAGCTTCAAGATGCATCTTAAATCAAAGGTTGACATCATTCCTAATGAAATTGTTGTTTCCTCCAGTCTCTCCCAAGGCATCATCCTTTCGAAAACGACAGCCATTTCTTCTCTATTTTTGTGTTAGCTTTAAAGAAAGTCTTAAAGAAGTAAATGTTAATAGGACTGTAACGTCACATGGAATTTGGTTTCATACACGTTGCCATCTTTTTTTTATTGTCTTTAATAATTACAAAGGAAGACTTTTCCAACGATTGTTATTGCATTTTAACTGAAAATTATGTTGCAACTTGTAAGTATTTTTGACAAACTTGATATTGCTCATTGGAAGGAGAGTTTTCTGGTATTGCTCCGCTTATTAAGAATTATGATTAGTGTTAATAGAATTGTGTGACTATACTTTTGTTTTTTAATCAAAATGGTGAGTTGTCAGTCATTTTTATATTTTAGTTGTTATGAGATCAAGCAAGTATCTTTTATTCTTCTGCATGTCAAAAGAATATTTTTTCTGTGGAAAATGCGCATAGTGAAATTAAAGAAAATTGACATAGTGTATTAAACTCAATATTAAAATCTGTTAAACGTATTCCAAATGTTAGTTATTATCTTTACTATTATTCAACTTGCTATAATGTGTTGATGCAATTTTACGAGTATTTTGTGTACTCGTTTTAACAAAGTCAGCTTATAAATATTGAAAAAGAAACATGCAACAGTAATTTCATCTCTTCTTAGAAGGCAATCTTATATTAGCTATGAAATGTATGATAATTTGATGAAGCTTTTATCAGAACTAATATTAGTTTGCGCAAATTAAATGACACAATGATGTATTATCCGTTTGTAAAATATGCTTCAGAATGTAAGACTATGAACTTTAGCCTACATTTGGATTCTATTTGCCCATTATACATATTTTGATTTTGTTCCGATTCATTACTCTTGTATTGAAGTAGTGTATTCTAAATGCCATGTCATATTGATATTGATTTTATGCGACTAATTCTCTTGTGTCTATCCTTATTGGAGAAAATTACACCAATAACTTGACATAAAATACTCTATCCAATAATTACTAAAATGCATTAGGTAAATACCTATCAAAATTCATGAGCAACTCAAACTCCCATAATTTAATTTGTTACTTTTGGAGGTAATCGATATTCCACCGATGAAGGGTTATTACCGGATTTTTTTTTCTTTTTCTTTTTTTCTACCCCCGAGGCTTCATTTTTATAAATCTGTCAGTTATTCAATCTCGTACATTTACTGTTAGGAATCCATGAATTATAACTGCTGGAATAAAAGATATTTAGTCACTGAATCGTCATATCTTCTCAAATAAAAGTTAGTAAACCACGTTCTCCTAATACTATGGAAGCCTTCCTGCACTATTCAATTCTTGAGTGGGTTTGCATGTATATGGTTTATAGTTAGGTTCACTTTATTATTTCTACATTTTTTTTTTTTTGGAGTATCAAAACTGTACATTTTGGGAAAATTTTATTGTATGATAAAAACAGTCAGAAAAACAGTTTCCATTTTTGCTGATGCTTATATGGCCACTGTCTTAGATTTTACAAATTGGCTGTTGTGAAAACTACCATTTTCTGGTCCAAGGAATCCAATGGTATCAAAATAAATAAGCCATTAACCCCAAACTTACTCAGTTTTATTGAATGCTTTACAAGTGACCAGGCATGAACATTCCACAAAGTTAGCGTCCATTAAGAACCAGCATGCACCTCATGGCGGCGAAAATGGGTTTAATCTTTTTAGGCAACCAAGAAGTCTTTACATATAACCATCATCGTTATTATCAGTTTCCTACTTGGTCTATGTACTCGTCATTCTGGCACTCACTGCGCACTGGCAAAGATTGGTCCAGTATAGTTTCTTTGTTTTGCAAGAACATTTGTCAGTAGAACAGTCTGTTTTGCTTTGGCAGCTAACCATCTCAATGATAGCCTTTGCAGCTGGAAGGATATATTTCATGGCGAGTCGGTCATAGGGCTGTGTGGTAGTCATTATGCATGGGGTCCAACTGAGGATTCTGCTGAGCAATGGTGACCTCCCCCCCCCCACTTTGGCTTAGATATGGACTCTAAGGACATGTTGTCTCAAAGCTCCAAGTGTAGGAGGAAGCTTGTCACTTTCTACCATATGCTTGCAGATGATTTGGCATTGCAGTTTGGAGACGGCTTTGAAGTAGATGCTTTTTGGGGAGTAGACTGCACAGTCGAAGCTAGCCAGAGTGGCTAATATTGTTTCGGCCACTTCTGCCTCAGTTGAAAGCATCTGCAGAGAACGGATTACATCTTTCCAGCCTGGTAATGCAACTAGGTTGCTTTGCCTACTCGAGAGAATCGTCCAGTGTTGTCAGCACCACTGAGTGCATGGAAGGCTGGCAAAGCCATTGCTCATTGTGCCCCAATGGTTCTCTATATTGGTTCTATCCCCATAACCCCAGAGACCATGAAAATTTAATTATTTTTAAGCACAAGGTCATAGTTTGCTATGACTAACACAAGGATATCCGTGTCTGGGGAGATGAAAATCACCTTTGCATCTTATCGGTTTTCCTGTGATGCGAGAACAGCCTTGAAGATCATCAGTACATCTGTTCATTTATGATTATTTTCCTAGCATAGCAAGCCTTATTTGCTCCTTGTATACCTTGAAGAAGATGTAATGACGAGTTTGTGTGATGTATGGTTGTACTCTGGTGTCTTTGCAGCATGATATGTATTTATTACAATGAACATAAAGGCACCCCTTCAATGATGGTGGTACATACAGACCTTACAACTCAGGAGTTTTCTACAACAGCAGGGGCTAGAGCTGTTTCAATAAGCAAGTTATGGCCATACAGAACACCAAAATCATGTGCACTGAGAAGATCCATGTGACGATCATGACGAGCAGCAGTCTGATCCAGTCCCAGAACCTGTGGGATTTCATGTGCTTAGGGTGGCCTGAATGCTCTTGACTCTTTTTTTGGTTTGTAATTGACTACTAGTCAGTTGGACTTTAATGCATAATAATTGGTGTTCGAGCTCACTGTGAGTTCTGCTCTGTCAACGACTTTACTCCTCCCGAGTTTCTATGCTATCAACAGCTGTCAACAGAGCCTGGTATACAGTTATTATTATTATTATTACAAGCTAAGCTACATTCCTAGTTGGACAAGCAGGATGCTATAAGCCCAAGGGCTCCAACAGTGGAAAAATAGCCTAATGAGGAAGAAACGAGGAAATAAACTACAAGATAAGTAATGAACAATTAAAATTAAATATTTTAAGATCAGTAACAGCATTAAAATTTATCTTTCATATATAAACTAAATAACTTAAAAAAAAAGAGAAATAAGATATAGTGTGCCTAAGTGTATCCTCAAGCAAGAGAACTCTACTCAAAAACAGTGGAAAGCCATCATACAGAGGGTACGGCATTATCCAAGACTAGA
>NC_090727.1:6031409-6036409 GCF_036898095.1 Palaemon carinicauda | reverse complement strand
AATTATGGAAATAATCTGAAGAATAAGGAATCTCAAATCTCTCTCTCTCTCTCTCTCTCTCTCTCTCTCTCTCTCTCTAGAGAGAGAGAGAGAGAGAGAGAGAGAGAGAGAGAGAGAGAGAGAGAGAGAGAGAGAGAGACTAGTTGCTGACTGAATTAACTGAAGGTAAATAATTCCTTAAGACAAATTGAATACTGACATAAGATGACTTGTCATTACTTAAATTGATCAGTTTGTAGCAGAAGCGATAATGAATAATGAGGGAATGAGGACACAAGACGAATTTAAATAACCATCACAGACAGACAGACACACACATATACACTATTATTCTTTGAAATTTCCAGACAAGGAGGTTTTCAATACGACCCAAATTACGAAACCGCAAAGATCATTTTAATATCTTTTTAAATTGGCGATCGGACATTTTCAATCAACTTTTTAGTCCGCGGAAATTGAGGTTTACTTACCGAGATAGAGAAGTACGTAAAGGCAATTGTGACGGGCCGAGAGAGGATGTCAACTCAAAGGCAGATTGGAAACGACTGAGTTATTTATTAAGGAACACTCTTCTTTATATACAAAACCTCAAGGCAACAGGACATGACCTGTTCGAGAGACAGACAAATGTTACTGGGCAAAACGGAGACATGATCATTCAGGTTCTTTTTAGTGCGAGGGAAGAGCGCAGATACAAGCATAATATATACAAAATAATTTTGTACAATTGTGTAACACACGGTTGGTACATGGCTCCCCCCCTAAAAATGACATACTGTACATGTTAAATAGGGCGCCCTGATCTAGAGAGGCGAACTGTAGGCGGGTCATCTGGCAGAAGATAAGCAGGTTTTAGACGATCAATGGAGACCCAGTCTTCTTTGCCCCGAATGTTTAGGAGGAATGCTTTCGGACTGCGTCGGATCACAAGGAAGGGCCCGTGTAAGGGGGCGTTAGTGGTGGCTTGCTGGCGTCGTTGCGCAGGAAGACGTGCGTTGCAGAGTGCAAGTCCGTTGGTATGTGATGCTTCGCTGGGGGCTTGTAAGTCTGGCGGCACGGAGTAAATTTTCCCACGACGTGACGTATGCGCTGGAGATCGTCGGAGGAGGTTGCAGAAGGAAAAAATTCGGCAGGGACGACCAACGGGTCGCCATACACCATTTCGGCTGCCGAGACGTCGAGGGCGTCTTTAGGAGTGGTCCTTAGTCCAAGGAGGACCCAGGGAAGCTGAGTAAACCAGTTGCAATCCTTGCAGCGGGACATCAAAGCTGCTTTGAGGGTGCGATGAAAACGTTCAACCATTCCATTGGCAGCGGGGTTGTAGGCCGTTGTTTGATGTAGGGTGATGCCCAGGAGATTCGCTAATGACGTCCATAATTGAGAGGTGAAAGTTGTTCCCCTGTCAGAAGTAATATGCTCAGGGATACCGAATCTTGAAATCCATCCAGAGAGTAAGGCAGATGTACATGAGGCGGACGTTGCAGTTTCCATGGGAATGGCTTCAGGCCAACGAGTGGAGCGGTCGATGACGGTAAACAGGTAACGATGTCCTTGTGATGTGGGTAGGGGGCCTACAACGTCGACGTGAATGTGTGCGAAACGACGCTGAGGTTGAGGAAAGGTGCCCACTCCTGAATCCGTGTGTCGATGTACTTTGGAAGTTTGGCAAGAAGTACAGGCCCGGACCCAATCCTTAGCATCCTTAGAAATGCCGTGCCAAATGAACTTTGCCTTCAGCAGCTGTGCAGTAGAACGGCACGAGGGATGTGAAAGGCCGTGGATGAAATCAAACACCTGTCGGCGCATGGGAGCAGGAATCCAAGGTCGCGGTCTACCAGTACTGACGTCACAGAGGAGGGTGGTGTTGGAGTCTTCGAGGGGAAAATCCTCCCAACGGAGGGATGTGCAGGATGTCCTACAAGCTTGATACTCTGGATCCTGTCGTTGGGCTTCAGCCAAGGCGTTGTAATCCAATCCCAGTTGAACGGCAGCCAACGTGTTTCTTGACAGGGCATCGGCAACGGGATTCATTTTCCCAGGGACGTATTGGAGGGTGCAATTGTATTCAGCCACGGCGGAGAGATGTCGGCGTTGACGGGCGGACCAGGCGTCAGACTGTCGAGTGAAGGCGTGCACCAGAGGCATGTGGTCTGTACGAATGATGAAGGGCGTACCTTCTAAGAAATGGCGAAAGTGACGGACAGCCAAGTGCACCGCCAGCAATTCTCGATCGAAGGTAGAATAACCCGATTCTGCCTTGGACAGTTTTCTGCTGAAGAAGGCCAATGGGCGGGGCGAGCCTTTGACCACCTGCTCGAGTACTGCACCAATAGCGACGTCGCTGGCATCGGTGGAGAGAAGGAGAGGGGCGTGTGGGATAGGAAAAGTGAGAGCCGCAGCAGTTGATAGGGCCTTCTTTGCATTGCAGAAGGCTGCTTCTTGAAGGGGACCCCACTTCAGGTCCTTTGGCTTGCCTTGAGGGAGGCGTAGAGGGGAGCAAGAGTGGCGGCAATGTCTGGCAGAAAACGGTGATAATAGTTGATCATGCCCAAGAATTCCTGCAGAGCTTTGACGGTCGAGGGCGTGGGGAAATTCTGAACGGCTACTACCTTCTCAGGGAGGGGATGGACTCCTTCAGGAGTGATACGGTGCCCTAAGAACGACACTTCGTTGGCGCCAAAGGTACACTTGTCGTACCGGACTACAAGGCCGTTTTGTTGCAGGCGGTCGAGCACGATGCGCAGGTGACGGAGTTGTTCCTCTTTTGAGGAGGAGAACACAAGTATGTCGTCCACATAACATACACAGAAAGGGAGGTCCCCTAAGATGCCATCCATGAGACGTTGAAACGTTGCCCCAGCATTACGAAGGCCAAAACAGGAGTAATTGAAGGTGTATGTGCCAAACGGAGTGGTGATGGCGGTCTTGGGGATGTCTTCTGGGTTCATAGGCACCTGATAATACCCCTAAAGGAGGTCAAGCGTAGAGAAAACCTTTGCTTTGTGCAGGTAGGAGGTTACATCGGCAATGTTTGGGAGGGGGTAGTGATCCGGTTCTGTTTGCATGTTCAGGTGCCTGTAATCCCCGCACAGACGGAGGGAGCCGTCTTTCTTCAGAACGATGTGTAAGGGTGACGACCATGGGCTGGAGGCCTTTTGGCAAAGGCCCATTTTCTCCATTTCGGCGAACGTCTGTTTGGCAGCTGCCAATCGTTCCGGTGCCAGACGTCTGAATTTTGCGAAGACTGGGGGTCCCGTCGTCTTGATATGGTGATAAATACCGTGCTTGGCAGGAACCGTGGGCGTTTGGCGAAGTTCTGGACGGAAAACTTCCGGGTACGACGTGAGGAGGTGGGCGTAGGCATCCGTGGGTGCGCTGATGTGGAGAGCGAGGTTAGAGGGGGCGGGTTGAAGAGGTGTCGACAAGTACGAGTCTGCGTTGACCAATCGTCGGTGGGCGACATCGACCAGAAGGTGGAAATGAGAGAGGAAATCCGCACCGAGGATTGGCATTCTGACGTCAGCAACGAGAAACTTCCAATTGAATTTACCGTTTCCGAACGATAATGTGAGGTTCTCGTAACCGTAGGTGGGTATCGCAGATCCGTTGGCAGCTACCAAGCGGACGTCGGCAGATGTAGACAGACTACGTTGTGCCTTGAAGAGTTTCCTTGGCAAAAGAGAACGACAAGCACCTGTGTCTACCAAAAATCGCACGCCCGTTCCTGCATCCTGTAAAAAGAAAAGATTAGAAACATGGAAGGCCACCGCCACAAGCGATGGCCTACTTACACGTTTTTTGGCCACTGACAATCTTTGGCACATTTCTTCGCGGTTGCCCCGAATCTGAAGTGGTAGTAGCAAAACTGCGGCGGATGGGAGGTAATAAGTGGCTGTAGAAGTCATTCGTTGGGACGCGAGCGATTGGTGGGTGGTGGTCGCCGCTTCGGCACGTCACGGGGTAGGCGTGTATGTCCTACGGCATTCATGTCAGCTTCGGTTGACGTTGAATAGGCATCCTCTTCGTCAGGGGTGGAGGCGTTGATGGAGGTCTTGAAGTGGCTGTCCATAAGGGCGTCGGCTTTGGTCATCAAGTCCTTTATGGGTAAACTATCGACATCGGGTATGGCAGCGCGCACAGGTTCAGGTAAACGGCGTATCCAAAGGGCACGGAGTAGGTTCACCTCACGAGGAGAGCCGTCTGCGGCAGGTTGAAGGCGAGCGATACTGGTCATTTCCCTGAGGGCAAGCGAAGCCCTTTGGTCCCCCAACGGTTGTTGCGAGAGCTGAAAAAGCTTTGCTATACGGGCGGCTGGCGACGGCGAGTACTGCTGCAGAAGGTATGATTTGAGGTCGTCATACGCTATTGGGGTGTCTCCTTGTTCACAAAGCCAGTCGGATATTTCTGGGAAGGTGTCCTCGGGTATCGCCGCGAGAACATAATCCGCTTTGGTGGTTGAGCGAGTCACGCCCCTGATACGAAACTGGACTTCTGCGCGCTGAAACCAAGCAAACGCCTCTCCGCTGGCAAACGATGAAAGTTTGAATGGCGCGGGCCGCAGCACCAACTGCCGTAGAGTCCGCCATAGTACCAACGATGAAGGGGCGAGGGGGTGGGGGTGGAAGGCGGTGGGAGCGAGTCGACTTCCGGGGTCACCAATGTGACGGGCCGAGAGAGGATGTCAACTCAAAGGCAGATTGGAAACGACTGAGTTATTTATTAAGGAACACTCTTCTTTATATACAAAACCTCAAGGCAACAGGACATGACCTGTTCGAGAGACAGACAAATGTTACTGGGCAAAACGGAGACATGATCATTCAGGTTCTTTTTAGTGCGAGGGAAGAGCGCAGATACAAGCATAATATATACAAAATAATTATGTACAATTGTGTAACACACGGTTGGTGCACAATCAATTCTTATTACTTTCCTCTCTCTTTGACCAATATTTATCATTGTTTCTTCTTATTCCCCTTCTTTCCATCCCTATCGTTTCC
>NC_090727.1:5996409-6016409 GCF_036898095.1 Palaemon carinicauda | reverse complement strand
TTAACCATATTGCGTTAAATGGTTTTCTTTTTATCACTTCAATGCCAATTTAAAAACGTAGCTAAAGTTTTGATGTATAAGACATCATAGTTTACCTCAGGTTAACTAATTACTTTTTCTATCAAGTTAACAAAGAACCACAACGCAAAGATTTCATATTCTTTGATTAGGCTACAATTGTTTTGTGTCTCATTAATAATATTATCATTTTCTCAACGAAAAACACTTGGTTAGTATTAGCGATAATGAGTCAGCAGCCCATGACATAATCGCTTTGTATCTGTCGAATCCATAAAGGATCTTAGTAAATTAATTACTTTGCATCACGTCTGAAATTACTTTAAGCAATCGATGAGAGATAACGTTCTTAAGACGAAAATAAGATTACATTTGATCTCCATTCGATGGAGTTGAAACCATTAGTTTTTTTATCTCGTTTTTCTCTTTATTCTATTCATCATCTTTTTTCTCTTTATTCTTCCCCTCCTTAGGACAAAACTGAACTCTGATCTTTTCTTTCTCTCTCTCTCTCTCTCTCTCTCTCTCTCTCTCTCTCTCTCTCTCTCTCTCTCTCTCTCTCTCTCTCTTTCCATGAAATCTCGGTAACCTAGAGATCCTTATGTGATACTGTAGTCTCTTAAGTTGGAAGTTAAAATACGAAATATTGGCCATTTTCGTCTGGTAATTTAGTCTAAATCAGAGTATAGTAGACGCCTGCATTCAGGGTTTTGCCATTCCACGCGAAATTACTCTCATGGGAAATTTGTATCGCTTCTCGAATTACGACCATCCTGAAAACGTTCGAATAATCGACCTTGATTCAGACATTAATTTTTATCTTATCACCAAGTCTTAGCAAGAGATTTGAATTACTTTCGAATCAAGTATACTTTATTGTAGTTGGATTATTATATTATTTAGACTAAGTGTTTGGATATATTTGTATATATATATATATATATATATATATATATATATATATATACATCACATATATGTATATATATATGTATATATATATAATATTTCCTATTAGGGTGAGTGACATTGCCAAACGTATGACTACTCAGTCTCTCCCTATCCCTCAGGTAGGGGAAGAAGAGTAGTCATACCCTGGTGAGAGGTGGTACCCCGGTCTTGTAGTTAGGAATGGGGGGGAGGCGGGAAGGGTTGAATCTGCGAATGTGCTTTAGCCATCATATTTGACAGGTGGCGTAAACTAGCATTGATATGAAGGGAACTAAGAGTCCATCTCATCCATGTGATTTATTACTAGGAAATTGAGGATGACATCCCTGCGGTGTCTAGTTTGATCCTCCCCTTTGTCTTACCTTCCCTTAAAAGGTTTTACGTTTTGTTCATGTGGCGATGCTGTCACTCGGCTTCTCATTTGTTGATCTAATGGAGGACGTTGGTTTTTCGGGGAAGTGGTTTTCTCGTTGTTTTATGTCGTCTTTCAGACATGTGTTGCCAGATGATGCCAAAATATCCTGTGAAATTTTCCCCATGTGTAGATCGTAGGTCATCGACGACATCATTAAATTTTGGATATGATCCAGATCCGGATTGCCTTTTCATTTTTCGCCATTTTAAAGATAACGTCAAAACAAAATGACGGATTTGACGAAATTTCCACCACATAGATTTTAGGACATGGACGACTCCATTAACCTTTGGTGGAGGTCACAAATCTCTGATTCATCTTGTTGTATTTGATAAAAGTATGTCCCATGTCTTTATTTACTTCGGATTCTGCAGTTGTTGCTATTTTCAAAGATGCTTCTCTTGGGTTCCTTCATACAGTCGCTTGTTATAATACTAATAAAAGAACTAAATGGTGATTGTTATATTGGAGAATTTTGTGAAAGAATAAGTTTATAAAATGTGTCAGCTCCTGACAGATGCAGCATTTTCTTGAAAAGGAGTTAGGTGAAGTGTTAAATAACTTTTCATATGTTCTTTATATTCCACATTGCTAATTAAATTTCGATTTAATTTTTTCAAAGTAATTAGATATTTCATTTGCAACTTATTAATTCTCCACATTAAAAAAAAAAAAAAAAGTTTCCAGTGTTACAAGTGTAGCCTGGAGGCCCTATGATATTCTAGATATGTGTTTGCACTTCTTTGCTGAGGTAGTCTTTTTGGGAAACGAAGAACACGAAAGGAATATTGAATGAGAGGTGAATTTGTAGAAAGGCATAGAAGATTTGTATAAAAGAACCTTATTTTATCACAAACATTATTCATTAAATAATGCGAGATTCAAACCACTTTCGAGTAACGCTTTCATGCGTAAGGTAAGAAGGTTTTTCAAGTCGTTACATAGAAGTAGGGATTAGATCATAAGAGTTCAGATTCAAAGGCGCCAATGGATCTAAATCATATTTTTTTTTCTGTTACTTTACAACACTTATCTGAGAAGATAAGGATACTTATGACTCACTCAGGTAGCTTAAAAAGCCCTTCAAGGTCTTGGCCATATAATAATTATGAACGATATCGAATTATCAATACGTAAGTTGACTTTGGCCATTTTAATTTATTTTTTTGAAACATGAACTTGTAGTAGATAGTTCTGTCCTTAACACCAGACAAAGGCTTTGGCAATATTGCAGCTTGTAACAACATCGACGTTTAGTGAATATATATATATATATATATATATATATATATATATATATATATATATATATATACATACATATATATATATAAATATATATATATATATATATATATATATATATATATATATATATATATATATATATACATACATATATACTGTATATAAATGTGTGTATGTTTACATATATATATATATATATATATATATATATATATATATATATATATATATATATATATATATATATATATATATATATATATATATATATATATACATACACTAGTGTACCCTGCTGTCAAAAAATACTGCTAAATATTTAGAGAGATATGCACATATATACACACTTGTTCCATGTTTGAAGAATTTAAGTGACTGTGATTGACATGATGTGAGAGGGATCGAGATTTGAAATATCAACGACGTTAGGATCCTCTCTATATTCCCAGTAAATGGAATTAAGACAAGTATAGATTTATATACAACTTAGGAAATGTTTGTTCATTTTGTTCTGAACCTTCTGCATTGTTGAATGTTTTTACGTCAGTGTTTATTTCTTATTGAGGGATTGATATCATTTCAGTTACTCTTTAGTAATTTGGCCTCGGCCAAGTGTATGGAGGTATTAGGTGTTGTAATGTGATAAGAAAATGCTTCTCAAGCTAAAAGTCAAGCTCTGTAGCACAATGATAAGACCAGTGTTGATGTATGGAGAAGAAACGTGGGCTTTAAGGCGAAGAGAGGAAGCAAATTTTGAGAAAAGAAAAGTAAGAATGTTGAAGGGAATTATGGAATATCATTGCTTGAAAGATTAAACAATGATGTAATAAGAAGAATGGCAAGCATAGCAAAGATTACAGGGGGGATAAAAGTGTCACGACTGAGATGGTGTGGGCAGGTGCTGAGGGTAGATATTGGGAGGAGAGTGAGGTGTGCTTGTGAGGAACCTTTGATGGGGGAAGATCGAGAAGGGGGCAGATAATTAGATGGCGAGATAAGGTGAAGGATATGGAGAGTAAGAGGTTTGGTGAAGAATATGCCTCTGATAGAAGGCACCGAGAGGGCGCATCCGGCAACCGACCCTTTAATGTAGGGTTATATTGGTGGGGAATAAAGAAGACAGTTACTACGGTTCCATTTCTATAAGATCAACAAAATTGCGCTAATTTTAAACAGTGTTGACATTCTAACTTCAAAATCTAAAGTACTCGTTTTAAAATCGGTATATAATAGATCTCCTTTTCTCAGGAAGAAAATCTTCCGTTACCAACAGTGACAATAATTTGTTTGCAGCGTCTGGTTGAATAATGGTCTCTGTGCCGGCAGAATATTGCGGATGGCGGCAGAAATTGAATGCGTAACCTGTGAGCTTGTGTAACTAAAGCTCGTAACTGGCAAGAAAAACTAGACGAGATTTCGAGTTTTGGGTTTTGCGGTACTTTTGCCTTGTTCTCGATCGGGGAGGAGGTCGGGGAAAACAAGAAACTCGCTACAAAGCGATATTTTTGGAGACTTATTCTGCCTGTTTGTTTTTCAGTTTACTCCAGTATATGGAGTGATATATATATATATATATATATATATATATATATATATATATATATATATATATATATATATATATATATATATATGTATATATATATATATATATATATATATATATATATATATATGTATATATATATATATATATATATATATATATATATATGTATATATATATATATATATATATATATATATATATATATATATATATATATATATATATATATGTGTGTGTGTGTGTGTATATAAAATCCTCTTCATCACCATCATTAGCCGATATTGGTGCAGGTCAGACATGTCCTTTCACACGCGTATGTATTTGCTTTTGTATCCAAGTAGGTCTTTTTCTGTCTCTTAATGTTATTCGCATCATTATTCTTTCCACGGCTCTTTTGAGTCGTAAGTAGGTTATGTTCTAAGTGTAAAGAAACAAAATACTTTTTCCACAACACATCAGTATTTGCTGTGTTGTCAAGTAACCAAATCAATGTAACTGGGTTGCAATTGACAGTCAGTTGCATCATTCATAGCTGTCAGGGAGGTCTAATGAGTAAATTGATGGCATCAATTATTATGGAATGGATTTCAAAGGTTTTATACGGAAAACTACTATTAAATCACAGGCCTCATATGTGTATGAAGATATACATTATACACAGAGGAAATGTTTGTAATAGTTTGACATGTCGAACTATGAAATCTCGCAATGGATGTATATTTATCTACAGTCATGTCATATATAATCAAGTATTACAAAATGGCCATATTTATTTTTCATCGAAAATACATTAAGGTACCAACTCACCTTGTAAAACTATACTTTTCTAATTGTTTTACTGTTACATGTTTTGTACGCATACACAAACACATATTTATGTGCTGTACATTATATTATATATTTCATAAATATATATACAGTATATATATATATATATATATATATATATATATATATATATATATATATATATATATATATATATATATGTGTGTGTGTGTGTGTGTGTGTGTATGTATGTGTGCTATTCCCTTATGTTTACTTACCGCTCAAGCAGATAGCTCAAATGTATTAGTTATGAAGATGATTTCTGGGGTAGTCAGGTCAGAAATGCTTGTTTTGTCTAATATTGATATTACCTTGGTCACATCTTTATATATGTATATATATATATATATATATATATATATATATATATATATATATATATATATATAATAAGGTCATATTATAAGCCAACATCTTCAATTAGCTACCCTTTATTCATGTAAATTTCAAATTCCTTATCTTCTGTTCATTCTTTAATCTCATAATCACATTTTTCTACTCCCAGTTGTTATATTTCATCATTTGATGTGATGTTTGATATCACAGATGAAATATCTTTTTATAATATAGTCCTTTAATGGAAATATAATTTTCACCACCATTACTTGAGAGACGCCATTCTACCCCAATTCACTTGATCCTAACTAAATTTACACCATCCTAAAGTCATTATCTCCTGCTGAAGTCGTCCGTGTTAATCGGGTGATCTCCACTCTCCTTGTGTTCCTCGGAACTCCGACATTTGCCTTCTTAGAATCATCTTGTGCTTGCTTCCTGACTCCTTCTCTTCTTTCTACCCAAACTTTTGATGTTTGTATTGACAGGTTATTACCAGGGTCATATGATGAATTATTGTTACACAACTGTTTTATTTCGTATGGAAAATCTTTGTCAAAAAAAAAAAAAAAAAAAAAAAAAACCTCCAACCATTTTTTTTATGAGGAGCTTTTTCTGATGCAATGCTAACAAAACTGGCAATAATGATAAGAAGACTGAAGGTCTTAAATATTTTTCAATTAGAAAGCGTGAAAGCAGGCATTTGATCATTTTTGGAAAAGACGATTTTTACTTCAAGAAAAAATATAATCGATTAGAATTAAAAAAAATTTCTTCTCCATTATTATATAAAATAAAAGGAGAATTAATTATATTACTTTAGTAAAAAGGAAGGGGATGAAATGAAAAAAACTGTTGTAGTATTGAAAATGCTCGTTGAATATAGAAAACAATTAGATAATTACGAAAATAAGTAGATTGAAGGGAAGCACCAGTGTCTTTGAGTGTCTATGGCTTCACATGAACGATGAAGCATTGAAGATAACTTAATAAGCAAGAAGACAGAGATATCAATGTAAACAAGTAAACACTCCTCTGGTACATAAAAGGAAATAAAAAGGGAAAGAAACGTAACGCACAAATGGGATAAGGTATCGGACAGTAAGGGTAAGGGTCGGAGATGCAAATGGCTTGGAAGTTCAAAAGATAAAAAGAATCAAAAGGTTTGTGATATCAAAGGGAAAGGGATTGGAGTGAAATATTTTCTATGGAAGAAACGGGGTCCAAAGAGAAAAACAGAAAAAAAGCAGGTTTGGAAATGTTCTAGAAAGAATTTCCAATGCTTAGCAAAAGGAAAATAAGGAAAGAAACAAGGTGAAGGAACAGAACTTGAATGCAGGGACGAAGTAAAAAGAGTGATGAGAGGATAGAATGGAAGGAGATTAAAGTTAAGGCTTTATCGGGGTCTGTCCCACGTGTAACTGTAATTATTATTATTATTATTATTATTATTATTATTATTATTATTATTATTATTATTATTATTATTGTTGTTATTATTATTACTATTACTACTGCTTTCGCTATTTTTCCTGTTGGAACCCTTTGACTTACAGCATCATACTTTTCCAACCATCTACTTGGTTGGAGAAAATGTTCTCGAGTCAAAAGGTTGGTTTAAATTTTACTGTTATTCGGGTTTGCAGAAAGACAGCATATCAAGTGAAATGAATCGAAGTATTGCAAGGTTTTAAAGGAACAATGTTGAGGTGGCCTATTGAAAACGTCCCTGCTTTGCGAGCTGCTGGACTTGGGTTCGAAATATGCTCAAACTCAATAATTTCTTAAAGTGTCTGCAAACTCACCATCCGTGTGAGCTAAGGATTGAGGGGTTTAGGGAGCCTATCGGTCTACCTGCTGAGTTATCAGCAGCCATTGCCTGGCCCTCCCTGGTCCTAGTTTAATGGAGAATGGGGTTCGGCGCAGATGATATATATATGTTTGGAAAGTTATGTTTATCCTTAGTTTTTCCTTCTTATTAATATAAGAGATTTTCATTATTTTGCGTAATATTATTAGTTAGTCTCGTATTCTCATGTATTTTGCTTTTATTGCTTCCTTATACTCTAAAATAAGCATTAATTATTAAAGTTATATCCTGCTTTTTTGGTATCTTTGTTCTTCTGTTGTAATTGCTTGGTAAATATATGCATTTCCTTCATCATTTAAATAAATGTTTGGTAAATTGATTTTCTTTTAACTTAACTATACCAAGCACCAAGCAAAAAGCAACGAAGGTAGTTAATTACGTTAACCCTGTAACTAGTTACTGCCTAGTTTGGTTATCTTCCAGCGTCAACCCCGTTCCCAAAATACTTTGGAGCAGTAGTAGCTGGGAAGGAGAGAGACAGTGAAGACGTGACCGCTACCTAGCACAGCGTGACTTTGAGATCGGTACTACGATCATACAAATCTTAAGTGCAGTGCATTCTAAAGGAACTATGAAGAGCTAAATGTATCTGTGACCTGGCCCATGTACTGAGGGTGGGGAGGCGGATAATGCTGCCTTTTATCCCCCTTTGGCCGCCACCATTTCCACGAAGAACAACTTGCCAACCGATACCATCTAGTTGTTAATACGACTATTCGGCTTAATTTGGACCTGGAAAGGATAGCTGAAAATTTGAAGGTTTGTTGCAAATTTCGTTTGGTGCTTGTCATTTGCGATTTCAATTTCAGTAATTATTGTTGAACAATAATGTCTTAACAGAATTTCCCCATGAAATTTATCAAGAGAATCATATTCGATTGGTACCCATGTATGTAATTATATTTACCAAGTAAGCCTATTATGTCTTTTGGACCTTCATTTAAAGGCAACATTAATATTTCTGGAGCTAGCATATTACTTTTACTTATATTTAACAGGTAGTAATTCATATTTTTCAAGCCATAATTTTATATTTATGGTCTGCCGGGTTAACCCAGTAACTACTTGTTCATCCCAGATAGTTTTGCTTAGCCTCTCAATCTCGTGCTTCGTTGCCTCATTGTTTTTACTTATGTTTGAATGGACATGCCCACTTATTTGCATTGCTCTTGAGCATTTAGAGGTTTACTTTATATATATATTTTACTTGATTCATTTTTCTTAAGTTTTACATTAAATTTTATTTAGTTAATTTGATTAGGAGTCCCTTCTTATATTAGGATTTCCCTCATTTCAGATTCTCTTGATTTATTCTGAAACTGTGAGTTGGCAGCAGGGCCAGCACCATCCCTCTACCGCGTATGGTTTGGGATTACCTGTTGCAAACCAGGAAGCAAGGATATTCCCAACAGATTGATAAATTAAACTGTAGAATTTATTATTAAATTTCTTGTGTTTTTCTTGGTGTATTATTCACAGTAATTAATTCAGAATATGGCGCCCAACGTGGGGCACTCTGTGGGTCCTTGCTTCGTGGAACTCCTCACCTAAGGTCATGGTTAGGGTCATATTTACTCTTCATGTTTCATATTTGTTTCGCTGGATAGGCAAATTTCCTTGTGTATTGGATTTCTAGAGTATATTAAGTTGCTCTTGTTAGGTTACTCGTTTGAGAAAATTTGTGATTTGATTATTATTTTGTAACAATTTAATATTGCACATCGCGTTGCAAACCTATTACTTTGTTTATCCGAAATTGCCGAAATTGCGGTCATTTTAGTAGTACTTCATATTTTTACACATGATGGGTGACTTGGATTATTTAAAATCTGTCAGAGCTCACCACAGGACGCAAGTAACCAAAAAGTGTAAGAATGTTCAGGATAACTGTGGGTCTTTCACCTCATGTGAGGTCAAAGAAAATATTCTCTCTTTGGATAGTTTACGACAGAAACTTGATGACTGTAACACACAGATTTCTGAGCTTATTTGGAAGTCAGATAAGGGTGGTCTTGCTGCTGAACTTAAGAGTTGTGATGAATATGATGAAAAAATTACTAGTGCCATTTCATTGCTCAAAAGTGCTCCAAATGTATGTGACGGTAATGATGTAAGTAACAAGCTTAAGCTTCCAGAGTTGCCACTTCCAGTGTATAGTCATGCTAGGGGAGAGAGTATTGAGAAGTTCTTTAGAGATTTTGAGGATATAACTGGTAGAGCTAATTTGAACTCCTACACAAAACTTTTGTACCTTCAAAGACAGACTCGGAAGGAACCCCATACACTTATTCAGTCTTTGAGTTCAGGGAGTCGAACATATGAGGATGCCAAAAAACTGCTTATGGAAGCATTTGGGTCTGTAATTGTTCAGAAGTATGATAGTATTAAATTGTTGTCAGAGCTAAGACTTTCTTACCAGGATGACCCATATAAGCTTATTGGAGAGATGAAAATGATCAGAGATACTTTCAATAATCTTTCAGTTTCTGTGGATGACATTCTTCAGTTCTTTTATTGGAGCTCTCTAAATGAAAGCTTTAGGTCACAATTAATTCAGATCACAGGAAACTCTAAACCTTCTTTAAAGGAAATTGATGATCACATATTTGAAGCTACAGAACGGTATGTCGAAGCCCAAGAGAAATTTAAAAGGAAAAGAAAGTCCAATGAATGTGATGCTGCTATTTCTAATTTTGCAGCAAATGTTAAGCCCTTGGATGAATCTGTTCCCAGTAGATTTCGTGCATGCATTCTTTGTAGTAAGAGCGGGGAGTCTTCAGACCATCCAATATATAAATGCCTAAATTTTGCCTCTCCTAAATTGAAGACAGAGAAGCTTAAAAGTTTGCATGCATGCTGTAAATGTGCAAATTTTCACAGAACCAAAGATTGTAAATTTAGGTTTAATACCAAATGCAAGCATTGTAGTAAATGGCACTTTTCATTTTTGTGCCCAAGTAGAGATTCTCAGCAATCAGATATTTCAACTGATACCCCAAATACAGTGTCGCATAACGGTTTAGCATGCGTTGATCTTAATACTTTGCACGTGACTGCTGTATCTAGTTCTATCTTGCCCACATTCAGCTCGCCCCTTCCTGATGGTTCACTGGTAAGATGCTTAAAGGATAGTGGATCGCAGATGACATTTGTTAATAGTGATTTAGCTGATAGGCAAGGGTTTGAGGTGATTAATCCAAATTTTAGTTTAGTTGTGAAAGGGTTTAATGAGTCTAGAACCTTCAATACCAAAATAGTTAGACTTCAGTTGATGTCTGAGCATGAATGTCACATGGTTGAGGCAGTTTGTATTCCTGAAATTAAAACTAGACTCCACCTTCCAGGTCTTGGGAAGATTGTTCATGAGTTTTCTAAAAGGGGCTATTCTCTTGCCGACAAATTTTTGAAAGCTACAGATGATGAAATTGCAAATATTAATTTATTGCTGGGAACTGACTGTGAATATGCAATTCCTGTAAGTACCAAGATTTTTGGTGGCACTGTTCCTTCAGTATATCTTGAAAGTTCATATGGAATTATGCTTTGTGGCCAAGTTGACACAATCTCAGATAATTTGAAGTATTTACCCTGCATAAGGCCTCAGTTTTTGTCATGTAATGTTGTAAGTAAGCTTGGAGATTCTGATATTGCCCCAGTGTTGGAAAATTCTGCTAAGAGTCCTATTTCCCTGGACAGTAATCCTGAAATATCAGTTGTGGATGAAAAGGGAAATGTTAATGAGACAGAACTGCAGAAAGCTGTGGATAATATTATTTTCCAAGAAAGGCACAGAATATTAAACTATGATAACAATAATTACAATGATACTTCTATTGAGTCCCATGATAAGCTAATTGATTTTGTATTGGAGTCAACTACCCGGAACGAGGAGGGAAGGTTAGTTATGCCTCTCCTCTGGAACAGTGAAGTGTCGCATCTCTTGGGAAATAACCAACGTCTATCCAAATTAATTTTGAATTCTAATTTAAGAAAGTATAGAAATAGACAACATCTATCTATGATGGATGAAGTCTTCAGGGAACAAGAAAACCTGGGGATAATAAAAAGGGTTGACAACTTACCAGAGTTTCTTAAAGAGAATCCTAACTTCAGTTTCCTACCCCATATGCCTATTTTCAGAATGGATAAGGAATCGACAAAATGCAGAATTGTATATTTGTCAAATCTCTCGGAAAAAGATACTCATAAGCCAATGACTGTGTCTCATAACCAAGCAATGTTGACAGGCCCATGCTTAAATAGGAAGGTCTCGACAGCTGTTCTGCAGCTAAGGTTTGATGAAAAAGTTCTTTGTTTTGATTTGAAGAAGGCTTTCTTACAGATTGAACTGCCAGAGAGTGACCAGGTTAAACTTCTTTTTTATTGGTTTAGGAATGTTGCTAAGCAAGATTTTTCTCTTGTTCCATATAAACATGTTAGATTGCCTTTTGGGTTAAAACCAAGTCCAGCAATGTTACTTCTTGGGCTATACAAAATTTTGATTTTGGATATTACAGATGACGCCCAAGAAATTAGGGATCTCAAAAGATGTATATATGATCTCTGCTACATGGATAATTTTGCCTATACAACAAATAGTACTGATACTTTACATTGGGCATTTAATCATTTAAAGGACATATTTGAGCCATATAAGTTTTCATTGCAACAATTTGTCACAAATGAGATTAAACTCCAAAGTATAATTGATGAACATGCCAAAGAATCTACACCTACTAAAGTTAAACTGTTTGGTCTTATTTGGGACAGGACTGAGGATACTCTTGCTACCCAAAGTCTGAATCTAGATAAAATGGCTTCTAGTAAAAGGGAAATCTTGAGGTCCCTTGCTTCAAATTATGATATTCTTAATTTCAATATGCCACTCTTGAATAGAGCTAGGCTATTTATGCAGAAACTGCAGTATATGAAGGATTTAGAATGGGACACTAGGTTGCCTGAAGAGGAATTACGGGAATGGAGAAATATTGCTACTCAGGTTAACTCTGCTCCTGAAGTTGCAGTAAAGCGATATGTGGGCAGGAGAGATGGTAGTTACAAACTTGTCGCATTTACTGATAGTTCACGTGTGATATATGCGACAGTTATATACATAGTGAATGAGACTACTAAGGAGCTTAAATTCTTGTTTTCAAAGAATAGATTGATCAATAAGCAACTATCTACAAAATCTATTCCTTGCTTGGAATTTCAAGCCATAGCCTTTGGCACGGAAGTCCTTATTGACACATTCAAAGAACTTGCTGGGCCTATGTGTGTGAAACCCATTAATATTACTGGTTTGGAACTCTACACTGACAGCTTGGTCTGTCTTAATTGGCTGAATTCCCATGTTAATAAGATTGATAAATTGAAGAATCTTAATGCGTTTGTAATAAATAGACTACATAATATCTGCCAGTTGTGTGAAGTGCATCCCATTGCTTTTAATTTTTGTGGAGGGTCTGTAAACCCAGCTGATAGTGCTAGTCGTCCTACTTCTTACAAAATGCTGATGAAATCTTCATTTCTGACTGGTCCACCACATCTCTGTAAAGATGTGACAGGAGATTGCTTTAAGGTAGTTATCCCAAACCCTTGGATATCAGGGTCTAAGATGAACAGGAATGATGATTCTAGGGAACTTTATGTTGCAACTGCAGTGCATGGTAGCGAAAGGGCTGTTCACCTTTTCCCTATGGATCGGTTTTCGGATTTTCATAAACTTGTAGCAGTACAACACATGGTTCTTAAATTTGTCAATAAATGTAAGATTAAATTGAGAGAGAGAGATCCAGCTAAGTATTCACATTTAATCTGTTTTGAGGAGGACGAGCTTTTTGCTAAGGCAAATTCTATCTTGATTTCTCAAGATCAGAGAGTCCATTTCCCAGAAGTGTTTGATTACTTTTCTTTTAAGAATCCTGCTAGTAAAGACATGCCAAATATTGTAGGCCAGCTCAACATATTTCTTGACAAAGATAATGTTCTCAGAGTTAAGAGTAAGTGTTCACGCTGGAAAGATATGAACAAGTATGAATTTGTTCCCATTCTCTTGTCGAAATCAAGTTTGCTTACCAAATGTATCATTCTTGATACACACAGGAAAACTTCCCATGCAGGGTTGTATGCTTTGCTCTCAGAATTAAGGAAACAATTTTATATACCACATTACTTCTCTACAGTAAAGCAAATTCTTAAGCAATGCATAAATTGTAGGAGGTTTAATCTGAAAAACATTAAGTTAAATCAGTCACCATATAGAGATTTCCGGTTAGAACCCCCAAATATTCCATATAGATATAGTTTTATGGATCATTTGGGACCATACTGGATTATTTGGAATGGCAAGAAGGTTAAGGTATGGTTGCTTTGCATTACGTGCCTTTGGAGCCGTGCAATAAATTTAAAGGTTTGTTTAGATCTTTCAATGCCTACGTTTCTGAGAGCATTCCAAATGCACATTCATGAGTTTGGCATGCCTGAGAAGTGTTTTTCTGACAAAGGCACTCAAATAGTAAGTGGCACAAATATCATTAAGGATTTTCTCAGTGATCCTAATACTAGACAATATCTGCAAGAGAATAATATCAAAGCTCTTGAATTTCAACAGTATTACAAGGGTTGTAAACAACTTGGTTCATTAGTTGAGAGTTGTGTTAAACTTGTAAAAAGGCTGATTTATGGTGCGATAAAGAATTCGGTATTGAGTTTTGTAGATTTTGAGTTTTTAATTAGTGAAGTTGTGCACCTTGTTAACAGAAGGCCAGTGGCTTTTAAAGAAGCTCTCAGAGACTGCAACCTGAATGAAGATATACCTGCCCCAATTACACCGGAAATATTACTTAAGGGTTATGAACTTGTATCTTTGAATATAATCCCTAACTTACAACCTATACCTATGGATGATCCCTCCTGGAATCCTAATTCTACAGAACAAATTAGGGAGAATTATAGCAAGCTTCGTAAAGCTCGCTTAAAATTAATAGAATTATATAATTCAGAATTTCTTGCTCAACTTATTAGTCAAGCAATAGATGAAAAATCCAGATATATGCCTATTGGCCACAAACCATTGCAAGTAGGAGATATTGTATTGATTAAAGAAGCCATGCAGAAGCCTACAAATTACCCTATGGGGAAGGTCTTGAAAGTGCAAGTAAATGACTTGCAAGAAGTTACAGGGGCAACAGTAATGAAAGGTAATAGATCCCGTGTGGATATGCATGTCGAGAGCCTTATTCCTTTGATGAGCATCCGAGAATATGAGCAAAATAGGACACTGCAAGAAAACACAGCTGAAGCACAAATACCAGAGGCAGATGCTGTTAGGCCTCGGCGGAAAGCTGCCATTAGGGCAAATGAGAGAAACCTTAAACTGGCTAAAGATGGTTTGATTTGATTTTTGCTTGTATAAACACATTTGTTTTTGGTTTGTTTTGAAATCTTTTATTATTGCAAAATTACTAATGAAATAAGCATTAGTAACTGGTTACCATTCAATTTTTTATTGGTACAAAATTGAATGGCCTTTCCTGGGAGTGTTTGGAAAGTTATGTTTATCCTTAGTTTTTCCTTCTTATTAATATAAGAGATTTTCATTATTTTGCGTAATATTATTAGTTAGTCTCGTATTCTCATGTATTTTGCTTTTATTGCTTCCTTATACTCTAAAATAAGCATTAATTATTAAAGTTATATCCTGCTTTTTTGGTATTTTTGTTCTTCTGTTGTAATTGCTTGGTAAATATATGCATTTCCTTCATCATTTAAATAAATGTTTGGTAAATTGATTTTCTTTTAACTTAACTATACCAAGCACCAAGCAAAAAGCAACGAAGGTAGTTAATTACGTTAACCCTGTAACTAGTTACTGCCTAGTTTGGTTATCTTCCAGCGTCAACCCCGTTCCCAAAATACTTTGGAGCAGTAGTAGCTGGGAAGGAGAGAGACAGTGAAGACGTGACCGCTACCTAGCACAGCGTGACTTTGAGATCGGTACTACGATCATACAAATCTTAAGTGCAGTGCATTCTAAAGGAACTATGAAGAGCTAAATGTATCTGTGACCTGGCCCATGTACTGAGGGTGGGGAGGCGGATAATGCTGCCTTTTATCCCCCTTTGGCCGCCACCATTTCCACGAAGAACAACTTGCCAACCGATACCATCTAGTTGTTAATACGACTATTCGGCTTAATTTGGACCTGGAAAGGATAGCTGAAAATTTGAAGGTTTGTTGCAAATTTCGTTTGGTGCTTGTCATTTGCGATTTCAATTTCAGTAATTATTGTTGAACAATAATGTCTTAACAGAATTTCCCCATGAAATTTATCAAGAGAATCATATTCGATTGGTACCCATGTATGTAATTATATTTACCAAGTAAGCCTATTATGTCTTTTGGACCTTCATTTAAAGGCAACATTAATATTTCTGGAGCTAGCATATTACTTTTACTTATATTTAACAGGTAGTAATTCATATTTTTCAAGCCATAATTTTATATTTATGGTCTGCCGGGTTAACCCAGTAACTACTTGTTCATCCCAGATAGTTTTGCTTAGCCTCTCAATCTCGTGCTTCGTTGCCTCATTGTTTTTACTTATGTTTGAATGGACATGCCCACTTATTTGCATTGCTCTTGAGCATTTAGAGGTTTACTTTATATATATATTTTACTTGATTCATTTTTCTTAAGTTTTACATTAAATTTTATTTAGTTAATTTGATTAGGAGTCCCTTCTTATATTAGGATTTCCCTCATTTCAGATTCTCTTGATTTATTCTGAAACTGTGAGTTGGCAGCAGGGCCAGCACCATCCCTCTACCGCGTATGGTTTGGGATTACCTGTTGCAAACCAGGAAGCAAGGATATTCCCAACAGATTGATAAATTAAACTGTAGAATTTATTATTAAATTTCTTGTGTTTTTCTTGGTGTATTATTCACAGTAATTAATTCAGACTTACAGCATCATACTTTTCCAACCATCTACTTGGTTGGAGAAAATGTTCTCGAGTCAAAAGGTTGGTTTAAATTTTACTGTTATTCGGGTTTGCAGAAAGACAGCATATCAAGTGAAATGAATCGAAGTATTGCAAGGTTTTAAAGGAACAATGTTGAGGTGGCCTATTGAAAACGTCCCTGCTTTGCGAGCTGCTGGACTTGGGTTCGAAATATGCTCAAACTCAATAATTTCTTAAAGTGTCTGCAAACTCACCATCCGTGTGAGCTAAGGATTGAGGGGTTTAGGGAGCCTATCGGTCTACCTGCTGAGTTATCAGCAGCCATTGCCTGGCCCTCCCTGGTCCTAGTTTAATGGAGAATGGGGTTCGGCGCAGATGATATATATATATGGTCAGTTTTTAGGACATTGTCACTGTCTCTTGCCTCTGCCATTCATGGGTCATCTTTAAATGTAAACAAAAGTAACATAAGTAACGTCGAAACTTGCCTCATTATCCTAAGTAACCGAGGAACTTAGTCTATTGCCCTTTTTAAGGAACGGTGGAATTTTCCCCCATTTCCTTGCCACAAGTAAGCAAGGAACTTGCTTTATTTATCATCACAAGTAACCTTCCTTACTTGCCCCATTCCACTATTATAAGTAACCTAAGAACTTGCTTTACTACTCCCTTACAAGTATCGTCCTAACTTGGCCCACTTCCCTAAAAACTGAACATATATACATATCATCAGCGCCGAACCCCATTCTCCATTAAACTAGGACCTGGGAGGGCCAGGCAATGGCTGCTAGTAATTCTGCAGGTAGACCGGAAGGCATCGTAAATCAGGTTTATTGTTTTTCTATGGAAGACTATTTTTGTGATAATTCGAGAAGAGCCGCTGGAGGGTGTTTTAAACATCCAAAATCCTTGTAATCTCTCTCTCTCTCTCTCTCTCTCTCTCTCTCTCTCTCTCTCTCTCTCTCTCTCTCTCTCTCGCTGCTTTAGTTATAAGGCATAATCAGTGTTATTTCAGTGACTCTGCATAAATTGTGCTTTGACAGGGATTGTGTAAATAGATGGGCGGGGTTAATTCAACAAAGGGAGCTGAATGCAATTACAAGTGAAAGGGAAATCAAGGGAAGGGTTTATCGCGTAAATGCTGATTTCCTTGATGAAGATAGGTCCAAGAAATTTAAATGAAGGAATATAATAAATCGTGTATGGAATTTGCCTAGTTATTCTGTAAAGTATTAAGTGTATAAGATAACTAACTTATAAACTGGCGAGCTTTTCATGATTGCTAGATGACGATTGCAGGAATGGGAGAGAGAGAGAGAGAGAGAGAGAGAGAGAGAGAGAGAGAGAAAGAGAGAGAGAGAGAGAGAGAAAAAAAATTAGCTTGTTACTAGAAATTCCATTGACTTTTCAAGTACTATGCTTTTCAGGCAAAAAAGTGTGTTTTTCTTTAATATCTCCCATACTGATTACTTGATCAGAATGGTACTTTGATACAGCACCCTATATACGTTATAAAATACATATTAAACCCGTACCGTTTAGCTTTAGTAAATTTGTAAGAAAAAAAAAGAATACTAAAGTAGACATCAATGAAATACAACACCTTATTAAGTTTTTGAATTTTTTGCGGGAATAGCATCCGTCAATTTTTCGTCAGCCAACGAACGAGAATTATACTCGATGATGAAGTCGATAGAACGTTTTTGTATTCATTGAAGTTAGTGAACTTAGATATTGGTAAACGTTTATGGCTTCCATTAATTATCTAAGGCGTTTGAAATGATGAAGTCTGCATTATCTTTACAGATCGTTACGTGAAATTATGAAACTTATGAAATAGAGGTAGTGATCGGTTTTTTTATGTTGCATTGAGATTGAATAGTTTAAGAACTGTAACAACCTTAAAACAGATCTTGAAAGTTTGAACTTTAGAACTTTTACCGATTCAATTACCCGATTAAGAAGATCCTTCCACATCTTGGTCACAGCTGGAATAAAACTTCTATAATACTGTTTTGTATTTAGCCTCATGATGGAGAAGATTGTCTCTAATTCTGATGCATTCATTTAATGTTTGCTCACATTGATTTTGCATAATACATATACTATCCATTCTTTAGCTTTATGTATCATTCCATCATTGTGTATATTAGTTCATTATGAAGACTTGACATATCCTTTACTGAGTCCCCTTTTATACAGAACCAGTCGCTCTCCTGTCTTTATTGCTCCCATTATAAGATAGTTCATTTTGTCTCCTTATCGATTCTGTTAGAAATTTTTCTATTCCCGTGAATACCAAATGCAGATTTTTATTTTTTTACTTTTAAAGTTTTCCTATCAATGTTACACGACAGGATTTGATAAACAATTTTGGCTCCTTTGCCTTTAATTAACACCTAGTAATAGTCCTAAGTCTTCATCGGAAAGACATCAGGTTCTTCTTTATTTATTCTCAGGGGTTTTTTTTTTTTTTTTTTTTTTTTTTTTTTTTGCAGCCAGGAAGGGTAATGACACTGATTCAATGCCATTTACAAGCTTTAAGGTCATGGAAAGGTAGAACGAAGTTTTTGTGTGCGTCTATAAAAACTGGGAATGGTACAAAGTTACTTTTAACGTAATTATTGTTATTAGGATTCGATTATGATTAGAATGTTATTACTCTAAAATTTGTGAAACGTTATAAATTTGTCAGTTTTTCATTTATCAGTTTTTTAAATTACTGAACCCAAATTGAAAATGTGCATTTATGGTCCTGGAGTTTCTAAAATGTTCAAAACATATTTTGTTGGGTAACTTTCTAAATGGGCTTTTGAAGCTCCATTCCCAATTTCACTTTGCATGTTGTTGCTAATTATTGGAAAGTGTTCATCAAATAACAATCTTACTTACACAATCCAATCTTCTGTTGCAGGTATGTGAATGGGAGTTTGAATCAGCGGTGGTACTTCGATTGAAGGGGAAAGGTAACAGCATCAGCCGAGTGTCGCTTTTATTCATGTTACCTGTTTGATGCGGATTTTTATTGCTCACTTCGTTAGTAAGAGGATGGGGCACTTTGGATGTTTCATAGCGAACGCGTTTGCTCCTCTCTCTCTCTCTCTCTCTCTCTCTCTCTCTCTCTCTCTCTCTCTCTCTCTCTCTCTCTCTCAACATTTACGCTCTGACAGCAAACTCTTTCCTGTAACTTTGAAACTTGTTTCATGCAAAACATTTGCCCCCCCCTCTCTCTCTCTCTCTCTCTCTCTCTCTCTCTCTCTCTCTCTCACACAACATTTACACTCTGACAGCAAACTCTTTCCTGTAACTTTGAAACAATATTTCATGCAAAACATTTGCCCCTCTCTCTCTCTCTCTCTCTCTCTCTCTCTCTCTCTCTCTCTCTCTCTCCTCTCTCTCTCTCTCTCTCTCTCACAACATTTACGCTCTGACAGCAAACTCTTTCTTGTAACTTTGAAACAATGTTTCATGCAAAACATTTGCTTCTCTCTCTCTCTCTCTCTCTCTCTCTCTCTCTCTCTCTCTCTCTCTCTCTCTCTCTCACAACATTTACGCTCTGACAGCAAACTCTTTCTTGTAACTTTGAACAATGTTTCATGCAAAACATTTGCTTCTCTCTCTCTCTCTCTCTCTCTCTCTCTCTCTCTCTCTCTCTCTCTCTCTCTCTCTCTCTCTCTCACAACATTTACGCTCTGACAGCAAACTCTTTCTTGTAACTTTGAAACAATGTTTCATGCAAAACATTTGCTTCTCTCTCTCTCTCTCTCTCTCTCTCTCTCTCTCTCTCTCTCTCTCTCTCTCTCTCTCTCTCTCTCTC
>NC_090727.1:5980666-5990666 GCF_036898095.1 Palaemon carinicauda | reverse complement strand
TGTTGAAGCTAAAGATAAAGTATGGTATCATTCCTTCATTGCATTATCATCTTTACTACTATTTGTTTGTCTACATGTAGTAATTATTTTAAAGGATAAATGAATTATGTTCATTTTACTTCTACAAAATTCCCATTAAATGTACAAATAAAACTCCTAAAACTATTCATGATTTATTTACAAAATGCAGTCATGCCTAAAACATAGCCAAAACGGTCATACGGCCTTAGAAGAAGAAAACAAATTATATCGGATGATCCGTTGGTCTGATGGAGAGGTTAGCACCAAATTCTTATTTTAAGAAAAATAGTTATATCAAGACTGTTTACATACAATCTCTCTCTCTCTCTCTCTCTCTCTCTCTCTCTCTCTCTCTCTCTCTCTCTCTCTCTCTCTCTTGGTGGCATAGTGAATAGTTAATGGAAATGTTCAAAAGCCTGAATGACATTACAAATATTATAATCATATTACGCTACATACAAATCAGACCATAAACATTGGATTTAAACTAGAAACTGAAAAATTACCTATTCAGGCTATAGTATATATGGCCACGGGCTTTCTCTTGACTGTATAAAGTTGCAAGTTGTAAGACAAATGCAGTTTTGTAACCACGGGGCAATTCCAAATCATGTTAGCCATTCTTGACTGTTATGGGTTTCAGAGCCGATGGAACAAGGTGAATGGGTGTCCGGTGGATGGGCGGGGCAAAATTTTGACAAAAGGTGTTTACATTGCTTACGTAATCAATGTTTTCGACTCTTGCCTCGATATCACTGGCCATGGCGTTGGCTAAATCATTTTTACTCGATAAAAATGAAAACTATCGTGTTTAGGTTATTGATAATGCTGATAAAATTTGTGTGTGGTTGTAAAATATATATATGTCAACTTTCAGCTACATCCGATGCTTTGATTAGGAGCAAAGTCCAAAAAACCGTGTTACAGAGGCCCTGAATCTCATAGTACGTGATTTGGAAATTTTAAAAGTAAATGGAAAAAGCCGCCGAGAAATAAAGTCAAAATGTTTCACTCCATTTCAATAGCTGCTCGTCGGCTTCTCAATTGAAGCTTTTTGAATTCAAGCTTTAAACCGGAACTCGTCATTTGGTGGTGATATATTTGTATTTGTTATAGAGTAGTTGCTGTTGTAGTATATTTAGAAGTAAATGTCCTTTTTCCTGAAATACGGCTTAAATTGTGTTAGCATTTTAACAACCGTCTGTAAGAAGGTCAGGCCCTGGGAGACGTGCCATATATATATATATATATATATATATATATATATATATATATAAATACATACATACACATATATATATATATACATATACATACATATATATATATACATACATATATATATATATATATATATATATATATATATATATATATATATGTACATACATATATATATATATATATATATACATATACATATATATACATATACATACATACATACATATATACATACATACATATATATACATACATACATATATACATACATATATATATGCATATATATACATACATACATACATATATATATGCATATATATACATACATACATACATATATATATGCATATATATACATACATACATACATATATATATGCATATATATACATACATACATATATATATGCATATATATACATACATACATATATATATGCATATATATACATACATACATATATATATGCATATATATACATATATATATATATATATATATATATATATATATATATAAATATATACATGGGAGCCATTCGAAAGAGTGACATAATTTGTCACTCTTAAAATACTGATCAAAAGAGTGACAAATGAAAAGTGTGACATACTAAACTTTCAGTTAGAAATTAAACCAAATGACTAGCCCTGATAGATTTTGTGCTAGGCAATATATGGGAAACCTGGAAATTATCAATTTTAGATGTTTAAATAAGAATCAAAAGATTGACAAATCCAATTTTATTATTTGTATATCCCATAAAAAAAAAGTTAAAATACAGGTAAAATTTTATTAATTGAACATGCCATCATATCATTATAGATGAAGTTTCACTTTAATTTTCATCACTGGTAACATCGCCATCACTAATATTAGTGTCATCGGCATTAGTTACACCCAAATGTAAATTGTATGCAATCCCCTTAAGGTAATCATCGAGAGAGCCTGTTCCATATCTAGCTATAACAGTAACAAGTCGCTGTTCCCTTGTATTTGTTCTTTTTTCTTTTATTGCTGTTTATTCCCAGCAATTATCCGCTCCACTTCTATTTCTGATCGATGTTGTTCTTTTAAAAATTCCTTAATCATTAAAAAGACTCCCATGTGGTAACGTTCTACCAACGTTTCAAACCTTCTGTGCCAGGCTTCCAAATTATTATTTGTTCTTGGCAGATTGTATTCCTGGAGATGATGAATACTCCATACAGTTTATAGGAAATCTTGGTGGATGACGCTGTGCGAGTCTTCCTGGTTGTCCTCCTCTTCTTACAGCAATTGTTCTTCCCCACACAAACGTATCTTCAAA
Organism: Palaemon carinicauda; assembly: GCF_036898095.1. Lineage (NCBI taxonomy): Eukaryota > Metazoa > Arthropoda > Malacostraca > Decapoda > Palaemonidae > Palaemon > Palaemon carinicauda. The sequence goes on along the minus strand of NC_090727.1, from coordinate 5,988,111 downwards.
ATATTTGTACACTATTTCAGCCTCGGATGGAGCGCAGCTTGATAAATATGAAAAGGCATTGCAAATGTCCGCTGGCGGTAAAAAGGCGAGGGCAGATAACTTTCGTATACTTAAAGCTACATCTTCATTATTTTTGTAGATATTTACAATACCATTCTTTTGAATACTTCGATAGATGTTTTGGCAAAGAAGAAAAAAACACCCTGTTACTTTAGCGTCTAGAAATTTATGTTGAAGAGCATTTATGCTTGCAAGTTCAAAATCAACTATCATAAATTTAGGGTTCAACTCAATTTCTTTTGTTTCTGAAACAGAAATTAAGAATTCAAGCATGGATGTATATACCTCCTGTGATTTTCCCGGCAGTAGGGCATAAACAGCTGGAAACGTTTGCCCATGAAACATATAGTGAATCGTATACATTTGATGGAAAAGCTTAGGGCAAGTTTTGAAAGTTCCATCAAGAAACCAAACATGGGAGCTCGCTAATTTCCTTAGATCGTCGTCTGTTCCAAAACCAATAATTCTCATGTCTTCTTGTTGCATCTCGTTTTCACTAGCCGGGTCTTCATATTTTGTATCAAATAATAAAAAGTTCTTTTCTCCATTCCTGGTAGTAGTCTTTAAACTATGTGGGATCACTAAATCTGCATTACATTCTGGTTCTGATGGAAGTTCTCTTTTACGGATACGACGAACAACTTGTTTTAAGGCACTTGTTGAAGGCATTTCTATTGAGTCGCTAGTGTTTACGGTGTGTCTGACATCTTGGACAATTGCGACAGGTAATGCATTTGACCATGTAGATCGTGCTCTCAAATCTGTTAATTAATGCCTCTATATATAACTTCTTTTCTTCCTTCTATCGGCGGGTGATTATGTGCTTTTCCTTCTGATACTAAGCCACCAATGACAATGACATTGAAAAAGGAAACTCCTCGAAGAGTAGCAGAACCATTACAGTTTTCATCTTCACATCAGAAGTAATGGTTATGGTTTCTGGATCGCTGATGTCGGTATATATATATCCATTGAAAGTAAGGTTCTCCTTGTCCTTCTGAGATTTTACAAAGACGGGATATATCAACGACTGTTCAAGAGATGCGAATTTCTAAAAAAGAAATTGGTCAAACAAATTTTATTGTAGTTGTAATAAGAGAAACCATTTTTTAAGTAATTAGACAATTTCTGTATGGTTAAAAGTTTAGAAAAACGATAAATAAGCAGTTTGCGGTCATTTGGGACCTTTCAAACGATGACGCCATTGTTTTAAATTTCCGTGATGTTGTCACACTTTTGTTTTGTTACTCTTTTAAATTTCCGTATTCTTGTCACTCTTGTCTTGTCACTCTTGAATTTCTGTAATTTTTGTCACGCTTTTGATAATAACCCATATACATACATACATACATACACATACATACATATACATATACATATATATATATATATACATACATACATACATACACGTGTGTGCATTTATTCAATCAACATTTGTTTAAACCTATTAAACAATAACAATAATAAAAACAGCAATAATCGTTTTTGTGAGAGTGATCTCTGTTGCATTTTATTTCAGGATTCCATCTAAAATCATAACTACATCTTTATTACTGAATGTATGAATGAATAAAAAAGTTCACAAAAATACTTTATTCGAAATATAGTTATCCGTAAGTAAATAGATTTAATGAGCATGATATTAATTTTCCTCTACATTTTCCAACAAAGTGCAAGAAGCAGCAAGTATAAATGGAGTTAGAAATTAAATAATTTTCAGCAGTTTTTTTTTTAATAATGAACAATTTATGTTTTCTCCTGGAATTCAAATAAAGACTACTTACTAGTTATTTACTATTATCGAAACTTAAAACTTCTTTTTCTTAAATATTCAATACCAATTCTTCCGGTTTATCCAAAGATTTAAAATATATTGGAGAATAAAGTTTCAACCCAAAGAAACTTTTACTATAGGGCTCCGCCGCCATTTAAATTTCCGAGGAATTTCGGAACTTCTTTAAGCCAAAACCTATCAGTCTTTGCATCCATTTTCCAAAAGCCGAAAGAGAAAGTTTATGAAAGATATTTTCATTTATTGTTTGGAGTTTTCACCGAGATTTCGAGAATTCGGTTTCTATTCGCGTCCTCGCAATTCATTCAGATTATCCGAAATAAGATACAGAGAAAGAACCAATAAAGGTGAGAGTAAAAATGGGAATCCAATAAAAACAGAAACTTTAAAGATAAGTGAAATCAACTTTGAGAACTGGCCATGAGACAACGACGCCCCTCAGCCCTTTCATCCACAATTACTGCACAGACAAAGGGAAACGAGCACCGATTGTTTCACCCCGAGATTGAAAGGATGGATTCAAAGAAAACCTTATCACAAGAGCAAATTGTTCTGTGCTTCCCAAATTGGGTAGATCTGCACAAGAGGTGAGACCGAGACAGAGAGCATTCGTCTATTTTGTAATAATTACTGATGTTAATATCGCATTTAATTGCTGTTGGGTGAAATATTTTTGAAGCATTTGATTATCGTCTGTATTTGTGGCACGATTTAATTCATATCGAATACTTTTGTTCCCTTTTACACTGTTATTAATATCATTACTTGCTAAGCTATAACCTCAGTTGGAAAAGCAGGATGCTCAAAGCTCAGGGGCTCCAACAGGGAAAATAGCCCAGTGAGGAAAGGAAAAAAGGAAAAACAGACTACTCTAAGAACAGTAACAACATTAAAATGAATAATTCCTATATAAATTATACAACTTTAACAACACAAGGGGAAGGGAAATAAGATAGAATAGTGTGACCGAGTGTACCCTAAAGCAAGAGAACTCTAATCCAAGACAGTGGAAGACCATGGTACAGAGGCTATGGCACTACCCAAGAAAAGAGAACAAGGGTTTGATTTTGGAGTTTCCTTCTCTTTGAAGAGCTGCTTATCATAGCTAAAGAATCTCTTCTACCTTCACCAAGAGGAAAGTAGCCAGGGAATAATTAGTGAAATATTTAACCCCTTGAGAGAAGAAAATTGGTTTAGTATCTCAGTGTTGTCAGGTGTATGAGGACATAGCAGTATATATAAAGAATAGGCCAGACTATTCGGTGTATATGTAAGTAAAGGGAAAATGAATCGTAACTAGAGAGAAGTATCCAATGTAGCACTGTCTGGCCAGTCAAAAGACCCCATAACTCACTAACGGTAGTACCTCAACGGGTGGCTGGTGCCCAATGTAAATAAACCATTTGAACTAAGACATTCACAATAAAGAAAATTCTTTTCTAAGGTTATTATAACAACAACCATGAAATACATTTATTAATTCTCTACCGGAGCGTAATTGCTGAAGACTTTCATCTATGAATGTGTTTACTAAATTTTCAATTGAAATCAGAAAATCTTTTATCTAAAGACCAGAGAAAAAAACCGTCACTGAAGAATTTTTTTCGAGATGTAAAAAGCCTCCTCCTCAATCCTCAGCGATATCCTTTGATCATCCTCAACAGCCAATGAGTCAATAAACGAAAACTATTTCCAGAAAGGGATCACGAGATGAGCAAAATCCAAAGGGACTGAAATCGATGGCACAAAATAAACTCACTTAATCAGGATGTGAAATACTTTGATATTTACTCATTTGAAATTAGGTGGAATGCAGTAATTAGTCTTTCAGGAAACCTCAGTAAATTCATAACTTTTGGCGTTAAAAAAATGGAAATTATTTAATACTTTTTCATTCTTGTCCTAATAAATTCATTAGTGAAGAGTGAGAGAATTACTTAGAACATATGTTTGAAACCCATGAAATATACACACAAATTGATATATATATATATATATATATATATATATATATATATATATATATATATATATATATATATATATATATATATATATATATATATATATATGAACAAAAAATATTAAGAAACTAAGTTATATCTAAATTCGAAGCATAAAAATGCAATTTGAAAGACTTCATAAGATTTCATTGGAATACTTCACTTGAGCATTACTGACAATCCTACTAAAGTCGGATGATACAAGACACCGGGACAAAACGAGGACCTGACCTAAATCTTAATTTTGACGTTAAAAGCAACATCGCATATTCAAATGGCTACGAAATATTAAACTCATTAGCATGCATGAAATAAAAAAGATAATTATGGAAACAGAACATCAATCATGTTTCTAACCTTCAGATTAAAATGTTGACTACACTCCCTTTTAGGGAAATATGAAATTTTATGAACCTAATTCTTAACCACATACGCAAATAAAATTATTTTATAAAAAAAAAGTCGGAATTATAGGGGAAATCATTATTTCATAAATTGTACAAATTCGGTAACATAAAATAACTTAAAATATAAACATTATGAATAAATTAAAGAGTTTTATATATACAGTATATATTTATATATATATACATACATATATATACATATACATATACATTATATATATATATATATATATATATATATATATATATATATATATACATATACATATATTTACACATATATACATATATATACACATATATACATATATATACATATATATATATATATATATATATACATATATATATACAAATACATATATATATATACATATACATATATATACATATATATATATACATATACATATATATATACACATATATATACACATACATATATACACATATATATACACATACATATATATATATATATATATATATATATATATATATATATATATATATATACACACACACACATACACACACATATATATATACATATATATATATATATATATATATATATATATATATATACATATATATATATACATGTATATATATATATATATACATATATATATATATATACATATATATATATATATATATATATATATATATATATATATATATATATATATACACACATACATATATCTACATATATATTTATATACATACATATACACGAATATTATATATATATATATATATATATATATATATATATACACATATATACATATACACATACATATATATTTATAAACATATATATACACGAATATTATATATATATATATATATATATATATATATATATATATATATATATATATATATATATATATATATACATACGGTATTTGCAGTATGGTGTCCAGACAGTTCGTAATTCGATCGTTCGTACCCAGACATTTCGTTACTGGACAATTCGTTACTCTAACCCTTTGCTATTAGGCCAATGCGCTACCTATATAATCACCCAAGTACCGAATATCTCGTTAATGTAATTATACCATCAATCTTATTATAATTCCCAAAACGACGTTGTTGAAGAGTTTGAAGAGTTAATTGATGATGACGATATCCCAGAAATAATAATCTCTGCCTTAGCTAAAAAATTGTATTGGCAGTAAACGAGGCCAGAGGTAAAGGAGGAGATGACTAGATCCACTGTTTCTTATACATTTAAGGAATGTGCATGAAAGGACAATCAATGAAAATGACAAGAACTAATAATTACTTAAGGGTGTTTCATAGCTCCCTTAAAATATCTGTCACAAGCTCACACCTAAACATATGGAAATTTATTGATGTCTTTAAAAAAGAGGAAGCACTAGCGAGAAAGAAAATAAAACAAATAATCTGTGGTAATCCAACTTCAAAGATAAAAGTCTACGGAGACTGTATTGCATACAATGTAAAGAGAATAAGAGTACTCACATATCAACATATCAGCAGACTTAACAGGAGCAGACCTGCCTGAAATTGCAACAAAACATTATTAACAGGATATCAAGAATCATAAAATCATGTAAGGTGAATATGAAAAAATAATCAAATATAAGTTCCCCGTGCAATATATTATACTACGACTTAGGAAAATAATGTGAAGGTCTATTTGCAAGCATTTTTTTTCTTCTTGATGACTAAAGATCTTATCATTTCTTCTGGCTTTTCTTTTTATCACTGTCGTGGCAAAAAAATGTAGTAATATAAAAATTTATTACCAACCAATAAAAATTTTATAAAACTTAAATAATATTTTTCGCTGCCGGTTTGTTTCCTAGGTCAAATAATTTGGCATATTTCTTAAAAGATGAAAGTAATTATATCATATAATGTAGCAAGATCCGAAAAAGCCAACCAAACACATTTTCACATTTATGGGAAATTACTGGAACATACATCAAGTCACAAACCACAACAAAAAGATAACCGTTCTTGCGTGAATCAAATGAATCATCAAGCATTACGAAGGAAAGATTCACAGAGAGAGAGAGAGAGAGAGAGAGAGAGAGAGAGAGAGAGAGAGAGAGAGAGAGAGAGACTCTATTCCAACTGGAAAAACTCTTAACAGCTTAATTGTATAAAGAAAATCTCCTTGGTAAGATGATGCACCGCAATGATAAACTCATAAATAGTTAACGTCTTAAGAAACTTTTAGTAAGGATACATATTTATTGAATCATAAGATCGGTCTACCCCAAAGCCATTGGAAAGTCCTTCAAAAAGAAGGCAACGGGGCTTACCACATACAAACGGGAAAAAAACACGTGAAAAAATCTTATAGTTGAATATAACTTTTCTTAACTTGTTGAGTAACAATCATTTGATTCAGGGAATTGAATCACAACTGCCCGGAGCTGGGACCTGCGAGGATCTTCAGCGCCCAAGTGAAAGATGAAGTTGGACAGCAAAGATGCAAGAAAGGAAGCAGGGACGGATGGAAGATGGTTAAAGCAGTTATAACTACAAGCCAAAGGGACGCTGCAAAGACTATACAGTAATACCCCTGACTGTGTTAAATCCCCTTTGCCCCGCATACGGAGTTGAGTAACTGACAAAATTTAATGACACATTACACGAACATAAAAGCAAATGGCAAGTAACGGCTCTCAAACCGTTTCATGCTTAATTCTTAACAAAAGCTCCTAGACAACCATATCACGGCTAAAAAAAAATAAGACTCGTAACACGGTTCACAAAATGTAGAGGACAAAGCTAAAACTTCAGAGGTCGACTAAAGGAAATGGATATATTAACAACCAAACTTAAATCAGTTAAAGATCTACTGACATCAAGAGCATCTGAGATCGTCCAAAACCAACTCCTGGTTTGGGATGAAATTGTCGGCGAGCAGACGCTGTCACAAGGCTCGGGGTTTATCAAGTGGAAAACCATCAGCAATTAAAACAAAACGGAACTACAAAAAGAAGACAGTTGTTGTCTGTCAATTAAGAGTACGGTACCAGTATTACTTTGATGAGGGGATCCAATCAATGGAAAAACTTTATCGAACAAATGCTAATGCAATAGGTCTCTCTACACGATGCATTTCATCCTGCTTACTTGCCAGTTATAAGGACGGTGCCAGAACCAGTTTAGGCAGAGGGAGTCTAG
>NC_090727.1:5953166-5975666 GCF_036898095.1 Palaemon carinicauda | reverse complement strand
AACCATATTTTTATGAATGAAATTTATGAAATCTAGTGGATATGTTGTTAATACTAAAATTACTGTTGTGTGTGTGTGTGTGTGTGTGTGTGTGTGTGTGTAAACCTTAAACTTAAGTCATCAATCAGTATGCTTATGCAGTATGTAGAGTGCATGCGAATAAAACTAAATTTTCCATTTTGGTCTATTTCTAATTCCCAATTTCATTTTTATACAAATTTTATATTGCGTAATATAAAGGAAAAATGTGCATTGGCTTATATATACCTATGCCAATGTGGCCCAGGGAAAAATTCTGTAGACTTGTGCAACCAGAAAATCTTCTCTTAGAGTAAAGTAAGCAATGTGTGATTAAATCTCGTTTGCTCTCTCATTGCTGCATAGGACTATCAATCCATTTTTTACCATTTCCTTCTTCCTCCTCTTCAACAGGATTGTCTTTGATATAATGCTTACGGCTGCATTTTCAAATTTTCACCTACAAAAAGACTATGGTGTTCAATTTCTGATATCTAGACCTCACGCTAACCCTTCGAACGCAATGACAATATCAAGTACCAACACGTAGTGATGCAAAGGTAAGCGTGCATGGTTACAGGATTGTGTCATTATTTAAATGAAAAACGCATTAGAAATGATGAAAAGACATGTAAATTGTGTATACATATAATTAACTGCATCATTGGTGTTATATATATATATATATATATATATATATATATATATATATATATATTGCAGTTTTCTAATATTTCATACCATTAAGGTAACGTGATGTGATTCTCAGCTGTCTTTGGGCGGGAAGATCGAAAGGCGACAATTATTTTCCCTCCCAAACCGTCTTCCTCCTCCAACTCCTCTTCCTAATCAGATTTACGAAATAATCCCTGAAGGGAAGAATCCCTAAGTAATATCCACATTGAATTAGCTTTACTCCAACACATTTTATATATAAAAAAAACGAGTTACATATATTATTAGTGAGTAATCAAACGCAGTTGGTAAAGAATGTTAGGGTCCTATTTAAGACTTCGTACTATAAATTACCTAATTGGAAAATCTTGTCCACAGGTCTTGAAAGCGTAGAAAAATCTAGGAATCCAGCAGGTATAAATTCAATTGGCCAACAATACCTTTAACACAATGATAACACAGCACTGACAACAAAAGACTAACCGAACGATGCGACGTCATCGGACCAACTGGCGAGACTGGTATTGCGCCAACCGCCAAGTAGCCAATCTCTGTCCGGCCATGTCAACAACCAAACCGGCCAGCCGGTAATTATCTTGTGAACTTTGATAGTTTTATGAGAGAATGATTGTTATATTAAGACAATAATTTTGTGCTGTATTAGATAGATTGAATATGCAATATATATATATATATATATATATATATATATATATATAAAGTTTTTAAACAATGTCAAAAGTATAAACGTCTTTCGTGCACTGGATAGTAGTTTGTTAATACAACAGTGCACTGGATTTATTTACAATCCGTTTTCCGATAGTCCTACAGTAAACGCCGGTTCGCCTGTTAACGCAACTTTCAAGGGCGGGAAATTTCATGAAATTTTATCTCTTACAGATTTCTACATACTGTATATTATTTAAATATTTTTTTTTTTATCAAGATAATCAAAATAATTTAACGAGCATTCATTTGAGCGGAAGTAGAGGAATGGGAGTCATTCAAACATTGACTGAGATGACGATCTGTGATGAAGTACAAGAGAGGGGACTAATTCAGTCAGACTCAGAGGGAACAGACCTGAGGAGTCTGGTTTTTTCGTTGGGAAAACGAAAACTTTACGAGATATCCAAAGTCTGATAGTGGAGAAATAGGGAAGAGAGAGCCATCTTAGTCAGTCCTTTTGTTGACAAAGAACATTATGGTGGTGTTTTCACATACCAACGATTTTAGCAATTGATGAAAAACGGAATCTACTGTTTGCTCTAAGGATAATTAATAAAGACGTTATCAGATCAACTAAATATCATGTTACTTTGAACATCCCGGATGTGACTCATTTTGTATATGAGTTCTTCTTCAAAATGCTAGTCTCATATGTCGATGATAATAACATCTCGTATGCAGGGCAGCGTTATGAAGGTAATGCATAGAGCTCTCTCTCTCTCTCTCTCTCTCTCTCTCTCTCTCTCTCTCTCTCTCTCTCTCTCTTGGAAAACCGATATCGTTAATAAAAATATTACCTGCATTCGTGTAGGATATACGCATACAAAAAAAAACACAGGTGTACACCCAAATGTGTCTATATATATATATATATATATATATATATATATATATATATATATATATATATATATATATGCGTGTGTGTCCATATATATGTAATTTAAATAAACTATTATTATTATTATAATTATTATCATTATTATTATCATCCAGGCTACTGAAGAACCACAATTGGAAAGGCAGAGATATAAGCCCAAGGGCTACAACCGGGACAGCACCTCCGTGAGAACAAGGATATCAGGAAATGACCAGACAGCATTTCATTTCCACAGAACATTTCACCAGGGACATTTCATGCTGAAGTGACGTCACGAACCGTGAAGGATATTCAAAGTGACGTATCATTTCGAACCACTATCGACTATAATGGACCAATTACAGCTCTAATAAAAACTGCAGTTTCAGCTTTTATTTTTCCGTTCCCCATCGTCAGATTTTATTGCTCCGTGCAAACATTATTAAGCATCAATACGAACATCATCACCTTTCTTGTCATAGAGACTGGATAGAGGGTTTTTTTTTTTCCCAGGAGAATTCAAGGGTCAAACGGTTTGAATTATTTTTCAAGAAAGCTTTTGAAGTAATTCCGAAACACATGCTTTCACACAAAATAACACATAAAACCAACAGGAACACAACCGCATGCACACACACACACAAACACACACATACACTCACATACACACACACACACACACATATATATATATATATATATATATATATATATATATATATATATATTATATAAATTTATATATATCCAGTATATATATACAGTATATATATATATATATATATATATATATATATATATATATATATATATATATATATATATATATATATATATACATATGTGTGTATACATACATTATTTGGGTATGTCACTTCATTTGCAATTGATAAGAACTCTGTATTATTGCTGCTTTGTCATTGGCCCCTTGCTCAGCCTGTAGCAACACATAAGTGCTCTTTTATTTTCTGTTTGTTGTTTTAAGTGAATACAGTACTTTTTAAGATTGATCACGATATAGTACAGGCAAGTGTATAACCCGATTGATGCCGCTTTATTGCACACAGTAGTCAATAGACCTAGGAGAAAATGGAATGGGGATTGTTTAGACCAAAATAGGTTTGTTTTCAGATACTGTGTTTCTGCTTATGCTTTTTTAATGGTAAGAGTCAAACGCTTTTTATATCCTTGAGCAAATTTATGAGAAAGATTTTGATTCTGTCAAAAATTCGGCAGTTTGAAAGCCCTTCAAATAAAAGGAATATGTGAATCTTGTGTAAGAACACTTTAAGATATTTACAGTACATGTAAGTACAACAGTTCCAAAACTACTTGAATATCATGAGAAAAATCCGATTGAGAATTAATGAGCAAGCCTCCCCCTTTCCCCACACACAAAAGTCCCACCGAAATAAGAAAGACTTCTCTCGTTTGATTTGCATATTATCCCAGATATTCAGAACAGGTGATGGGAGCAGCAACCTTTCTCACCGGAAATCAGATCGGAAGCAAAATACACTAGACCCGCATTCTGTATCCGAGGTGAGAGACAGACACCAGAGATGGATCAGAATAGTCATGTGATAAACTCAGAAACTCAGTGCAGAAGAATTATTTCTATTAAGTTGTTTTAGATAACGTATAAACATGATAAAACGGAAGATATTCTAAAGATAAAAAAGGATGACGAGAATAAAAGGTCTATAGAACTTGCGTGGATAATTCTTAAAAGGCTGTACAAGAATTCATTATATCGCCTCATTACAGGAATCTGTACACTGTATATATATATATATATATATATATATATATATATATATATATATATATATATATATATATATATATATATATATATATATATTATGTAAAGAAAAAAGAAACCGGTAAAATTCCTTTGATGGAAAAAAAAAAAACTGACATATTGACGTTAAGGAGTGATATCACGGTCACCAACACGTAAAAGTTGACAAGAAGTAGGGTAGAAATAGCGGTCGCCTGTATTTTACTGAAATACGGCTGAGAACAGTATATTTTTTACGGAATATTTCCGATTAAAATTACGGAGTTGTTTAACAGTGTAGTACGCAGAACTTAATTACACATTTCTTTAAGAGTAAACGTATCATCAATAGATAAGCCAGAGGGGTCACTTTAAGAATATTTCCTTTTTTATATAAAAGTGAACACTTTCACGTGCATTATATAAAGAAATAATATATTCTTTAAAGAGAGAGACATCACGTATCTCTCTTAACTGGGAAGAAGCATAGAAGATCAAAATAAATAAGACTGGTGCTTCAGCAATCAGAATACCTTACGTTGTTATAGAAAGATTAATTTCTTCAAAAATCATTATAACAATTATAAATGAGGTATTCTCGATGGCATGGTAGCCAACCTCATTGTTGAAAGTAGATGTTATTGTAAGTATATTAGAAATATTATTTTCTTCAAAAATCATTATAATATACTCCTAATGCAAATGAGGTATTCTCGATAGTATGATCGTCAACTTCATAGCTAAAAGTATATGTAATATTTAGTATATTTGAAAGATTATTTTCTTCAAAAATCATTAAAATATACTTCTAATGCAAATGAGGTTTTATCGATAACAATGGTCGTCAACCTCACAGTTGAAAGTAGATGGAATTGTTATTATATTTCTGTGCGAGACTTTTTTTTTTCTCCAGCTTACTTTCCGGTTCGTAAAGTACGACACGGACTGACTTTCATTTATTCGCTTAACTCATTTTCCTTTGAACTTTTCTCTCCAGCTTATTCAATTAAGACTTTTGTTTGTTTGCTTTTGTTGTTGCGGTTATTGAGTTAAACCAGTTCCTTCTTTCTTTCTTTACTTCTATGAGTATTTCATCGGAGATTTAATGCGCTCTTGGAAAAATAGATTCATTCTTCTTCTGCTGTGTTGATTCTTAGAATATCCATATCAGTTTTCTTTAGAAATATCTTATTAATGACTTCATGAGACCTTTCATTAAAATAATGAAATTACGTTGCTTCAAAATATATAAGAACTGATCACATTCTAAGTAATTCACAGACTAGTTTCTACAATGAATAAATTGCAATGGGAATGTACGCACTGTATACACTTTCCCCTTATCTCTGCTCAAGTTGCTTCTCGTATCACAATGAGTCTAATTACACCTTCAATTAGCCTCAGCGATTTCCCCTTCGTCTAACTTCCACATACAGCCAAATGCTCCGTATTATTACGTCCACTCTCCTGGAATAGAATCTCTCCTTCAGCTGCCTGAGTATAAACATTCAGTCTTCCATTCGACGCAACCAATAAAATCACAGGTCAGTTGGCTTGTAATTTGGTGTCTTCCCTTCAGCTTTTCAGTATCTTCCCATCAGCTTCTCGGTATCTTCCCTTCAGCTTCTCGATATCTTCCCTTCAGCTTCTCAGTATCTTCCCTCCAGACTCTCGGTATCTTCCCTTCAGCCTCTTGGTATCTTCCCTTCATTCTCTAGGTATCTTCCTTTCAGCTTCTCGGTATCTTCTCTTCAGTCTCTAGGTATCTTCCCTTCATTATCTATGTCTCTTCCCTTCATCTTCTCGGTATCTTCCTATCAGCCTCTTGGTATCTTCCTTTCATTCTCTAGGTATCTTCCCATCAGCTTCTCGGTATCTTCCCTTCACCCTTTCGTTATCTTCCCTTCAATCTCTAGGTATCTTCCCTTCAGTTTCACGGTATCTTTCTTTCAGCTCCTTGGTATCATCCCATCAGCCTCTCGGTATCTTCCCTTCAGTCTCTAGATATCTTCCCTTCAGCTTCACGGTATCTTCCTTTCAGCTTCTCGGTATCTTCCCTTCAGTCCCTCGTGTCACGGACAAATATATTGTTTTAAACAAAGGCTAAGCAGTAAAGTAAATGCGCAGAAAGTAGGGCGGATATTGCCAACCAATCACCTTGTCTCCCTGATCCATGGGTTTTTGGGAAGCAGTTGGAGCCGCTTTCCTTTTTTTTTTATTTTTTGATGACCCAAGCACACGTGTACTGAATCCGTTTCCATGTCAACAGGTACACAGGTGTAAAGGATTCAAGCTACCCCCAGTTTCAAGCTAACCCCCCCCCCCCACCCCCGGTAACGACAATCCGGATTCAGATTACCGGGGGAGGTAGTTTGAAACCGGTTTCAAACCACCCCCCTGTTTTCAAGTTACCCCCTCATCGAAATAGAAAATAATCTATGTGACAGTGCACATATGCATCCTGCATTTATTGCCAACTTCGCAGCAGTAGAAAAAAAGTTTGTTTTCGTATTTAAGAAAAAGTATTGTTTTCTTATATCTCAAAAAGATGCCATTCATGTGCTTCAGGTGCATGAGCTTCACACGACAATGTGCGTGGAGAAATTGACACAAAAGTCCAAAACGAGATGTGTATTTTGTTGCAAAATTCCTTCAAATTTACGAAGAAGTTTGAGATGTACTTAAAGACAAAAATACACATGCCATATTTCTTGAACTTTAATTCTATAAAAACTCAACTTCAACTTGTTATTGTTTTGTAACATTATTCAGTCGTACTATAAAGAAACGAGACACAAAATTGCCACTTATTGGATATAGTTTCTCAGGTCAGCGATGGACATTCATTAATCGGATTTCGTTAGAAAGTTTCCCTTATCAACCTTCCTTGCCTTGCGGCCAGGTAATGGAAGGAACCACCTGCAACGAAAGTTACACCCAGATGTAGGAGAGAGAGAGAGAGAGAGAGAGAGAGAGAGAGAGAGAGAGAGAGAGAGAGAGAGAGAGAGAGAGAGAGAGAGAATTATAAACGCTGTAACAGAGATGCTTCAAAGATTGTAGCCAATCAAGGGAGCACCATAAGCCTTTCGTCAGCCAGAATGGAAGGTCATCCACCCCCATACAGAGCAACAGTAGCGATACGATACTTAATTATTATTATTATTATTATTATTATTATTATTATTATTATTAGCCAAGATGCAACCCTACGGGGAAGGAAAATAAATAAGGAGAAAGAAATAAAGGAAAGATATAAAGTTAGAACACAAAAATAGCAAGAGGGCAAATGGGTATTGTATCATTAAACAAGAAAATATAGTGAGTATGTTGATATGCCAGCAAAAATAATAGAAATATACTGTAAGAGACGATATGACAAAAGAAAACGAAGAAACATTTCAGCTGTGGCCTACGAAGAAGATTTTTTTTTTTTTTTTTTTTTTTTTTGGTGGTCGATTCCCAAAGGAAATTACCACAAAATTTAGTAAGGTGAGACGGTATACTACAAAGTCGAAAATATGGTACCGTGTGTTTCTGTCTTTAGATGCACCTTGACCTTCGTAAATTGAATAGAGTATAGTCTTCCAAGATTGGCTTTTTCGTTTTTCGAAGCCCCTTTTGGGTACTTGGTGTTCACTACGTAGTCATAGATGATATCGAGGTTGTCCGATTTCCGTTCAGCAGCCATACTGACGACTTTTTGGACAAGTGATGCTGTGATCGGGTTAACCAGGGTTTATATACATCCCTAACACACCAGAGATCAAAGGCTTACAAGATAATCGGATAAAAAAAAGGGGTTTGATTTGCGGCCCAAGGACGAGAAATGGTCATTGTAACTATCATCCTCTTTGCGGTCATCCCGATGAATTAAGAAACGCTAAACTTATGTGCACTAGTATTATACATCATGCAAATTTACTCACTGAATGTGTCTTAAGTTCGTTTTGGAAAAAAAAACACATAAAGGATAGCCATGCTTTTATCACTGTACCAGTAAAATAATAGCAAAGGAGAACTAAGACAATAAACTGATAAATACATGACATCAATAAATTCTACAAATAGAGGAAACCGAACATGTATAGACATGTAACCTAAATAATTTTGTGTTGACCCTGATCAAAAGCAATTGATTAATATTTCTAAATGATGAGATACTACGGAAAAACAAGGGGGTAGTTTGAAACCAGGGGGTAGCTTGAAACCGGCTTCAAATTACCCCAGGGGGTAAGCCTGAAACCGGTTTCAAACTACCGAGGGGTAAGATTTAGAGGGGGTAATTTGAAACCGGTACACCGGGGAGAGGGGACGCAGAGTGAGAACCGGTATGGTGTGGTTACGTCACCTGCTATCCATAGGCGAGACAAGCCAGACCCCCCCCCCCCCCCCCCCCAGCAATGTAGGGGAAATAAGAACGCACATACTGTGCGAAAAAAGGCTGTTGAGTTCGAGTCCTACTCGTGGTGGGCAACCTTGACTAGGCCCACCGGCCATGGTAAGCCTACCACGGCCATGGCAGACGTCCATAGGCCAGTAACACCACACGACGTCCAATAGTTTCTTTTAATTTAAATGTCTCCCCGTCCGCTCTCCCCGGGAATTGTACCAGGTAAAAGTAAATTCCATTGTAATTGACTATTGTAATCCTTTAAGAGCCAGCGAGAAACTTATTAAGCTTCTGTCATGCACCCTCAAGATTTAAAGTTCTAATTCACTCGCTTGGAAGAAAATTTCTGCTCATTTGAATTGTGAAAATTAATTTAGACAATAAGTTCTCTAACGATTTAATAATCGTCTAATTCACCGCCTCCTATCCTGTATTCTTGATTACTACCCCAAGCCCTTATGACACAAGGCATCGTCACTTCAGCTTAGCGGTATCTTCCCTTCAGCTTCTAGGTATCTTCCCATCAGCCTCTAGATATCATCCCTTCAGCTTCTCCGTATCTTCCCTTCAGTCTCTAGGTATTTTCACTTCAACTTCGCGGTATCTTCCCTTCAGCCTCTCGCTATCTTCCCTTCAGCATCTCGGATCTTCCCATCAGCTTCTCGGTGTCTTGCCTTCTGCCTCTCGCCATTTTCCGTTGTCGTAAGAGCTCTGTTACATTTCATATCAACAGGGAAGGTGTCCAGACCGGAAGCGATTAACGCTAAAATTCGGGAATTATTCCGAAGGGTCGACGCCCTCTGGATGCCTCCGTCTACTTCTAAGACATCTCAGGAATGAAATAATCAGACACATTTCGGGAATGGTCGGAAGGAGAGCTTTGGGAATTGAGAGAAAGAAGGAAAAGAAGGAATGATATTGCGTTTCACGTGATTCCTTTACATTAATGATAAAATATTCAATACCAATATCTGCCCTGACAATTCTTTTCTTCAATAAAACTTAAATGGATACCTCTCTCTCTCTCTCTCTCTCTCTCTCTCTCTCTCTCTCTCTCTCTCCCTCTCTCTCTAGCACACACACGGAATTTAGTCAATTTAATTTCCGAAATTGTTCAACGGAAGTTCCTTGTTTTTCTTCAGTGGCTTAAAAGGTTCTCAACTTCTTCGGCCGTTTCTAATTTCCATTCTTACTAAGTGAAGCCAACACACGAACGCACACGCACAAACCGTCCTCGATGTATGCATGTATGTACAGTTGGAATCAAAAGAACGCCGACACTCTGGGGAAATCTTTCGTCAGATGTCTCTGGTGTTCCCATGACAAAACCGACAAGGTGTTGCTCTTCTTACCACTTCTACGAAAAGGTCGGAGCCTTCTCCAACCTTAGTGAACCAAAGACAGTAAAGGGCTGTCTTTGTTAGTAAAAGCATACAAAAGTTACAAATCAAGTTGCCATGTTTCAATTCTTTATTATCAATTAACGTCTCGAATATCCACTGCTAATACAAAACACACACATAATAAATAAATAAATAAATATATATATATATATATATATATATATATACATATATATATGTGTGTGTGCGTGTGTAATACCAATTTTCGAGCCAGTTTCTCGGACCAGGGTTCGATTCCTCGGCCGACCAGAGGCTATTATCTCTTCGGTTGATTTCCCCTTGGTTCTCTGATCCCGAGGTATAGAGAGAATCCAGATATTAAGCGAGTATAATATATGGCTTATATAAATATGAAAAACATGTCTAAATGTGCAAAATTTATCATTAAATATAAATATATATATATATGTATATATATATATATATATATATATATATATATATATATATATATATATAGATATATATATATATATAATATATAATATATATATAAATATATATAAATGAGCGTGTGTGTGCATGTGTGTGTGCGCGTGCGCTCGTGTGTGTGTGTATGTGTGTGTAAAAATCACAAAAGCTAACACGCGATAAGCATAAAATAATCAAGTATTATAGCCCCGAAAGGAAAAATGAAAACATAAACTCAGTTCTCCTTTTGTGACTATAATAAATAAATAAATCTATCTATCTATCTATCTATCTATCTATCTATATATATATATATATATATATATATATATATATATACTTTGATAACTTGAAGAAAAAGCAGACAACTTAAGAGCTAGGAAATCAGTGGTCTTTATATAAAACGAAGGAAAAATAACATTTGGGTCTACACCTCTATAAGCATCAATATCCATGAAGAGTGTCTTAATTCCATAGGACTTAAATGCTTAACTAGTTAGTTTAGCCTCAGAAAAACAGGAATGAGGAAGATCTAGTTTCTCAATACTCAACTTACTGTCTGTTATGGTCAGCTATATCAAAACGTAATTATACGAAATCCCCTTTAATATTTTATTCCCCCATAAATTAATTTATCATAGAAATTAGCATCATAGTAACAGGTAAGAAAATAATACCCAACAAACACACACATACACACACACACACACATACATATATATATATATATATATATATATATATATATATATATATATATATATATATATATATATATATATATATATATATATATATATATACATATATATATATATATATATATATATATATATATATATATATATATATATATATATATATATATATATATATATATATATATATATATCATGTGAGCGCGTGTGAAGGTACCCTGTTCCTATTCTTCCCGTAAGATAACTTTCGTTTGGACGTCCGGATTGCGTATCAATCTTTTAGGGGTCCTGATGAAGGATAACAAACTCTTTCCTCAGAGTATTCGTTTGACCAGTTCCTCTCCTCCTGCCGTTGCGCTTCTTGGTCGAATTTCTTTTTACGAACATCTTGAAGTCGTTTCAAAACGACGGAACCCAACTGAACCATCGATCCCTTCGCAATTAAAGTATCCTTTTTATAATGACCGTAAGGAGTCTCGTGTCTCAAATTGCCTCTCCTGATGATGATGACTTAGATTGACCTGCCTATATACAAGGCGGACCACAGCCCATTGTGCTGGCAGCCTGTAAGGGGAACGGAGCGCTGGTTGTATCTTTTAAAACCTGTTACTTGTGTTGGATGACACGAACATTGATGACAGACAGATGATAATGAGTCTGACACAAAATGACGACCGAAGCTAGAGCCCGAAGTTCAAATCCGGGGCGCAGTAAACCAAAAATCTCCGATCCCAAACCCGTCCCTTCGTCGGTCCTAGATAATTATTTTTCTTATAAGCACGTGCTAACAGAGAGACGTCCAATTGGAGTGTCTGTCCTTAGAAGTTCTTCCTTTTAAAGGAAAAGAAATTACTTCAGATTGAAGAATTTTAGCTTTCTCTGGTCCTACAATGTTCTCTACTTCTGTGTAGTTTCCGCCTTATTCTGCACAATCTTTATTTTTGGATCTTCAACATTATGGACTTTACTTCCTCATTTCAAATCCGCACAATCCGTGATCAACAAATAACAACTAGTTCTCCTTTTCGGATTCTTTATTTCTTCTCTCCCGTTCTCCTTACTGTCTCCCTCTTCTTCCTGTATTTTCTGTCCGAATCCTTTCAAATAAATCCAATATTAGTCTTGAAGATTCTTGTTTAGCTTTTCATAACTGCCTTCCTGATTCCACTTGTCGTTGATTCCTTTTAGACGATGTATTTTGGTTTTCTTCCAAAGTCCCAGAATCAATAATTCTCTTAACTTTCACCAAAGCATTTTCTGCATCACCCAAATCTTGTTTCCTTTTTCATGGCCTCAGAGGCAAGTCGGTGATAAAATCTTGCAAATTTGGGTTGATCAATAAAACGATTAAAACCATCTTTTTATCTTTTCTAACAATCCTGCTCAAGACGAATGACAATCTGAATCCGATTTTGAAATGCACCGGTATTCCCTGTTTCTCCTAACAGACACACCAAGACTCTTTTGGAGCTCTGATAGGAAAGCATTCAACTTGCCTATTGATGAAGAAAAACAAATTGGAATCGAACAACGAGTTGGGAGAATTTTGAGACTACTTCGGATTTGGTCCTTCAATATTCTCTACTTCTGTGTAGTTTCCACCTTATTCTGCACAATGTTTATTTTTGGATCTTCAACGTTATGGGCTATACTTACTCATTTCAAATCCGCACAATCGTAAACTGATCAACAAATAATAAGTAGTTCTCCTTTTTGGATACTTTATGTCTTCTCTCCCGTTCTCCTTCCTGTCTCCCTTCTCTTCCTGTATTTTCTGTCGGAATCCTTTCAAATAAATCAGTTATTAGTCTTCAAGATTCTTATTTTGCTTTTCATAACTGCCTTCCTGATTCCACTTGTCGTTGATCCCTTTCGTCTTAGAAGAAAGAAGTCTTCAAAACAAGAATCTTGAAGACTTCTTCTTTCTCTCCATGAGGAAGAAGAAGTCTTCAAATCAAGAATCTTGAAGACTTCTTCTTCCTCATGGAGAGAGAGAAGAAGTCTTCAAGATTCTTGTTTTGCTTTTCATGACTGCCTTCGTGATTCCACTTGTCGTTGATCCCTTTCTTCTTAGAAGAAAGCTGTCTTCAAAACAAGAATCTTGAAGACGTCTTCTTTCTCTACATGAGGAAGAAGTAGTCTTCAAAACAAGAATCTTGAAGACTTCTTCTTCCTTATGGTGAGAAAGAAGAAGTCTTCAAGATTCTTGTAAAACTTTTCATGAGTGCCTTCCTGATTCCACTTGTCGTTGATCCCTTTCTTCTTAGAAGAAAGAAATCTCCAAAACAAGAATCTTGAAGACTTCTTCTTCCTCATGGAGGGGAAGAAGAAGCCTTCAAGATTCTTGTTTAGCTTTTCATGAGTGCCTTCCTGATTCCACTTGTCGTTGATCCCTTTCTTCTTAGAAGAAAGGAGTCTTCAAAACAAGAATATTGAAGACTTCTTCTTTCTCTCCACGAGGAAGAAGTCTTCAAAACAATTATCTTGAAGACTTCTTATTCCTCATGGAGAAACAAGAAGTCTTCAAGATTCTTGTTCTGCTTTTCATGACTGCCTTCCTGATTCAATTTGTTGTTGATCCCTTTCTTCTTAGAATAAAGAAGTCTTAAAAACAAGAATCTTGAAGACTTCTTCTTCCTCATGGAGGGAAAGAAGAAGTCTTCAAGATTTTTGTAATACTTTTCATAACTGCCTTTCTGATTTTTTTAAAAATAAGCTAGATACAGGAACTCTCTATTATTGGCTGGGCGGGGCTGGCCCCCCTCCTGCTAGCCCGGAGGGTCTCCCTCTTCCCGCTGGCAGGGCGGGGCTCCCCCCTTCCCGCTGGCAGGGCGGGGCTCCCCCCTTCCCCCAGGCAGGGCGGGGCTCCCCCCTTCCCGCTGGCAGGGCGGGGCTCCCCCCTTCCCGCTGGCAGGGCGGGGCTTCCCCTTCCCGCTGGCAGGACGGGGCTCCCCCCTTCCCGCTGGCAGGGCGGTGCTCCCCCTTTCCCCCTGGCAGGGCGGGGCTCCCCCATTCCAGCTGGCAGGGCGGGGCTCCCCCATTCCAGCTGGCAGGGCGGGGCTTCCCCCTTCCTGCTGGCAGGGCGGGGCTCCTCCCTTCCCGCTGGCAGGGCGAGGCTTACCCCTTCGCGCTGGCAGGGCGGGTTTCCCCCCTTCCCGCTGGCAGGGCGGGGCTCCCCCCTTCCCGCTGGCAGGGCGGGGTTCCCCCCTTCCCGCTGGCAGGGCGGGGCTCCTCCCTTCCCGCTGGCAGGGAGGGGCTTCCCCTTCCCCAGGGCAGGGCGGGGCTACCCCTTTCCCGCTGGCAGGGCGGGGCTCCACCCTTCTCCCTGGCAGGGTGAGGCTCCCCTTCCCCCTGGCAGGGTGGGGCTCCCCCTACCCGCTGGCAGGGTGGGGCTCCCCCTACCCGCTGGCAGGGCGGGGCTCCCACCTTCCCGCTGGCAGGCCGGTGCTCCCCCCTTCCCCCAGGCAGGGTGGGGCTCCACCCTTCCCGCTAGCAGGGCAGGGCAGGCCTCCCCCGCTGGAAGGGTGGAGCTCTCCCTTCCCGCTGGCAGGCTGGGCTCCCCCCTTTCTCCTGTCAGGGCGGGGCTCCCCTCTTACCGCTGGCAGGGCGGAGCTCCCCCTTCCTGCTGGCAAAATTTATCATATATATATACTGTATATATATATATATATATATATATATATATATATATATATATATATATATATATATATATATAGCATCGAGTTTATATCCCCACACTTACATAAATCTCAATTTCAAAATAAATATCATCTTGAAAACATTACAAGTTCCATTCTCTAGCGCCATGATGTTCGTGAAGTGAATCTTTATCTCTCAAAGAGTTGGAATTGTTGAAAGACAAACAGGCAAAAATGGAAGTAATAGGAAGTAATAATGTTGTTTCTGGAAGGGTTGTAAGATTTCGGTAGATTTAAATAAATGGATAAATTTCAGGAATTTAGAATGTAAGAAGAACTAATTACATTTAATAAATGCAAAGAAATATCTTGTAATTCCAAATTATAAAAGGGCTCAGTGCGCCGGCCAATATTCACCTCGTCAGAACTCTCAAAATTTACGTTTTGGTACAATTATCATTATTATTATTATTATTACTATTATTATTATTATTATTATTATTATTATTATTATTATTATTATTACTTCCGCCACGGAGGACATGTTTTCACCTCTGCTTATTTGTTTGTCACCAACCTAACCCAAAAAGTTACGGGCGAATTTTGACCAATGTACTACAAATATATTAAAAATTATGTATTCAGGCCGAATATCTCTCTCTCTCTCTCTCTCTCTCTCTCTCTCTCTCTCTCTCTCTCTCTCTCTCTCTCTCTCTGAATGTCATTTAGGCCGACATAACTCATGTATGGTATTTTTTTTATTATTATTTTACATCGAACCATATCTGAAAGTACTTTTTTTTTTCACTGGTGACTTGAACAAGACTAATGTCGAAATAATCTAACGTAACTGTTAACGGAAGGAATTGTTTAGCTGCGATACTCCAATAATTTCCAAATGATTTTGCAGATTCATGATACACACACACACACACACACACATATATATATATATATATATATATATATATATATATATATATATATATATATATGTGTGTGTGTGTGTGTGTATAAGCATATATATATGCATATGTATATATATATATATATAAGTATATATACACATGTGTGTATGTGTGTATTCAGTATTTGCAGTGGATATTCGAAACGTCAAATGATAAAACAGAATGAAATATGGCAACTCGATTTGTAAAATTCTAATGCTTTCACTAGCAAAAACCCCCATTTGCTGTCTTCGATTCGTTAAGGTTGGAGAGGGTTCCGCCCATTTCACAGTAGTAGTAAGAAGAGCAACACTTTTTGTGTTTTGTCATGGGAACACAAGAGACATCTGACGAAAGATTTCCCCCCGGGTGTCTGCGGTCTTTTGATTCTAACTGCACGTATATATACTGCACCTTTATTTTCCCAAGTTCTTCGATTACCATTTAACTAAATAACTCATTATATTTTACCTCTGTTGTTTTATTGTATTCAATGTTAAATATACACATACCATTGCCAAAGAAAAACATCATAATTAAAAGAGGTAAAATAGATTACCTTGGTCCGTAAAAAAAAAAATAATTTATTGATAATCATTACAAAACCTTATACAGGTGGTATTTTTTTTTTTTTTTTTTTTTGTTTCTGTCCTATGCAGCTGTTAATCATTTACAAGAGTTAGGGTAATCCAGATAATTAATAAAGAATATATCTGAAAAACTAAGACGCAAGATTTTCTTGGTTGAGAACAGCGAAGAAGCGGTTCTGGATAGGGGGGAGAGGCGTTGTCGGTGGCAGGGTGATTTGCCTGACGGAGTAACACACAGCAGGCTGGAGGAATCTGGAGGAGGACCTTTGCGTCACACGGCGCTCGAGGCATCAATTAGTTAATTGGTTAATTATCTAATAGTTTTCCTTCTTCGTCTCTGCTTAAATGTAAAAGTGGTGGGCGATTTGGTAATGTCCATGACTGGTGATCACCAGACTGGGGTTTAAATGCCTCTCACACTCGTTAGTTCCTTTGGTCGCTGCAACCTCATTATCCTTGTGAGCTAAGTATGGGGGGTTTAGGGTAGCCTATAGGTTTATCTACTGCAGCCATTGCCTGGCCCTCCTTGGTCCAAGCTTGGGTGGAGAGGGAACTTGAGCGCTGATCATAAGTATTTATGGATCAGTCTCTAGGGCATTGTCCTACTTGATAGGACATTGTCACTGTCCCTTGCCTCTGCCATTCATGAGTGGCTTTTAAAACCTTTAATAATGCTATCATCATTGCCGGCATATAAACCCTATTGATTCACAACATCTTACCTATTTCATTGTAATTATTTCGGCAGACAATTTTCTCTCTTCTAATGTTACTATTCTTCTTCGTCGTTGACCGAGTTATGATATAAGATCCAGAAAGAACACGAGGTCTAAGCGAGAGAGCCGTTCTAAAGCAGAACAGAGAATATTTCTTCATAGTTAGGATCTTCGGCCTTGACAATTTAACAATCGGAAAATCACTTCCTAAATAATTTACAAAAATAGTTTCCTTGACATCTCGTTTAAGGATTATTTCATTAAGAAAGGACATTGAAAAAGGATATCTTATGACATTTTAACTAATATATTTTAGATATAATGGCTGGTTTCAGATTTGCATAACTTAATGAAGGCAGAGGCTCTCGTTTTTTAGCAGTCCCTTAAAAATACTTATAAAAGATGACATTTGCAATGGAAGAGGATGTTTTTGGAGATTTGATACTCTGACCCGCTCTAAATTAAATATTTAGTGTAGTTTTTAACAATGGATCTTTTTTTTTCATTGCTTTATGTACTGGTCTGTATTTAGCCACATGGAACAGCTGTAATGCTCTAATGGAAGTGGAAAATATTCTTGAATGGATAAGAGATTTTTTTTTTTCTATTTCTCCAGGCGTTGGCTTAATTACATTATTTCACACATATTTCATTGAACTTTTCTCTGTTAGCTTTGCAGTTAAAAATACATTGGGTGTTATATTTGAATATTGTAGCAAATAATACTAAGAGGGTATTTACAGAATTTCCTTATGATTTAACGTTGGATGTGTGTATTCCACAGTTTGGTTATAATAAGCAGTAAACCGTGAAATAAAAAATCGAAATCAATATGGGTCTATTTTAATCTTAGAGCCTAAGAACCAAAGTAAATTCCACTGAACTTATTTCGACCGGATGCAATAACTAAAAATTGCAATAATTCAGCGCGATTCCAACTCAACGCTGAGATAATCTGGAGTACAAGATTCACCTTGCAAATAAAGCCGATGGAATGCCTTTGTTAAAGAGAAAACGCAGTTGAACAAGGCACAGAGATCAACACGTGCCTTGGCCATTGCTATTTTCAGAATAGACCCTGACTCTTGCCCTTGATGGGAAATTCATCGTATGCAACATGTCAAAGCGAGAAGGCAAGGAGACTCCGGAATTTTTGTTTGTAGAAATACATGTTATTATGTAGTAACATGGCCTTTGTGATACGTGACATGTGGCAAATGGAAATCTCCCTTTATTCGTCTCTAAGGGATTTTTAATTGGGAGAAATCTGATATGTTTGTTGGAAACGCAAAGGAAGATTAGCTAGTAATGCTTGTGATGAAATTTATGAAATTTAATTCTATATTAATTCTATCTATCTCACTCTCTCTCTGAGAGAGAGAGAGAGAGAGAGAGAGAGAGAGAGAGAGAGAGAGAGAGAGAGAGAGAGAGAGAGAGAGAGAGAGAGTGTGTGTGTGGGTGTGTGTGTGTTTAACTTATCACCTTTGGTTTGTATACTTATGTACACTCACTACATGTAGACGTTAAAAAGCCCGTTAATTATGGGGGTCATTCATTTGATTTTTTCCTCCATTACAAATCAAAGTTTTCGAGAATATTACTTAAAAAGGACATTAGTTATAATTTGAATTTGTTCTCTCCCGATAAATAAAGAATCTATTATTATTATTATTATTATTATTATTATTATTATTATTATTATTATTATTATTATTATTATTATTATTATTATTATTATTATTATCTTTATTATTATTATTATTATTATTATTATTATTATTATTATTATCATTATTATTATTATTTTTAATGAACTCCATCTATCTGTTAATGGACAGCACAGGGAACGTGTCATGCAAGCTGCGCAATTATTATAGTCATCTTGTGCAAGTGCTTAAAGGTATTTGGGAAATAGAGGTCTATTGAAATCTAATACTTATCAAGCTACCTCTGATTTGATCTCAATTAGAAATGACTGGTTCGACAGAATTAATTCAAACATGTTATTATTATTATTATTATTATCATTATTATTATTATTATTATTATTATTATTATTATTATTATTATTATTATTATTATTATTATTGGCTAAGCTGTAACCCTTTTGAAATCAGGATGTTTTAAGCCCAGGGGCTCCAACCGGGAAAATAGCCCAGTAAGGTAAGAAAACAAAGAAAAATAAAATATTTTAAGAAGAGTTACAACATTGAAATAAATATCTCCTAGAAAAACTATAAAAACTTTAACAAAACAAGAGGAAGAGAAATAAGATAGAATAGTATGCCTGAGTGTACCATTAAGCAAGACAACTCTAACCCAAGACAGCGGAAGAGAGTAGAAATATACTTGACCAGCTCATTGTTTAAACATTTACATTTTGAATACCTAACAAAGGATATC
Organism: Palaemon carinicauda; assembly: GCF_036898095.1. Taxonomy (NCBI): domain Eukaryota; kingdom Metazoa; phylum Arthropoda; class Malacostraca; order Decapoda; family Palaemonidae; genus Palaemon; species Palaemon carinicauda. The sequence goes on along the minus strand of NC_090727.1, from coordinate 5,956,403 downwards.
AACAATCAGATTCTGAATAAAGCAAATAAAAAAACCGCTGTCAATGTAATTGAAAATGAAGCTCATAAATATATAGGTGTTATATTGTCAAAAACGTTTTCTACAAAAAGTCCACAACTAAAAAAAAAAAGATGAAAGAGTGTAGAAATGCAAATGAATCGTGGATTGGGATGGTAAATTGAGGTGAGCTGTACAGTATATGCCATTAGTGGAATTCTCTTCACAATTAATTGTCCAACGAGAAGTCTTCACCACAATTCAAAGCTCATCATTTTTAGAGGGCAAAGCATGTAGACAAACTCTTATTGCTGAATTGCAATGTCCCTGAAGACATTATTGAATTATTTGAAAGGCCTCTATATATTTTAGATTAAGGCACTTAAATACTGCCCTTAAAATGAAGAGAAAGACAAAAAATTGAAAATTATCGGGGAGATGCAAGAAAAAAATAGAAGTTAAATATATGGATGTGTGTCAATACTTCACAGATTTAAAGACCTTCAATCAAAGGAATTGTTATAAAAATAAATGAAGGTTATATAATGTTGTATTCAAGTGTGTTGAAATTATTTCCATTAATAAAAGTTACAACTACAACCGTGTTTCTTTCAATACTTGCTAATTAATTCAGGCTGTTGTACTAAGTCAACAGTAATATTATTTAATCTAAAAAATTGTTTGCCCATTCTGGGAATTTTCTGAAAACGGAATTAGCAGATCATGTCGTCAAAAACGAGGTTTACTCAAAGGTAGATAACAATAACGCCTTAATATACAATGCCACGGCCCACCAGAGAATTACCATTTGAGGACTGCGTGACGTCAATCTCAGAGAGAGGAGGAAGGTGACAGTTTAAAGGTTTTAAAGGCCACTCATGAATGGCAAAGGCAAGGGACAGTGACATTGCCCTATCAAGCAGGACAATGCCCTACAGGCTGACCATATATGCACATGATCACAGCCCAAGCCCACTTTCCACCCAAGGTAGGACCAAGGAAGGCCAGGCAATGGCTGCTGATGACTCAACAGGTGATGATGAAAGTAAAACCCTAAAATATACACAATTATTTATACATAGAATAAAATACAGAGACTGCTTTCATGGGTGGGTTAGTGGGCGGGTAACCTCCCACAATGCAAGATTAAACTTTTACAGGGAAAATCTATCCTAGATCAGGAAATACCTTCTCATTTTGGGGGGTGTAATTGTAGAGTACACGGGCCAAATGGGTTTCTCAAAAGTAAATTTGCAATCAAGACTTACACCTATAATTTTCAATGTTATTTTGTATTTACTTTTTAATTACACCTTTAATAATACGAATTTGTAAATAGAATTTCAAATTTGACCCATCTATTTATGTACTCATATTTATCTATAATAAAAACATTCCTACGTAAAAATTCAATATATACATTGCATTTAGTTCATTAACTCTCTCTCTCTCTCTCTCTCTCTCTCTCTCTCTCTCTCTCTCTCTCTCTCTCTCTCTCTCTCTCTCTCTCATACACTAAACTAAGAATAATATCTTGAAATACAGGCAAGAAAATGGGAATATTAGTACCTAAAAACAAAAGCGAGTTATCTCTCTATGAAATCTTAAAAAACAAAAAGCTTTACTTTTATTACTCTACGCCTTTTAAGCAGACAGGCATCAAGAGCTCATACAATATACAAGTTTTCGTACACAGGAGAGAGAGAGAGAGAGAGAGAGAGAGAGAGAGAGAGAGAGAGAGAGAGAGAGAGAGAGAGAGAGAAGAAATCCAAAATGCGTATCCCGATTTCTCACTTTAAAATATATGGTTCCACTAACAGTTGTATCACCACTGGAATGTAAATGTCTCTTTATGGGTAAAATATCAGAGAATTCTTCCTGGAAAAGATTTACAGAGGTTTAATATGAGATTATTTGTTCTGCAATGATAACTGTAAATAGATAGTTTACCGATTCTATGCAACATAATATGCGACTTCAAAAGGCATTTAATATAGAACAACAATGTTTGAGTGAATCCAAGATTATCACTTTTTCGATGTAAATATCATACAATTTCTAATATGAAAACCACACGGTAAAAATGACAGTATATTAAAATATATAATTTTTCTTTCATTCTATTTGACTAAACATACAGAAATGATGTGTAAGATTTCTAATTGGATCTAACCTGTTACCCGAATACTAAATACATTTGCATGTTGATTTTCGGTGAGAAAAAAAAAAATTTCAGGAAAAGGGAGATGACCACCAAGCTCTTAAAATTCCAAAGAATTTCAAGTAAAGTAGTATGTTCAAGAGCTGTTTCCTTCGCCAATTTTTCAATTATACGAGAACAAATGCTAAATAAGACAAGAAAATGCTTACACAAAAACAGGTAAAAATATCAATTAGTAGACGGAATATATCACAGCTGATGTTCCCTTATTATTTACAATATTGCTCCCACACTGGGGTCGGAGAGGCCATTCATACTTTGCATCTACAAGAAAAGGATTAAACAGACAACACTCTGAAGTATAAATTCCAATATATTACTTACGGTTATTTGATGAAAGATATTTAGTCTACTGTGAAAATAGTGATAATTATAATCTAAAGCGAAAATAGTGACGATGTAAGGAAAACATAGGACCATTGTAAGGTAAAATAGTGATCATTTAAGGTGAAAATAGTGTCACTAATTACGTGAACTGGACATTTTCCTTGACCATTACCTTGACCTTCCAAAATTTAATCATTTCCAGCTTTTTGCGTAACATTTAATCCCTTCAAGTTTCATTACTTTACTATTAGAATTGTGGCCCTATGGCCGGATTCTGACCTTTTTCTTAACTTGACCTTCGACCTTAACATGTACTAATTGCCGTGGATTTTTATACACTCATAGGGAACCAAGTTTGAAGTCTCTGTGACAACGATGCGACGAATATTTCACCACAGTATATAGATCTTAGGTAATGGACGACCTCATTAAATTTTGGAGATGATCTGGTACAGGATCCGGATTCTAGATCCAGATCTATTATTATTATCATTATTATTATTATTATTATTATTATTATTATTATTATTATTATTATTATTATTGCTGTTGTTGTTCTCTGAAATAATCAGAATGCTAAAAGACCGAAGAGCCATGTCAGGGAAATGTACAAAGAATAAACTATAAACTATGAATGAGAAATAAAAAAACACCACAATAATTGCTATTTATCAAAAAGGAAAATGCCTTAA